>NW_027185784.1:2127245-2185410 GCF_028583685.1 Petaurus breviceps papuanus | reverse complement strand
CTCTCTCTCTCTCTCTCTCTCTCTCTCTCTCTCTCTTTCTTTTCCTTTCTTTCTTTCACTTTTTGGAGGGGTTAAGTGATTTGCCCAAGGTCACATGGCTAGTTTTGTGTGTGTTAAGTGTCTGAGGCTGGATTTGAACTCAGGTCCTCCTGACTCCAGGGCCAATGTTCTATTCACTGAGACACCTAGCTGGCCCCTTCCTGCATTTTCATTAAAGAATACCCTCAATATATGTACATATATGTAATATATGGATATCTCTCTATATGTGTGTGTATCCAATACATACATATCATACTTGAGACTCTCCATATGAAATGTGAATAGATCATTCTCATAAAGATTTTGTAAAAGTATAGACTAGTACTGCTTAAATGTCAATAGTTGTTAGTATTATTATTGATATCTTCTTGATGTTTTTAGTAACAATAATACTACCATCTATAATTTGCCAATCCTTCAGAATCTCCCATTTTTTTAATGTCTTGAAAACTGAAGCCTGTTTACAATTTTTTTTCTTCATCTCCAACAAAGCTTTCTTCTGTGTTTACTTGGACTGCTTTAATTGCCCTTCCTATCTTTTTCTTCTCCAGTAACATTTCTTCTTCCTCATGTAACACTTCAAAGGAATGAGGTAGTAGATCCCAAATGCAGGTACTCTCATAGATGAAGGCACTCTCATAGATGAAGGCAATATTTTGCAATGGAAGTTCTGATAGAACGATTCCATTTCCACCTGTTTGTTGTCTTCCTTTCATTTTCATCTCTAAATTCTCTTGGGATGATTGAGGTTATTTGGGAATCACACCAAACTGATTGTAGACTCATTTCCCCTTCAGTTGTCTTTCATTATTCTGTGAGATTGAACTTCTTCACCCATAACAACTTGAAAATTAGTTTGTAATCTAAATCTGTATTGCCATTGGCTGCCGTATCTCTCTACTTGCTGAGAACATCAAGTGTTTTCTGTATGGGGTACTTTATCATTATCAAGTGAGATGATGGATGTAAAGCAAGTACTTCACAAGCTTCCAAGTGTTATGTAAATGGCAGTTCTTATTTTTTTTAATTTCTTTATGAGATTCCATTCCAGATCTTCCTTATTCTGAAGCCAATTCTATATCAAATCTACCATGTTGTCTCTGTATTCTGTGCTTTTTTATGGACTAAATACTTATTAAATGCTATTTTTCCATAACAGAACTTCTTTTGAAATCTTAAGCAGATACTGCTTTCAGATCTGCTGCAAAATAATAAAAAATCTTTAAGCTTTCAGAAAGGAAAGCTAGGAAGAAAATGTGGAGTTAACTTGAAAAAATCTGCTTAGCAGAACACTTTGGAGGGGCAAAGAGGAGAGAGCAGTTTATATTTTGCCAAAAACAGGGAGAGAGTTCTTTCTCAATATGGAAAGTTGGCAATGGACTCATGATGATCTCAATCTTTCCTGAAAATAGTGCTAAACAATGAGCCAGATCTCGGTCTTAAAGGTATAATTGGTGAAGTGCTCACATCTTTATTTTGTGGTGCACACCCCTTCCTGATTGGACTGACAAAGTATTCTTAAAAACGACTATCCCTAAACTACTGCAAGATACTCATTCATGAATAGTAAGAACTATAATTAAAAGCAATCAAAGTATTTGGAGTGATTTCTAAAGCCATACTTTGAAACTATTACTTCCTTCAATGATGCCCTCTCTTTTCATGAACCTATATAACTGAGTCTAAAATAGGTCTTTTCTTTTGTGAAATTTAAATACAGTTAAAAGCTGTATACTTTTAGGTACAGAAATACAATTTTAAAATAATAAAGGCATGAATTACAACATATACACCCAAGGGAGAAAGAACTCCAATTGCTTGGTACATTTTAGAGGGAATTGTTTTTCAGAAAAGGGTTGGACCATATGGCCTCTGGCCTTCCTATCAGGTCAGAAATCTGTAAGTCTATGAAAATGCTAATAAATTCCTTAATGTGCTGTCTGGAGGAATTTTACTTTGATCTTTCAGTAATTCAATTAACTCAACAAGCATTTATTAATTGCCTACTACATGCTAGGTACCATACTAGGAACCCAGTGAAAGAAAATCAATTTAACCTCTCATTTATAAAATAAATAAGTGTCTTAGGCTGTTGTCAAGGATAAATGTCATATTTTTCAGGAAGGATTTTTTCTCATTACCTGAATCATTCTTATCAAGTATCACAAATAAATAATTATAGTGCTTTTATACGCTCATCTCTTTTACTTTTCTTAGAAAGACACAAGGAAGATTTATGCAAATCTGTTCTTAGCTTCTTCATGATTGACTCTCCATCTTCCTATACTGGAGAAAAGTCAATGCATGAATTCTCCCTATGTCAAAGCATGGCACTAATTGTAAACTAAACATGGAAACAGGTGGTAAATGTTTGGTGATGTAGTTCTCCTTGCCAAAGAGGCTTCTGAAGTGTTCTTGTGATTTCAATATCTTACTTATGGAATAAAATTGTTTAAGACTGTGAACAATTTAAAATAATGTCCATCACATGTGTTCAGCATTTCTGGGAAGAGAATTCAGGAGTGAATGTTTTAGACAGCCAGCCAATGAGTTTCATATGATTTCTAAGACCCAATGTTGAAGGCACACCATTAACAGTTAACATATGACTAAAGTTACATTCAAAAACACAAAAGTCGCATAAAGTCAAGTAGGAAAATAAGAAACCCTATGAAGTCAGTGAATAAAAACTTTGCCCTCAAAATATCATGTTCCTTGACTTAATACCACTAGGCATTTTTAAAAACAGAAACTTGAAAACTGAAAAAAAAAAATCCAACTACTTTTAGAGGTTAGTCTTTTAAGAGTTTACTTTTAAAAACAAAATATTTTAGTGAATTTTTGAAACAAAAATTGAAGTGATCCAATGACTTTAAAATATAATAAATTGAACTTCCCAGTAAGCTTTGTTGTTTGATTGTTTCAGTCATGTGTGACTCTTTGTGACTTCTTTTGGGGTTTACTTAGCAAAAATATCAGAGTGATTTGCCACCTTCTTCTCCAGTTCATTTTACAAATGAAGAAACTGAGGTAAATAGACTTGCCCACGGTCCCACAGCTAGTGCCTGAGGCTAGATTTGAACTCAGGAAGATGAGTCTTCCTGACTTCAGGCCAAGTACTCTGTTTACTATGCCACCTAGCTACCCTTCCAGTAGGCTAGATGCCTCCAAATAAGGATGAAATGCTGGTGAGCCGGGGACTAAATTGGAAAAAAATACAGGAATATGGAAGGATTTTATTTAGTCAGTGTGAGCAACTCTCAGTATGGAACTTCTTCCACCAAAGCAGATGCCAACCACCCAGTACATAATTTCATATAAAAGTTCTAGGTCATTCTCTGAGGCCCATAGGTTTAAGTGACTTGAACTCAAATCTTCCTGACTCAAAGACTATATTCATTTCACTATTCTTTATCATTCTACAAATTGAAAAAAAAAAGTATGAAAAATTTATACCCTGAAATTCAAAGCACGATGGCACAGGGGATAGAAAGCTCTGAACTCAGTTCAGAATCCCATGTCTCTCATATGCCATCAATGTGACCCTGGGTTGGTCTCATAATCCCTTTGTTTCTCAGGCAATACTTGAAGACTGTAAATTGAAGAACACTTGTGATCTGCAATGATAAAAGGAGCCTTTTCCCTGGGAACTCCATATACCAGTGAAATCATGGAGCTGAACTTAAGCAAAGAACCCCACTATAATTATATGACGGTATTTTAACGTGCTTGCATTTGACTACAAGTTATATTCACGTGTCTGTTATTGTCACATATGTCTCAAAGTTAAGATGTTTTGGACCTTCTGACTGATAACAGAATAAGCATTAAAAAGGAATCAAAATTAAAGAAAATTGTAGTCAAAGTCAAGAAAGGCTTTAACTCCATATTGTTTCAAATAACTATAAATCCTTACAGTTGTGATTTCACAAAGTAGTAGTATAGACCTTACATTTACTTTTCTTTGGAGAAGTGCTCTGTGGTAATGGATGAAAACACTGTGTTGGGAAAGATCTGTGTTCCAACTTGTTCAGTAGTTTCAATTGTGTCTGACTCTTCATGACCCTATTTGGGGTTTACCTGGCAAGGATACAGAGTGGTTTGCCATTTCCTTCTCCAGCTCATTTTACAGATGAGGAAACTGAGGCAAGCAAGGTTAAGTGAATTGCCCAGGTTCATACAGATAGTAAGTGTCTGAGTCTGATTTGAACTCAAGAAGAGTCTTCCTGACTATAGGCCCTCTATCTACTGCACCATCTAGTTGTCTCTTACGCCATGTAACACTGGATAAATCACAACTGTCTGAGCTTCAGTTTTCTCCTCTGTAAAATTAATATAAACAATACCTTCCCTGTCTCACAAGACTGCTGCAAAAGTCAATCAGACTTTGAAAACTCACAAGTCTTTTTACTTTTAATGAATCAAGTAGCATTTATTAAGGATATACTCTGTGATAGGCATTGTGATTTGTAAAATGAGGCTAATAATAGAACCTGCTTCCCAGAGTTGTGAGGATAAAATGGGATCATATTTGTAAAATGCTTTGCAAACCTTAAAGTGCTATATAAATACTTAGGATAATGATACTGATGATGGCATTCCTCCTTTTCAATCAACTTCAGTGGCTCCTTATTAGTTTTTTAGGATCAAATAAAAAATCCTTTGTTTGACTTTTAATAATGGATAACCTAGGGCAGCTAGGTGGTGCAGTGAATAGAGCACGGGCCCTGTAGTCAGGAGGACCTCGGTTCAGATCCGGCCTCAGACACTTAACACAAAAACTAGCTGTGTGACCTTGGGCAAGTCACTTACCCCCAATTGCCCAACAAAAAATAATAATAATAATTGATAACCTGTTCCCTCCCACCCCATCTTTCCAGTTTCCTCACACCTTACTGCCTTCCAGTTCTCTATAATCAGTAAGCCTGGCCTGCTTGTTCACACACCACATGCTATCTTGTGACTCAGCATTTTCATCGGCTGTTGCCTGTGCCTGGAGTAGGTCCTCACCTCTGCTTTCTAGCTTCCTTTTACTCTTCAAGTCTCAGCCAAAGTCCCATCTTCTGCAAGAAGGCTTTCCCAGTCCTCTGTAAGACCAGTGTCTTCCCTCCAATTATCTCCAAGTTGGCCTATGTATGGATCTTATTTGTGCATAACTGTTGATACATTGTCTCCCTCGTTGTACTTTTAATTCTTTGAGACCAGGAACTAGATTTTGCCTCTCCTTCTTTGGAGGTATCTCCAGTGCCTAACATAGTACCTGGCACATGGTAATTATTGAATAAATACTTGTTGACTTGACTTACTAGGAAAAAAACACAAGAGTGAAACTATTTCTGCCTTCAAGAAGCTCACATTTTATCAAGGGAGATAATAGTAGGGCAAAGGGGAATAAGGATTTTGAAGCTTACTATGTACCAGGCACTATGCTAAATGCTTCATAAACAGTATCTCATGAGAGATGTCATATATTAGTATACCCAGAAGATACAAAATAAATAAAGCGTAATTTGGGAAGTGCTGTTGAGGTGGGGGAGGTCACTAGCACCTGGAATGTCTTCATTGGCAATTAAAGATAATCTTTCAAGGAAACGAGGATTTTTAAGAGATGGAATTGAGGAAAGAGTGCCTTCTAGCCTTGGAGCACTGCCAGTCTATGTGCATGTAGAAAAGAGACAGTGTGTATCACGTGAGGAGCAACAAATGGGCCAGTTGGGTCAGCCCAAAGAGTGTATGAAAGGCAGAAAGGAATTAAATGCCAGCTGAAGAGTTTGTACTTCATTTTAGAGAATGCAGGGAATTATCAATGACCCAGGTGTAGGCTTAATGCTCTAGCACCATCCATTTTCAGGGCTGGTTGATTTGTCCAATGAGCTTCTGGAGTCTACTGAGGAGGAGAGTGACACAAAGAAAAATTATTTTGGCAGATATGTGGAGGATGAACAGGAGAAGGGAGAAACTTGGGGAAGGGAGACTAATTAGGAAGCTGCAAGGTGCTGAAAGCTTGAACTGGGGTGCAATAGGCACTTAATGAATATTTATTGCTTGCTTAATTGGTGCATGTAGGAGTAGCAAAAGGTGATCAAGCTTTGCTAGATATATGTTGATGCAGAATCAAGATTTGGTGACTAACTGGATATGTGGGATGATGGTGAGTGAGGAGTCAAGTATGATTTCTAAATTGTGAAGGTTAGTGATAACCTTTACCGAAAAAGAGGAGCCAATCCATCCGCCACACTACAGCCAAATAAAACTTTTTTTTTGCTTTTTGGAGGGCAATGGGGGTTAAGTGACTTGCCCAAGATCACACAGCTAGTTTTTGTCTTAAGTGTCTGAGGCTGGATTTGAGAGGGCCGCTGCTCTATTCACTGTGCCACCTAGCCGCCCCCAAATTAAAATTTTTAAAAGCATAGTTCTGATCGTGCCATTCCCTGGTTCATAAACCTTCAGTGACCTCTCACTAACCACAAAATTAAATCCATTCTTCTTAACCTGGAATACGTAGTCCTTTGCAATATAACCTCAGTCTGTCTTTCCAGAATCACACTATTCTCCTACAGAAACTCTATGTTCCCAACAATTCTTATTTTCCCCCATGCTTTCCTGGCTCAGAGAATTTACTCATGCAACTTGCAATACCTGCTGTCCCTATCTTCTCAATTTTTGTCTATTGAAATTCTACCCATGCTTTAGGGTTTAGCTAGGTGGAAACTAGTTGTTGCAGGGAATAGAGCAGTGGACCTGGAATCAGGAAGACTTGAGCACAAAGCCAGCCTTGGAAACTTACTATATGTCCTTGGGCAAGTCATTTAACTCCTATTTGTCTCAGTTTTCCTTACTCTAATATGGAGATAATAATAGCACCTACCTCTCAGGTTTGTTTTGAGGATCAAACAAGATACTTGTAAAGTGCTCAGCACCCAGTAGGTATTTACAAATGCTAGCTTTTATTGTTGCAGTTATTAGCTATCATCTCAAGCGTTTTGCCTCCAAAAAGCTTTTTACCAAAGCTATCAAATAAATGTAATATCATTCTAACTGGTCACTCTGACTTCAGTCTTTCTCCTCCCAACCTATTCCTCACATGGCTGCCAAAATAGCTTTCCTAGGGTGCAAGTTCAACTCTCTGAAAAACCTTCAGATGGTGAAAACTCCTTAGGCTGCCATTTTAGGCCCTCCATAATCTGTCTCCAACTTGCCTTTTAGTCTTATTTCATTGTACTTCCATTTACACACACATTCTAAACAAACTCTACTACTTGGTCTAGGCAGCCTCTAAGATTCCTTTTGACTGTAGATCTGGATCCCCAGTGTTATCTGCCACATACCTATAAAGCATGATTGTAGATACTTTACTGAAGCCTTTCTCCTTGCTTCTTTATCACTTTTCCCTCTTTGATCTCTCCTTATATTTCTTAGAGTGCTTTTTCTATATCGTTATTCTGCCTTGATCACAATCACACACACATACACGTATGTATGTGTGCATAATGCATCTGTGTGTATATGTACATATATATACACACATATTTCTTTATGTATATGTTTTGTCTTATTTTTTCCTATAAGCTCTCCAATGGTACAGACTATATTTTTTCCATTTTTGTGTCTTGAGCACCTATCCTAGGTCCTTGAACATACTAGGCAATTGATTTAATTTCTATTTCTTTTAAAGGTTCTCATCTATTTTGTCTTATACTGTATTATCTGTTATATCTATCATCTATATCTGTGCATCTTATCTATCCCTATTATACAGTAAGCTCTTAAGGATTGAGACTATATCTTAAATCAATTAATTAATCAACATACATATATTAAATGTTCCAGGCACTATATAGGCCCAAGAGATAAAAAAACAAAAGTGAAACAGTTCCCACTAGTGCAGGGAAAGGGTATGGAGGGATGAATGGACAACATACACATACACAAGTATATATAGAATATGTATAAAATAAAATGAAGGTAATTTTAGGAGAAGGTTGCTAATATCTAGGAACATCAGAAAAGACTTCATGTAAGAGCTGGTGCTTCAACTGGACTTTGAAGAAAACTTCAAGTTTCTAAGAGGCAGAAATGAAGGATGAGGCAAAAATGCATTCCAGTCATGGGAAACTGACTTTACAAAGGCATAGAGTCAGGAGGTAGAATGTTTTGTCTAAGAAACAGCTTAACAGCCAGATAGGCTGTATTGCAGGATATGTGACGGGCAATTACATAGAATAAGCTTCAAAAAGTCAAATGGAGCCAGATCATGAGGGGACTTAAAGGCCAAGCACAACAGTTCATATTTTTTTTTATTAGAGGTTATAGAGAGACACTGGAGTTTATTGTACAAAGAAATATCTTCCATGATATTTAAAATACTTAGTGAATTGATTTACTAAGTATTTATAATCAGACACCTATTTCAACAATCATTCAATAAAATTTTATTCTGTTCATCAATATTTTAGGTGCTACTTACTTCTACTATAGTTAAAATGTATTAGCAACAGATTTCCAAATAAAAATAACTGCAATAGAGTTTTGTTACAAATCTATCTATGGTAGTATGCTGTTCAGTATAAGGCAGGTTCACTGTCACAGGAGTTTATTGCTGGTAATATCAGAAGGATTTCACTCTCACATTGCTCTGTCTATAGTATGGAAGCTAGAGGACAGTGTAATATTGAAGCTGTGGTGCAATGTGTGTGTTAGTGTGAATGTCTTTCACAAGATTTGTCAAAGTTCCCAGAAAGGCTGTAAACATAATCTATACTTTTCTAAATTTTTAAATTATTGAATATTGTGATTCACATGTGAAGCACTTCCTGAAGATGGTCAATGAGACAGAAAATCTTTTTAGAAACAAATTGTATTTCACTTGTAGAAAATGCATTCAATAAGATTTTTAAAGAAGTCATAGAAAATCTTCATACACACTCATATAGTAAAGGAATATATAGTTATTATTTTGTTTCCATAGTTATTGACTTTAATGCCTGTTGTCTGGTGTAAAGGGACATTAGTTTTATGAAGTTCTATGTGTCTTTGATTTACATGCTTGCTCTGAAAGAGTATTTTTAAAAACTTAAAAAGCATAAAACCTATGAAAAAGTATCCTTCAGTTAGCTATAATGAAGTGAAATTCTGAGAGAGGAGGGAGAGAGGCAGAGAGAGAGAGACAGACAGAGAGGAGAACTAAGAGAGATGAGAAGACAGAAAGAGAAGAGGGGGGAGTGAATAGTTATGGAATAGTTTAAGCAAATTTGTTTAGGATTTTCTGGCAGGCAACAAGCATGCTAAAGGCTCCAGTTAATGTTGACATGAGTTTTTGAACTTCACATTGTTGTGAAGTTATTCTCAGCTCTGTTTATACTCTGGATCTCTTTCAGACCGCATGAAGGTTAAATTTAGTTATACAGGAATAACGGAGAGAAAGACAGAGTGCTGCCCTTGTGAAAAGTGGTCTCACTTAAATTCATTAGATTTGCTTACCTTTTGGGTTGCTTCTGCATCATTCGATGACAGGAAGCAATGTGTGTCCCCTGTGGCAGTTTCCTTGGATTGGCTTTGATAACTTTCAGCCACTTTGTATGGGGAAGCCCCAGTAACAGCTGATAAAAGTTTCCTAGTCCCTTTGAGTGTAAGAGTCTGGTAGAAGAGGCAGATTGCTACCACTAAGCCCAAAAAGAAGGGTCGTGGGCAGAAACGCCGACGACAAAGGAAAATCTGGCGACAAACCATGACCAGTTTACCTTCACTTGGCCCCTGTCCACATTGCTGGAAAATACATAGCAGCTATTTGTTGTTGTTGTTGTTGGCAGCGTAAAAGGCAGAAACGTGTCCTCTTTTTTTTTTTTCCCACAGCGAAGTCAAGTTTGCTCCATGCCTTCTCCTGAACTTTCCAAGGAAGCTCGCCAAAGAACCATGGGGTCCCCCAAAGTCAGTGAACAATTGACAAAAATGCTTCCATGAATGACAGTCATATATCCAACCTGGGTTTAAAAACCCAGACTAATAATAATAGCCATAATTAATAAATCTAAGCTCCATAGGGTGCCAATCATTTGCTTCCTGCACTGTCTTGTTTTTATAACATCCTTTAAGTCAGTCAGTCAAGGAGCGGAAGTCTTGGCCTCAGCTTGACACAAAAAGAAAAAGAAAAAGAAAAGCTCAAATCAGATCATAGCATCTAAGAAAGCAATCAGTGAAAACCAAAAGAGCTTGTAACACAGCTGGATGCTAGCCAGGTTTCCTTAGCAGTTTCTCAGTTTTCTCCCCCCTCCACTTTAAAGCATTCTACTTTTATGTTCCTTCCAACAGTCCCCATTCAGTTTAAAACTGACATTTTCCTCTAAGCATTTATGGATTTAAGGGGAAAATATGAACATTGAGATTGAATGGACTGCTAAAACTGCTTCCCTTCGCTTCATTCAGATTTAAGTTCAAAGTTCTATGCTATGTACTTACTTAGTTCTCTTGTTACCCGAAAAAAAGTTCTCCATGATCCCCTAATGGTTGGCAGATTAAAACCACTCGGAACCAGACGATCTTATGACTCCAGAACATCTCCCCCACCACATGCAGGCGTCCACACACACACAAGCAAACACATACAAACATACAACACACGCAGGCACCCTCTGAGCTCAGCTGGACCACAGACATTGTATAAATAAAGGCTGGATTTCTCAAGGAGGGGCGGAGTTAAATGTGCTAAGACTGCCCAGGCTGTTTCAGGGGCGGCAAAAGCAGGATGTCAGCCCTGGATCATAAGGAAGAACTGTATTTCTGTCAGACTGTCTATTTCCACTCAATAGAAAAAATATTTCTCATTTGTCTTGGAATCTAAGTGACAGCCACGACTACTTGCTTTTGTATCAATTTTAGAGTCTTTTTCTCAGCACTACTTTTGCTACCAAGGCACCAGAAAAACAAATAACTTTCAGTTAATTGAAAACAAAGTTTGAGGGGAAGACTAGAACAGATTCCAATTAACATGCTGGAAACTTTCAACTTCAGGGATTCGTGGTTACACTTAACAGGGAGCAATATGGTCAGTAATCTACCTTTTAATACTCTGAAAGCAAAATCTAGACTGAAAATACCGGGGTAAAGATGCCTTACAAAAAAAACATTTATTTATTGGTATAATATTGAAGTTATATCCCTGAGTTCTGTGAGTGCCAAATTTTTGCTCTTACTAATTCCTTGCCTTTTATAACATCCTTAAATCCACATAAATAAAGGAACATACAATTATTATTTTGCTTTTAGTCTGATAATCAGGAGTCCACTTTCCTGACACTTTCCCCTGAAAGTCGGATGAGAAGTGAAAGTGAATGTAGCAACCACTAGACAATTTTTACATCTTAGCAAAATTTCCACAAAGGTCATACCTTTCTTACTACCTGTGTGAACTAGGGCAGGTCATGTAAACTCCTGGAGTCTCAGGTTCTGCACCTGAAAGATGTTGGGCAATATGACCTAAAAAGCTCCTTTTATTTCTGAATCTCCAAATCTATAAATCCACAGGCTGCCCTGACTAGATGCTAATAGTAATTTGAATAATAATTCAAATTTACATAACCCTTTAAGGTTTACAAAACCTGGGAAGTGGTTAGGACCAGCATTTTCATCTCCATTTTAAAGATGAGACTCAAAGAAATTAAGCATCATGCTCATGGACATATAAGGAGTGTCAGAGTCAAAATATGCATCTGAGTCCTCCCATCTGCAAGTTTAGTTGTTTTTCCATTGACGTCTACTTTTTACCAGGGTAGCTCAGAAGACACCCAAAGAATCAGGAACTACCCAACACAAATACTTTCTTCTACCCTCCCCCAACCCCTGTCTCATATTCCCTGGATCTCAAGAACTGACTCAGCCTGGAAGCAGATTTACTATGACTATTGAATGGGAACTGATCTATAGTCCAAACTGATGTATGCAAAGTATGAAGTTTTATGAAGTCCAACAGTATTCCTAGAGTGAAACCTAGGACCATTCTACATAACTTTACATCTTCCTTAACATGCTCCTTCCTAGGCTGGGTACAACCACACCATATACATATGTTTCATAACCATTCATTGAGCAGTGGGATAAGTCCTGTTATTCTTTCTTTAAGAAAATATATTTTGGGGGTGTCTAGGTGGCTCAGTGAGTAAGAGCACCGGCCCTGGAGTAGGGAGGACCCGGGATTGGTTCCGGCCTCAGATACTTAACACCCACACAAAATAACAGGCTGTGTAACCTTGGGCAAGTTACTTAACCCCAACTGCTTTAAAAAAAAAAATATATATATATATATATATATATATATTTTCTTTGAATCTAATTGAGGTGGTGGTTTTTCTTAGTGATTCATTGGTCTATAGAGGGAATTTTCACTCTTCCTAGATTTATCACAGGTCTCCTCAAATAGCTGATATGTTGGAGCTGGAAAGAAATTTTGAAATCACTTACTTGGAAATTGTAGGAAGCTAGGTGGTGAGTGTTGGGTAAGTGTTCTAGACTTGGAGTTAAGAGGAGCCATATTCAAATCCTACCTCAGATACCTCCCAGGTGGAACTATAGGTAGAATGCTGTACCTACGGTCAGAAAGAGCTAAATCTAGTCTCAGTATTTACTACTCATATGACCCTGGGCAAATCACTTAACCTCTGCCTTAGTTTCCTCAACTATAAAATGGGGATAATAATAGTAGCTATTCTCTAGGGTTGTTGTAAGGCTCAAATATGATAATATTCATAAAGCTTTTAGCATGGCATTTGGTACATAGTAGACATTTAATAAATGCTTGTTTCCTTCCTTCCATGCTGTGTGACCCTGGACAAGTTACTTAACCTCTCTCAGCCTTGGTTTTACCATCTTTAAAATGGGAATAAGATTACCTACCTCACAGGATTGTTATGAGGATCACATAAAATAATAAATGTGAAGTGCTTTGGAAATCTTAGAGTGCTATATAGTTATCATCATCATCATTCAGTGTTAAAGAAGCCAATGGAGAGTTGCAAGGAGTGGGAGACTTCCAGTGTTGGGGCTCATAGACCTGATGAGCATAAAGAAACAGAAATGACAGGTAAGGGAGCTGTAATCAGATATCACAGAGATCTTAGAATTAAGACATTTTCCTCACAACAAACCTGTGAGAAAGATTTTAAAAGTGGGGTTCAGAGAGGTGAAGTGATTGGGTTAGGGCCACTTTGACCATAGATCTAGTGTTCTTTCCACCATTGTCTCATTCAGACTAATTCAAAGTGGGTCTTGAACTGTTTGGAACTGCAGAGTCAAGGAGAACAAGGAGCTATGGTAATGAGGAGTTTGGATGAAAGGTCGGTGGGCATGTGAAAATTTCTGGGGGCAGTAGTGATGGGGAAGAAAGGAAAAGTGAAATCAGGTGTAGAAATGACCTAGGAAGATGAAAATGAGCCCTAGGGAAGTGGATGACTGTAGCATTAGTGATTTGAAGAAGGTGTTGTTATTCATTCATTCTAACATGTATTAGATGCCTACAGCATATGGAGTACTTAATGGAATTAAGATATGGCACCTTCTGGTCTTATTTGACATTGCATCTCTTTACATTCAATTCAATTCTATAAACATTATTAAATACCTGCTCTGTGCCACATACTTTGTGGTTTATCCAAATTGACCTTCTTGCGGTTCTTCACACAGATTCTCCATCTTTTGTCACTGTGTCTTTGCAATGACTGTCCTCAGTTCCTAAAATGCACTCTTTCATCACCTCTGCTTCCTAGAACTGCTAGTTTGTTTTAATTCAATTCAAACACTACTGCCCATTTGAAACTCCTCCTTGGTCCAAGGTTGCTCATAGATTAGTTGCTTATATATTTCTCCCAAAAAGCTTTGTATTTTGCATATATATATACATATTATATATGTATATATATATGTGTGTGTGTGTGTGTGTGTGTGTGTGTACATACTCATATGTATATATAAATGTCTCACCAAATGTAACTTCCTTGAAGGCATGGATTGTTGAATTTTTATCTTCATATCTTCAGTGCCTAATACAGTACTTGACACATAGGTGTTCAACAAATGTTTGTTGATTGAGTATAAGGACAGCCTATAGTATAATGGCTGGAGTAGAGTATTAGGTTTTGAGTCAAGTGGAACAAAATTTGAACTGTCCAATTGCTCTTGGACAGCTCATTTAATATATCTAGGCCAATGTATAACTTATCTCTTAAACCACAAACAAGTTATGATAATCAGTTGGTGGAGGCAATTCCTATACTAGAGGCTTCCTATGATGACAAAACCATAGTCAGTTCACTTTTGAAAGATATGGTACTTCCTGTCTAATCGAGTTATGAGACACAAATAGTTGATGCATGATATTTAAAGATGAATCCACTAGGGAAGAGGCAAAGTAAGGTTGTGCATGAACTAATCAAGGTCATAGGACCACGGGCATAGTGTAGGAAGGTACCTTATAGGTGATCTGCTTCAAACTTCTCATTTTAGAAATGAGTAAACTGAGGTCCAGAGACATATAGTGACTTCCCCAACATCCCACAGGTGGTAATTGATAGAGCCTGGGATTAGAAGTTAGGTCTTCTGACACTCAATTCTGCACTCTTTCCCCCAGGAAAAGACTATACTTTTTGGACACACAGAATGGCGTTGACTGCAAGTGATAAGAACTAGGAAAGAAATGGTGAACATATGGCCCCAAAGCACCACAGGACTCAAAGAAAAGGCAGAGCTTCTTTGCCCTTCATAGGAGAGGAGAAGAGTAAACAGTGTTTTCAAGAGGGCCAAGTTTCAGTTAGTGTGAGGCGGTAGAGGCAACTTTGAAAGGAGAATTTGGTCAAAATGAAGGTGGGAAAGTATTAAAGAAAGTAAGCAGGAGGTGAGAGAGACAACTGGGGAAAGAAAATGAAGCAAGGTTAGGGTGAGGATCATGATTTGTGGGTAAGCCTATGTAAAACAGGGGGTAAGATGGACAGGAACAGGGAATCATATGGGTATTGTGCAGAGTTAAGATGATGTGTGAGTACCATGAAATACTGAAAGAGCAACAGGATAGTGACTTGTGGATAAGAAAGAATTAAAGGATTCAGAAGACCTGGGTTCAAGTCCCAGCTCTGCCCTGGGTAAATCTTTTGGCTTTTCTAGGCCTTAAAAAGTTTCAACAGCAAAATAAAGGGAGTAGACATTAGATGACATTTGAGGCCCCTACTAGCTCATAATCTATGATCTATGTATACATACACATCAGCATACACTTCACAGTCACCCAAATTATTCTTCAGCATTCCAGGTGGAAGCACCGGCACCAGTGTCGGGATGATCTGGATCAAATCCAGGCTCAGATACTCAGCACCACACCCAGAGATAATAACTGGCCGTGTAACCTTGAGCAAGTTACTTAACCCCAATTGCTTTAAAAAAAAAAGCATTCCAGGTGGAAGGCTGCTACAATTCTATAACATACCTCTAGAAGATTTAAAAAAAATGTTTTTTATTGGAAATTAACATTCTTGCATACAAAAGTAACCATTTAAAGTTCTATACAGATTAGACTAATACAAGAATTGAAACTAGTATCTTCCTTTTTGTTCACCAAAGGACATGCAGGTTTGGAAATCTTTATGTTTTCATAACCCACATGCTCCTTAAATATTTAGTGCTGCCTCAGTCTGGGCTGGAGTGAAGAAAAATGACATCTTTGTCAAAAATGGGAATGGCTTCCAAAATCTTGTCCCTCATCTAGGAGGTAGTAGCAATGAGCTTCACATATGGCTCTTTTCTGACCACTGTACATTCTACCTGTAAGAGGCTCTGCACAGGGATGTCTCTATAATGCACTTTGTCAACAAACATAGGAATTCATTCTTGTATGTGGACTCTCTCCCTGTAGCTCTTTGATGGGATTATTCCTTCTTTCCCTTCAGGAAGAGCCATAACTATTCTTTCCCTTGGGTACAAAACACTTGCAGGAGAGCATGATGGAGGAATTGGAGGTATAGATCCATAGAGGGATAGGGATGAGTGGTGGTGATGGAAGAGAGATCTAACACAATGAGACCCTGAAGGTGGGCCTAGTGAGTGGCTCAGGGAAATTGATCCCATATATCTTCATAGGCTTCCTTATCAGTGGGAGGGTGGCATTGAGATAATGGTCACTATAGGAAGGAAACACCTCTGTTCCCTGGCAGATGTTGTCATCCTGGGACGAGACTTCTTTACCTCACATTCATTACAACTCTGCTTTCTTGAACTAGGTTATGGTTACAAATCCCTTTATCCCCTTGGCTTCCAGGACAATTATTGGCCAGGGATTTGTAGGCTGTACCCAGTCTTGGTTTGGCTTGTCTGTCCCCAACCCAGTGATCTTTGAAAATAACTTCAGTTTTCTGAGTACCAATGATAGAACATGGCAATGAACTGTGAATCATGTTCAAAGGTGAAATAAACACCACAGCTTTGTAAAAGACTCCAATCTTACACAATATTTGGCCAGTGCTGACCTAGAAACAAAATGTTATAGAGAAGTCCTGTGGTCCACTGTTTTACTTTTTGTCTTTAAGTTTTAAAAATTGCATTTAAAATATGAAAGGCACCAATATTTCAGATGATTAAACATTCTTGACCTTCCAAATTTTATAAATGATTTACATTTAATTTAATATTCTCCTTATGGTCTCAGTTATTAATAACGTGCTAAGGAAACAATTATGACTGGTCAAAGAGTTAGTAAGGGACACTTAAGGAATTAATAAATTTAGCTTCTTTTATTTCATATTGCCTACTGGGAGATCATAGCTAGTCTAGGTTTATGATATAAACTAGTATGCTATTTGCCAGCAAATAAATGTCTTTTGCCTGCCATTTCTGTGTGGTTATCCCAAAGTTGGAGCGATTGCTAAATATAAATGCAAGAAATAGTATGAAGAGGAGGAATTATGGAAAAAAGCAGACTTTCGTTAATTGGTAGAATTTATTGGTGGAATTTTATTCCTTGATTTTTTAGTTGATTTAAGGGTAATATCCTGCTTCCAGTTGACCATGTGTATTAGCCCAGTGCTTGGGTGTTTGGGAGCTGAAAAGACCTCTTGGAAGTTTCTGACTCAGTGCTTTGGAGATGACTAAGCAATTCCCTTTTAGACTGCTAAGCAGGAAGAGTCACTGACTCAGGGGACCTTTAAGAGACAGCAACCCATTCTCAGTCATAGAAGCCTACTCAAAAAACAGGTGAGTTGGACACTCTCACGTGGCCACTAAAGTAGATTCTTGATTAGACAAACTGAGCTTAGGACTTGGGTCCCCTAGTTACATTTCTGGCTTTGTTTCCTTTCCCCAGTATGTATCCAGAAAATGATCCTTAAATGGATAGGTTCAGTGTTGGAATTCACTTTGTGAATTTGAGAGATTGAAGATCTTAGGTCCCTTAGTTGCAGCTTACTGATGACAGGGGAAGTTTCTTACATCAGATTGAATATTACCAATAAGTGGAAAACATCAACCCCTAGCTTGTATTTTCTTTAATGACCTTCCTAGCTCCCTCTTTGACCCTCTCTCTTTTTTTTCCTTCCCTTTATTCCTTTTATCCCTTCCAAATGGTAGGTATATGAAGCCTGGATTTAGTTTGTTTTCATTTCAACAAACATTTATAAAACATCTATTATATGCAAACCACTGATAATAGAAGTAAGAATGAAACTCCCCTCAAAGGATGTAAATTCTGCTGGAGGTACATAGTATGTATGTTACAAGAAGGAAATTGGAGGAAAGATGGTGCCTTAAATAGAAATGATGAAATCATTTATCCTGTAGACACTGGGAATACACTGAAATGGGATTAGGTCTGGATGTAAAGGGTCATCACTTCAGAAGTGATACTTGAAGTCTTGGGACTGAATGAGATCCTCATTAGGAAAATTTTAGAAAGAAGAGGGCCAGTCACAGAATCTTGGGCCAAATCCAACTTAAGTGATTAACAAAAGGATAAATGGCCAACAAAGGAAATATACAAGGACCTCTGTTCAAATCTCCCAACTAATGTTTACAGCCCAAATGAACTTAGGCAAATCCCTTAACCTCCTTAAGTCATAGTTATTTCATCTCTAAAATGAAAAAGTTAGGCTAGATGGCTTCTGAGGTCTCATTCAAAGCTAGATTTACGATCCCATGAAAAAGCAGTTAAAAACATAGGAGTAGAACTAAAAGTGAATTTGTGGGAAGGGAGAGCATCCAGAAAGAAAAGTCAAATACTTCATGAAGGTAAAGGACAATGAAAACTTCTTTTTAAATGTACAATATTTGGCAATTAGATCCATGGTGACTTTTGTGAGTACGATCTCAGTAGAGTCACAACAGCTTTGAGGAGGTGTTCAGTGTTGAGAAACTGGAGCCATTGGATATAGACAATTATTTCAAGAAGTTTGACTGGAGGCATTGTGAAAGAGAATTGGCCAAACCATTCTGGAAAGTAATTTGGAATTATGCTAAGAAAGTGACTAAAATGTCCATCTTCTTTGACTCAGAAAGCTAACAGTTAGGCATATACCCCAATGAGGTAAAAAGATGCTATTTACACTAAAATACCCACACAGGATGTTCTCTCAAAGTTGTAGTGCAGTTTGGGAGTTTTCATGGCTTAAACTATGTCTTTTTAAAAAAACCGTATAGAGACTTTTTCATTCTTTTTTTTTTAGTTCCAAGTTCTCTCTCCTTTTTATTCACCCACCCACTTTGATTCTCCTTCTTTAAATTTTATTTTAGTCAATTTGACCAGTGTGAGGTGGTGCTTAAGCTTGTTTTAATTGAATAGAATTTGTTTGTAAATCCATTTGGTCCTTGGTTACCCCTTCCCCCATTCTCTCCCTCCCACTTAGGGAGCTCATTTATGGTTTATTCCAAATTTTTTTTAAAGATAAGGTTATGGGGTAGCTAGGTGGTGCAGTGAATAGAGCACTAGCGCTGGAGTCAGGAGAACTTGCATTAAAATGTGGCCTCAGACATGTGATACTTGCTGGCTATGTGACCCTGGGGATGTCACTTATCCCTGATTGCCTTGCAAAAAACAAAAAATAAAGGTAAGGTTACTTATGTATTTTACTTCCTGTTCTGTTAATGTAGGGGATTTTTAGTTTTATAAATATTTATCCATTTCATTTAGATTGTCACTTTTAATGACATATAGTTTGGTAAAATAGTTCCTAATAATTGTTTTTATTTCCTTTTTATTGGTTGTGTACCTTTTTCATTTTTGATACTGATAATTTGGTTTTCTTCTTTAAAAAAATTAAATTACATAATTAAAAAAGCTTTTGATTTTATTAAGCTCTCCCTTGATTTTCAAGATTGCTATTTTGGTGTTTAATTGGGGCAGGGGGGCTAATTCACTGGTTTTCTATGTTTTGTTTAATTTTTAGTTTCATGCCCAGTTTACTTATCTGATCTTTCTTTTTTTTTAATTTACTTTTAGTTTTCAACATTCACTTTCATAAGATTTTTGAGTTTTAAATTCTCCCCCTTTCTTTCCCCCTACCCCAAGACAGTGTGAAATCTGATATAGGCTCTAAATATACATCACTATTAAATATATTCTTTCTCTTTTTGATATAAGAGTTTAAAGATATAAAATTTCCCCTAAATGTCATTTAGGCTTTATCTCACAAATTTTAGTATATATTAAGTTATTGTTGTCATTATCTTTAGTGAAATTGATAATTTCTATAATTTGTTCTTTGACCCACCTACTCTTTAGGATTAGGTTATTTAGTTTCTAATAAATTTTCAATCTTTATATTGCATATAATTTTTATTGTGTTATGGTCAGGAAGTGAAACATTTACTATTTCTACTTTTTTCTGCATTTTTTGTGAAGTGTTGTGTGTGTGTGTGTATGTGTGTGTGTGAGGTTTTTATGCCCTAATACATGGTCAGTTTTTGTGAAGCAGTCATGCATACATGAGCAAAAGGTATACATACTCCTTTGTATTACCACTCAGCATCCTCTTAAGGTCTATCATATCTAACTTTTCTATTAATTTTATTTCCTTAACTTCTTTCTTGTTTATTTTTTTTGTTTGTTTTTATCCAGGTCTGAGTGGGATAAATTGAAGTCTTGCATTAATATAGTTTTAATGCTTATTTCCTCATGTAATTCATTAAACTTTTCCTTTAAGAATTTGAATGCTATGTTACTTGGTGCTTATATATTCAATATCAGTATTAATCCATTGTCTATGGTATCTTTTAGTGAAATCTAGTTTCCTTGTTTGTCTCTTTCAATTACGTTTATTTTGCTTTTGATTTGTCTGAGATCATGATTGTCCCTCCTCTTTTATCCTATTCTTTCCCACCTTTGCATTATTACTTTGAAATCATTCCAATATTATAGAATCAGAGCCATGCCATTTCTCTAATTAGATTCCCTCTAAGACCCTCGGTGATGATAACGTTTTGAAGGATTATATGTATCCTCCCCCCATATAAGAATGTAAACAGTTTAACCTTATGATTTCTCACCTAGGTTTACCTTTTTATGTTTCTCTAAAGTCCAGTGTTTGAATGCAAAATGTTCTATTCTTCATCCTAATCATCTCTAACATTTATATAATGCTTACTATGTGTACTATGTTTATTTATTTATTTTAAGCAATTGGGGTTAAGTAATTTGCTCAAGGTTACATGGCCAGTTATTTTGTGTGGGTGTTAAGTATCTGAGGCCAGAACCAATCCTGGATCTCCTGACTCTGGGGCCTGTGCTCTTACTCACTGAGCCACCTGGCTGCCCCATGTACTATGTTTATTGCATTATAATTATTATCTCATTTGATCCTCACAACAACCCTAGAAGCTGCTATTATTATTTCCATTTTACAGATGGGGAAACTGAGGCAAACAAAAGTTAGTGACAATTTAGCTCTGGTCTTTTCATCATGAATGCTTGAAAATCCTCTAGTTCATTAAAGATTCCCTCCACACCTCCATAAGATTATACTAAATTTTGCTGTGTAGGTTATTCTTGATTGTAATCCTAGATCCTTTGCCTTCTGTAATATCATATTCTAAGTCCTTTGTTCCTTTCAGTGGTGGCTGCTAAATTTTGTATAATATGACTATATATCCATATAACTTGCATTCTCTCTTTCTGAATGTTTACGGTATTTCCTTCTTGACTTGGGAGTTCTAGATTTTGGTTATTATATTCCTGGAAATTTTCATTAGGGGGTTTCTTTTAGGAGGTAACTGCTGGACAGTTTCTAATTTTTCCTCTGGTTCTAGGATATCTAGGATATCTAGTTTCCTTTATAATCTCTTGAAATATGATACCTAGACTCTTTTTTAAATTGTTTTTCATGGCTCTCAGGTATTCCAATGATTATTTTTTTTAAAGCAATTGGGTTTAAGCAACTTGCCCAAATTACACGGCCAGTTCTTTTTTGTGTGGGTATTAAGTATCTGAGGCCGGAACCGATCCTGGATCTCCCGACTCCAGGGCCAGCGCTCTTACTCACTGTGCCACCTAGCTACCCCTCCAATAATTCTTAATTTAGTTCTCCTTAATCTATTTTCCAGTTCAATTGTTTTTCCTATGAGATATTTCACATTTTCTTATATTTTTCAATCTTCTGACTTTATTATTCCTTGGTGAATTATTGGCTTCCATTTGTCCAATTCTAATTTTTAAAAAAATTTTTTTGGAGGGGGTAGGGGAGGGCAGTTGGGGGAAGTGAGTTGCCCAAGGTCACACGGCTATTAAGTATTAAGTGTCTGAGGCCCTAATTGAACTCAGGTCTCACTGACTCCAGGGCCGGTGCTCTATTCACTGTACCACCTCGCCACCCTGCCAATTCTAATTTTTAAGGACTTATTTCTTTAGTCATGTTGTTGATTTTTTTTTTTACAAATTTTTTTTTGCGTAAATCTAATTTCCCATTTTTTTCTTCTACCACTCTTATTTGTTTTTAAAAATAATTTTCTTTTTGCTTCTTAAAAAAATCTCTTTCTTTAATTCTTCCAGGAATTCTCATTGGGCTTGTGTCTAATCTGCATTTTTGCCTTTGAGGCTTTGCTTGTAGATGTTTTCAAGTCATTATTTTCTATGTATATAACTTGAGCTTCCCTGTCACTATAAGTAGCTGTTTAAGTCAGGTCCTTTTTTTTTTTTCCCTCTCATTCTTATGACCTATTTCTTGACTTTGGACTTGATGTTCATGTTGGGCTTGGCTCATTTCTGGGGGTAGGGATGTTTAGCCTGAGCTTCTGTCTTTTTATGTTCTTCTGCTGTTTTCACAGCTCAGTTTGGGGGCCTGCAAGTTTTTGGTGCTTTGGAAGTAGAATGATCATCACTGGGGAAGAGGTCTATTCATTGCCTTACTGGTCTGAATTCTGCAAGTTCCTGACCTGGGTTTGGGTCTGTCAGACTGTGTGTGATTTAGTTTCAGTGGACTACTGGTGGTCTCAGTACTGTTGGCCTGCTGGGAAGTTCTGCAGATTCAGAGACTGACCTGTTTGACTCCCCTTTGGTCTTGGTTTCCTGCCCTGGTTAGTACACTGCAGGCTTATATGTACAGTTAAAGATTACAAGAGACTTCCCTCTGCTCTTTCACTCAGAGCCATATGGCCAATCAATCAATCAAAAACCATTTCTAAGGCCCTACTCTGTGCCAGACACTGTGCTAAGTTCTGGGAATATAAAAAAGGAGTAAAAGGCAGTCACTATTACAGTCTAGTACGGGAGACAACATGCAAACAGATATGTACAAAGCAAGCTACATACAGGACAAATAGGAAATAGCCGAAGGAAGACACTAGAATTAAGAGGGCTAGATGGGGAAGGCTTCCTGTAGAAGTTGGAATTTTAGTTGGGACATAGAGGAATTGAGACAGGTCAGTGATAAGACCAGGGGAAGCAGAATGTTTCGTGCATGGTAGAGAGCCAGAGAGAATGCCTGGAATTTGGGGGACATTTTTCTTGGTCACAGACTGGGATCCTCTCATTTGCTACTGCTCCTCCCTGCTTTGGCACTTTGTTAAGTTTGGGGGATATTTTTGTTGTTGTTATTGTTGCTGCTGCTGTTCTTTCCACCCCTACCCCATCCCCTAGCCCAGGGCCACTCAGTATCCAACCAGGACAGTCGGGAGGCAGCAAGAGTTGGTGCTGGAGGTGGATTTCCTCTTATCCTCTCCTTTAGCCAAGGGCAGCCCAGAAGTCATCAGACTACTTCAGCTGTCCTGCCACTGCCTCCGAAGATCCTCCAGATCTCACCAACCTTCCCTGTCCAAATACACAGTACTCAAAAGCCCTAGCACAACAAAAATATCCCCCAAACTTAACACATTATCACTAACAATCTGAGACCCTTATTTTCTAGATGAGAAAACAGGCTCAAAAAGTTTAAGTGACTTGCCTGAGGTCACACCTAGTAAGGAGACCAGCTGGGACTTGAGCCCTGATCTTATGGTTTAAATTTAGTGTTCTTTGTGCTGCCAAAGTCTAAAGCAGTGGTATCAAACTTAAATAGAAACAGAGACCACTAACCATATATAAGGACCCCAACGGGTCACATATTAACACAGAAAACCACATATTAATATTACCTATGTTTTATTATACTTTTATTTATTTTTTAAATATTTCCCAATTATATTTTAATATAACACCTCTGGACTAGAGAAGGCTTCCAGGGAAAACACACATTTGAAACAAAGGAATCAATCTCCCAGTGTGGTATAATGGAAGAAGCACTGGACCTGGGTTCAAATCTCAGCTGTTACTTATAATCTCAGTGACTTCGGCAGGCTGTTTCACATCTCAAGTCTCTGATTTCCTCATTGGTAAAGTGAAGGGGTTGGAATAGAAGGCCTTTGGGTTCTATTTCAGTTCTGAATGATCAGACCATATAGGTTCTCTTTAATGTTTGAAAGCCAGTCCCGTTAGGTATCTGTTAAGACTCTTCTATCTGCTTGGCACTAGCAATACAAAGACCAAATGAACAAAAATTACAGACCACTGTGTGGTTAGAGCTTGCTGATATGCCAACAAATGGTGTGACTGACTAACCACATTTAGTCATAACCCACACAGCCCCCACTCACATGGAAATAGAATTTATGTTCAGAATCCAATCAGTTTTTAAAAAGAGGTTGCCTTGTCAGTTATTTCAGACTAAATTCTGATTTGTAGAAGAATAACATAGCACCCAGAGACGACCAAAGAACGTCATATTTTTTAATGGACCATATTTTTAGCTTTGATCTGTCTATTGCATGGATAATATTTTAAATCCAGAGGGGAGAAATGTAACCAACTATGGCAATACTTGTACATTTTCAGAGATGTAGCTGCTAAAGATTCATTAGTTTCTTATATTAGGTTAGTGGTTTCCATTTTGAGTACCTCTAAGGGCTTGTGGCATCATCAGCTTCACTGGAATTTTAATCACTTCCTAGATGTGGAATTGTTCCATTTCCCAAAATAAATGTACCTTGGGGCAACTCCAATCACTTCATTTTCTTTTAGCTTCTCAAACCTCGATTTCATGCTCTGTGACCTTTACTAGGCATGACATCAAACTGTAGTATTTATCAGTGGGCACACAGGCGGATAGCAAAAATCACATCCTTTGAAGCTGATTTCTCCTTCTTGACATGAAAAAATAACCTCATTTTGGCACACATCCAGAATGCCCACTTTTCTATAAAATGAGTTTATATAATACAGCAAAAATGCATCCCTTTGTTATATGATATCTATCAACATATAGTATTATATTGTATGACAATTAAAAATTTCACCATTTGCTCTATCACCTATTTTCCTCCTTCTCTGTAGACCTGGGATAAATTTTAGAAATCATAATACACTTAAAAAATTTTGTCAGTCATCACGTATTTTAAATTTTAATGCATTTGGGATCTATTCATAGGCAAAGGCACAAGTGATCTGTGCTTCCACCCGGGTGGCCATTTCTTCTTCCATCTCTTACTTGGAGCATTTTCCTTGACTGCCTCTCACACCTGGAATGCTCACCTTCATCCTCTCTGCCTCGTAGATTTCCTGCTTTCCGTCAAGTTTCAGCTAAAACCCTACCTTTTGCAAGAAACTCTTCCTGGGGACCTTTAATGTTGATGCTTTCCTCACAAGACTGTCTCCAGTTTTAACCCATATGTGTGTGTATGCACATATATATACACATACATACAGCATATATACACACATATCTTATTTGTATGTAGTTTTCTGCATATTGTCTTTCCTCTCGATTGTGAGCTTCTTGAGGGGCAGGGGACTTTTTCCCTTTTTATCCTTAACATTTGATATAATGTCTGGTACATAAGACTTGATAAATGCTGGTTACAACCTGGTCCATCTTACTTATTTGATAAAGAAAGATGCCTAGTGAGTTGTGACTTGCCATGCAATAAGTAGCAAAGCCTAGTGTTGAGCCCTAGTCTTCATAGGTCAAAATTCAATGTACTTTCTCCTACATGACCATACCTGCTTCCAGTTACTGTTATTTTTTAATTAGACAAATGATTCCATGAAGAACTTTTCATGGTAGCATCACACTATTGTTTTATGACATACACAAGTACTTTAAAGATTGATGGTTAAGACATGTAAAAATCATATTCCAATCACTTAAGACTTGTTAAAAATGGCTCCTCTATTTGTTATCTGGTATATTACAATACATTAAGAAAGTACATGGCTAGAATTGAATCCTATAATGTTTAATATGTTAATTAGTATGTCATAGGATTTTGGGGGGTTTTGTTTGTTTGTTTTCTTTTGTTATATTGGCACAGAGGGTCCCCCTACTGGAATCATTTGAAAATGCAAAGGAGAATTAGAATGGGTACCCTAAAAAAATTATTTTTACTGTTGAACATAAAGTTTAAAATGTTTCTATTATTCTAAATAAATGATAGTTATACTGTCCTTAATTACCTTAAGTCTGAAAGGTCTAATAAGTTAAAGGAGAATTATTTATTAGAAATATAGACAACCGGAGATTTTCCATAATGAAAACAATAGGGGAAAAATAGAGATTAAAAAGGAAGTGAAACTCACAGGAAATTATATTCATTTTAATAATTGGTTTTAAAGTTCTTTTAAATATCAAAACTTGTTACAAAATACAAGAAGGCAATTTTGAGTTTTGATTCTTCAGCTTCCTTCTTTGGTAGTGGTGAAGAATGGGGGGAACTGGGAACTGGATAAAACACAAATTGAATAGGCTTCTGCATCACAGTTATGAAATACTCACCAAACAAGAATATTAATAACATCCAGAATTTGATTGGAATATAGTAAAATCTTTCTGTAAAGAGCACATATTACTTATATAACACCCATTTACATCATGCTCTATAGAGTCTGCAAAATACTTTCCTCACAATAACCTCGTGAAGTCGGAGGGATAAGTACTATTATCCCCATTTCACAGATAAAGGAACTGACGCTCTGAGAAATTAAGTGACCAAAACAGCTAGTAATGGCCCATGATCTTAAGCTTGGTTACCTAACCCCAAGTTCAATACTCCTTCCATTATGCAGCTATACTTTATATATGCTACTTATATTGATTTCATGTACATTTTTTCTATGTGATCCTCACTAACTGCGCTGTGTGGTAAATCAGTCAAGTGTTTACAATTTATCAGTTTATTACTTCCATTTTACAGTTATGTAAACTGAGGCTTAGAAAGTTAGTAAGTGGCAGAATGAGGACTCACAGAACTTCAAAAGAATTTCACTCTAGGTCCAGTGCTTTTCCCAACACTGAACTCCTTCTCTGGGTGATGGATTTTTAAACACTATGTACTTCTCACCAGCAAACGTAACATTCCTATTTTGTTTAAAAATAAGGTAGCTATAAAATTATTTAGAGCACTTTTGAAGGGTGTTATAGAGAATTTCAAAAGGTGGAATGCATTAAAATCATATAGAAAATCAAGTGGAGTATATATCTACAGACATATCTTATATATAAAACATACATGTACACACACACACACTCACACTGTTTTGCCAGTTCAACTTATCATGAAGACAAAGCTCTTACCTTCTTTTCCTCTCACCTGTCCCTCTATGTCCAAAAAAACAGGACAACTCAAACAATTCATGGTCAGTTCTTAATTATGTGTATCAATGGGATGAGGGGGTGGAGAAGAGAATAGAAAAAAAGATTGAGGGGAGATGTTGGCTTATTACTCCCTATATATGAAGCAAAAACATTTCTCCTTAATTAGTACTTTGTATCTGTACTAGCTCAAAAGTAGAAATGATCAAAGGTATTTTATAAACAGCCTAATTTCCTCATTACTCCTTGCAGTGAGACAAGTACTCTATGTTAAAATTACACCAGGTTGTCCTGAAAATGGCAACAATGAAGAGACTATCTATGATGTCCATGGTATAAAAAGTACAGATCTACTATATAAATGATTTGTTATTCATACTTATCTACCCACATTCTTCCCAACTTTCCTTGTATTTAGTAACATTTGCAAAACATTTGCAAGCTTGTCTATATGACCAAGAGTTAGGTTCAAGTTATTTGATTTTTATCTACTAGATGATTGAATCCAAACCTTTTGTCCCTTAAGAAATCCCCATTAGGAAAAGTTATCTCTATTTATGTAAAGTTACATAGACTGGGAAGAAAATGATCCAGAGAACTGAGGACAATAATAAAAACATATTCTCCTGAAATAACCAAATAGTTGAGGTTTAAGAAGTTGTATTAAATTAAAATGAGGGTTTTTTTCCTTGAACAATTGTTTATATTTTCCACCTTGTTTTAACATAGCAAAGGAATTCTTTATATTTCTCATGTCATCTCAACTTTTAATTGAACAAGTACTTTGCTTTTCCCAAATCCTAATTTTTCTGAACACATTTATATGTTACAGAACCAAATCATGCAAGTTGACTTGGCACCAGAACCAAACATTATTAATTTTTAATATGGTTAATGAAATTAAAAGTGGAAAAACCGGCAAAGAATACCTAGTGGAAAATATTGGTCACATTTGTGACATTTCAGGAGTTCACATTTTAGTGACTTAAATGTCAAAACTTACAATTTCTGATTTTTATGACCTCATGCTATGTTTTTGTTACTCTTGGGGCTCTTGAACGTGACAGAGTAGTCTCAGAACAAATATCATATCAGAAATGCTGCCTTGGCTGTCTTTGTTTTGGTTTGTCATTGATGCCTTGTACCAGAACTGAATTGAATCTGAATGGTTTTATTATCCCAGATGCTGCCCAGTTGTTCCTAAGGCCTTACCATCTGCCCTGCCTCTACACCCTGTAGTCTCTTGACACATTTATGTCAACTATGTAACCTAAGGACCTCTGAATATCCCACACTTCTGCCCTGTAGCATCCTTAGGAGGGCAGACCTTTTCCCATCTGCCTTTGCAGCTAAACTTTCTTTTAATGTGTTGCATTCTTCACTAAAATCTTGAGCTCCAACTAAGCAAGTATGATCTGGAGTTTTCTATTTGTATCCAAGCACATAGTAAGCACCCGATAAATGCTTTTTCATTTAATTAGTGGGATGCTGTAGCCCTTTGGTATTCTGACTGTGTAGAGTATAGTGGGAAAAGCACAGTATTTGGACTAAGAAAATTTGCATTTGGACACTTGACTCTGTCATCTATGTGACCTTAAGCAAGTCTCTGGGACCTCTGTGTCCTCATCTGTAAAATGAGGGGATTGGACTACGGTCCCTAAAGTCTCTTCCAGCTCTTACGTATGATCGTCTTCTCTTGCACACTCACACCTAACAATGCCCTTTCTAAAATGTGATGCCCAGAACAATACTCCAGATTTGCTTGAACCATGGTTATTATTCCTAGACATGATTTTTAAACCAGGCCACTAGGACATTAGAATTGGCAGCCATGTCATACTGTTAAATCACATTGTTTGCAATACAATAAAACCTTTTAGATTTTTTTCAGTCTACCTAGAAATGCCTACTTTGTACTTGTGAAACTGATTTTTTTTTAACCCATGTAGGTCTTTATATTTATTCCTAATAAATTTCATCAATGGAATGCTATGTACGAGGAACAGCAAAGCTATTTTTACTGGATTGTTGTAGTACATGAAGAGGAGTTATATATAATAAGCCTGGAAAGATAGGGTGGGTGAGACTTTAAATGCCAAAAAGAGATATTTATATTAAATATTAGAATAGGATACCACTGGAGTTTATGAGCAGCATGACATCTGTGCTTTGGGAGGATCAATTTAACAGCTGTGTGAAAGATAGAATGGAGAGGGCAACATGAAATGAGAAGACAATTAAGAAGCCTACTGGTAGTCCAGGTAAGAGATAATGAATTGGTAGGTCAGTAGTGCCCTGTACATAAATAATGAAGTTCAGTTTTGGAGTAAAGTTAACAAGTTCTGTTTGGAACATTTAAGTTTGAAATGTCTATAGGATATCCAGTTGAAAAACGTTCAATGGGTAGCTAGTGATGTGGAACTGAAGGTCGGTGAGAGAGAAGGCTATATAGATACACAAATCACCTGCATAGATCTAATTAAACGCATAGATTTTTGAATCTTGTTACATCAGCTACTCCTCTCAGCTGTCACCTACAAATATAGCATGCCATCTATGCTTTAATCAAAATCACTGATAAAAATGTTAAATAGTAGAGTGCCGAAGATGATACCTGAGGTACTATCCTAAAGCTTTAGTTTTAAAATGTAATGTTTTATTTTATTTTTGTTTTGTTATATATTTCCCAATTATATTTTTATTTGATTTTTCAGGCTCCTGAAGCCCTCTGTCTGACAAATCTACCCTACAGTACTGCCAGCTTCTAGGTGACACAACCATGACATAATTCAACTAGTTGGAAATCTACCTACTTGTACTGATGGGACTCCCATATTGCTCCATCTTGTCTTTATATAAGGATAGCATGACAGATTTTGTCATATGCTTTGCTAACATTCAGATTAATTGTAGCGTTCTCTTAATCTACCATAGATCTAGAGCTGGAAGGGAGCCTCATGGGTCTTCTTGTTCAACTCCTCATTTACAGAGGAGGAATCAGGCTCTTCAGGGAAGTTAAGTGATTTGCCAAAGGTAATAGAGCACTACTGCTGTGAGTAGGCAGAGGTGCAATTTGGACACAGGTCTTCTGACTCCAAAATAATTACTCTTTATACTGTACCACAATGCCTCACACTCTAACAAACCTGTCTAAAAGAACAAAAAGGAAATGCAGTTAGTTTGGCATGAGGTATTATTGGTTCTCACATCACCACTAGAGCTCTTATTGCAGGGGTCAATGGTTTCAAGGAAAGAATGTTAAAAAAAAATTCCTTATAAATTCTAAAATAATTTCAGGAAGAAAAGAGTATTTTAAAGTTGTAGCATAATTATTTCTTTGGTCTCTGGCTTTAAATAATTTTAGCCAAATAAAAAATACCATGATTTGATATTTTAAAAGTACAGAAAAGAGTAAGCCACTATTACAATACAAATTCTTATCAAAAAAACCCACTATAAAAAGTTGCCATATTATTTGGAGGATGTTCTTCTCTTGATCCCAATGGAAGCTTCTAGAATACTAAAATGTGGATTGATGTTAAGTTTAGGAAAACATAACAGACAACAACAAAAAAAACCTGATAAATTTATGCCAAATAAATAGGAATTGAATCATAATGTGAAAAATGCTTTACCCCTAATATCCCAAATGATGTCAAATATCCAATGTAAATTTCATGCACCACAAAATCTAAGGAAGTCACAACAAAAAGTATACATACATAATAAATGTTTGGTTCATTGAGTCTTCAGTTTTCTTTTTAAGGGAAAGATGGTTACATAGCATAAAACTGCCTTTCAAATAATTAAGTTTATGGTTATCAAACACTCAGCTTCATTTAGGCATTTAATTAAGCCATTTATTGCTTCAAATGTGTCACCATGAACATTTTAATATACACTCCACAGAAGTAAGGCCTCAATTTTCACCACCTATAGATTGTGAATCCACCACACATTTGGATTTTTTTTTGTGATATCAATTATCACATGTACAACAAAGATTCTGAATGTGCATTTTATAAAACCAGGTGCCTTCACTGTGGACCTTGGCGTATACATCACAGACAATACTAAAAGTTGGCCATATTTTCTGGGATGAGGTAGCTGCTCCATATGTGACCCAATTATTTGTGGAAGGCTTTAAAAACATTTTATCCATTACTTATCAACTTCACAAAATTTTGGTTTACCACTTTATATATATATATTATAAAATATTTAGTTTCAGTTTAACTCTTGTCAACGTTAATTTTTTTCAATGGTAAAAATTAAAATGGATCTAATGAAATCTGTACATTGAAAGTGGCTCCAGCAGCAAGTAAGCATGTTCTTGGCTCAGAAGCCAAGATAGTACTGAAAATAAGATGCTATAAAAGACTTTTACCTTTGACTAATTACAGTAAGATGACTGAGCTGGAAAGTCATGCTGCACCATAGGAAGGAGGATATTATATAATTCGGTGGCATATTCAAACAAGATGCTAATAACTAATTATTATTTTATATAGTTTTCTAAAAGCTTTATTATTAAGCTATCGATTAAAGGCGTCATTGGTGCTCACTTAAAAAGAAGCCTAACTTGATTTTATGTTACAATATGCTTAAGAGACATATTATGACAGCTCAGAATCTTAGTGCTTGAAGGGACCTTAAAGATCATCTAATCCAGCCCCCTTGGATAACATTGCATAGAACTTGCACTATTTTTTGAAAGAGGCCTTCTATACAGGCTTATAAAATGGTTTTGATCAAAGATGAAATCTGATGGGCCAACAAAGCTTTCAATATAGGTTTGCAAAAACATTAAGGATCTTAAATACTTATCTGCTGATCAGAAACTTTCATCTCAGTATCAAAACCCACTCATTGCAAAATTAAGAATTTCAATAGCACCTATGGAACAAAAATTTGTTTTTACAGGCAAATGCTGTAGTGACAGTCACTCTGGTTTTTATAAATAGTAAACTAAGGCCCAGAGTGTTTAAATGTGACTTAGCTGTCACACTACTCCAGAGGAAAATAAAAAATAGAACCTAACTGTAAGCTTTTAATTCAGGGGTCTGCAGTCTATTCAGTTGAACATTTTGCCTTAAGACAAATATTTTATAATAACCATTTTATTTCATATAATGTAATTATATTTCTCTGTTTTCCCTTATACACTGAAGTAAAAGGGTATTCCTAAAAAAATAAATTTGCATTTAAAATTTACATTAAAAAGGTTTTTTCTTATGTTCACATCACAAATCGCAAACAATATTAAAGAATCACATAACAGTCGGTATATCATGGGACCCTGACCTCTTTAGATAAAATGAGAAAGGTGAAAGGTGACTGGGCTTTAGAAATTTTCGCTATTATCTATTAAATGTGTAAAATATAAATACAAGTAATTTTAAAAAAATTTTATTTTAACACCTAATACAATTCCAATTTTAAGGATTACTTGCACAAAAAAATAAACACATTTGGTATAAAAATTTATCACTTTAACACCCTTTTCCCTCAAGCCCCCCACCCCACCCTCATGAACTGCATCCTATTTTGATGCAGAAACATATAAAGACTAATGGCACAAATTAGTTTTTACTCTACAGGAGTTTCTGTTTATGTACCCAAGTACTCTAGAGGACACCAGCCCACTTTATACATGAACCATTTTCTTCAGCCTGCTGAATTTAGTTTCACAAAGAAACAAAGCTATAAAGGCATTTAAAAACCATTATCTTAAATTCTTTTTAGAAGCACTGACTTTTTTTTTTTGCAACCAGTTATATACATAGTGTTACATAACAGCTCTGGAGTACAGTACATGCAGCAGAATATACCTGTTGGATATAAAATACTTTTCTTAAAATCTTCATTGTTGGAATTCTTTGAAGATTAAATAATAGAATGCCCATTATGTCGAGAAAATGGCTGGAGAGTACAGATGTCTGCATATGTTGGCCACTGAAATAATCCAAGGCTAACTGGAATAGTATTTATAGCACACTGGGAGTGCATAAATAATTTACTTACATTATTAAAACACAACTAATAAAATTAAAAGTTCAAGATCTTATAGGACTGCTTATATTAATCCTTTAAGTGGTTGCCAGGAAATGTGATTTGATGTTTAAGTCCCATATAAAATGCTTTGCATGAAGTTTTTCCCAAGCTTATTTATGTCTACTGCCTCTTCTCTTCATTGCAGCAGTACACTGTGGACAGTACCATTTTCCTTTTGGTGCTTCCGTCAATCCAACACATCCATAATGGAACCACTCTATAGGGCACTAGAAAGCAAAATGGCAACAAAAGTCTATTACTACTAAAAAAAAAAACAACCCCCCAAACCAACAATTGACAGACTATTTTAATTTAATTATCATCATAATCATATTATAAAGTTTTTAGAGCTAAGGGGTAGATGTGTGTGTATATATACCTAAATAAAAGTTAAAATGCACACTGTGTTTTATAGTTTACTATTTACTACTATTCTATTCTGAGATGCAGTCTAGCGCTTTCATTTTACAAGACGGAAAACAAAGAATGTGACTTCTGATGATAAAGTTATTTTATTCATAATTGGGATATCTATAATTAGCAATTCACTTAATTTCATCAAGTTGAAAAGCTAATATATGACCCCTCAAAACCAAAGAGAAGTTGAGATACCTTGTATATAAGATAAATGTATTTTAAATATTTTTTATTAATTTTGCCTTACTCTAACTCCATCCAAAAGTGTGTAAACATATTACAGATAAAAACATTTATCTCTTCTGTGTATTTACAGTATTCATAGAGGTCAGCTCTAACATACAAAAGAAAACATATGTCCTTTGCAGTTATGCTGCTGCACTGAGCATAAAAAAAAAACATTCCTAAGAAAAGAAATGGTGCATAGATGGAGCAAGAAAGAAGTTGGTGAGTATGTTACATGAAAAAAGGTGGTATTAATTACCTTCACCAACTGTTCAAGTGAAAAATTTTTTCTGTGCCCTTTTAAAAAACATTGCAATATTAACTCTTTCGCAGAACCCACTTATGGTTAAGTAAATGATTCTAGGAAGGAGAAGAGGTGTTGCTAGTGTCCTACCAGCCTACTCCTTATTCCCTAAAACACAGAAGAGATGATGAGATCTAATAAAATGTGAAAGTTAAATCATCATTTTCCTCTTAAACTCAAGCTGTCTTCTAAATTTCAAATTTAATTTCATTACTAGAATATCTGTATGACTGGTTAATTCCTCCTCCTTGCCACTTTTATAAAATTCAATGGTCTGGCTATAGCTGAATAATAATGAAAGACAAGAAGAATGATATGAATATAGATAAAGAAAAAAATGCCAGGACAATAAATATTGTTTTCTCAGTATTGAAAGAAACCAAATCCAAAATGGGCTCCCTTTTAATAGAAAAGACTCTCTTCAAAAATCTTTAAAAATAAATCAACAAATAACTTCTATGTCTCTACTCTCTGAAAGTTTTTAAGTTCCTTAAGGACAGTGTCATATATATCCTTATATCTCAAATGCACTCCGTAAACTAGGAAACAAACATGTGGTGTTCATCATTTGTAACACAGTATGTATCATTGTCTTCAATTCAATCAATGGAATAGGAATGTAATTCAAAGATATCCATAATTTCCTCACTCTCTAAAACTATGTCTGCTGCAATAAATATATCCTAAATACTGTTAAATATGTTTTCCTTCTGGGAAAAAGAAGTGTCAAATTTTCATCTATGAATTGCTGAAAGATATTATATGTCAGAAGTTATAAAACTAGCATTACATTTTAATACTGGGTAAATTTAAGGACATTATTTACTTTTGGAATATTCCAACGTGCAAAAAAATCACTTTGCTTTTATTTGGTATATAATTTCTAAATATCTATAAATGTACATGCATTCTTTCCCAATCGGAAGTGATATGAAGTAAGGGGCCATTTCTCTTTATACTCTCAGTGCCTAACACCATGTCTGTTAGTAGGCAGTTAATTAATGCTTAATGATTGATTTCAATTTCCTCAACCCCAAATTAATAACAAACAAAAACTTGTTTCTCTAGTATGTAAACACAGTTTTGAGATTATATTACAGAACTAAAAGACAAACTTCACATACTAAAAAGCCTATGTTTTCCATCATTCCAATATATGTAATTTTGATACTTACATCTTGGTTATCACATCCTACCATTTCACCATAGGATACCTAATTAAAAAAAAATTAAATGTGAATATCTAACAAATACCTAACAAAAATACTCTGAATGTTCAAAATACACTTAATCATTGTAATCCCTAACTTACATACTTCTTATACAATATCTTACAAATAACTGTATGTGATTCTTACATATAAATGGCCACCCTGTTTGACTGACCTCCCCCCTCTTCTCTCTGCTACTATTGTCATAGCTTGGGATTTTCCTCTTTCCATCTTCCTCTTAGCCGAATGCTCTCTGAAACTACTCATCCAATCCATGCTTTCCATCTCACCTTACTTCAGGGTCAGTTGAGGATTAGGAGGCAAGAATGGCATTAGTAAAGGAAAAGGATGGGTAAATCTCTGGAAGATTCTTTTCATCACCTTCCTACTTCTACTAACCTTCCCCCACGCCAACTCCTCACCCTCACTCATCTTTGGAGGTCTTTCTCCTCTCCAGCTCTGGCCTAAGGATGCTGTTATTCTTAAATGTATGTAAATTTCAATCCTTAGGGTGCATTAATACTTTGTGGAGGAGGGGAGAGGGAAGCAGAAGAGATAGAGAACTAAACAAAAGAGAAACTTTTAAAACTTTCCATTGGAGACTATCTCCATACCAGTATCAACACTACAAGGCTGGAAAGGCTTTGAATACAGTCCCGATAATACAGTCTCTCCACTGTCTGAAGATCAACTTAGCTAAGTACAGGTCATTACAAAATGGGTGGTCACCAGGTGATGAATTCTTTTGGTCAAGATGGGCTATGAAACTGATAAAAGTACAAAATCCCTGATCTCCATATATGCAGTGGTCATGGCATTGTAGTAGAAAAAGCAAGGATCAACTGCTAAGAATGAGTTTTTAGATCATCTACAAACAGTAGTATAACTGTTGGTATGCAATGTAAGATTTTTGTCCAATAACTAACAAGATGATTCATCACTGGAACTAATCCTATTCATGTAGACAGTCTTACTATAAATGAAATGAGAAGAAATAAAGAATTTATAATTCAGCAGAAGATTGGTCCAGAGGTTCTCCTTGGATAGGTGAATATAGGAGTTAGCAGAGATGGCTTTATTGTCAACTCACAAGAAAAAACATTTTAAGGAACATTTGTTAATCTTGTCTTGAAGGTACTCATGATGAGCATAAGTAAACTGATCACTATGAAGATAATTACAGTTTATAAATCAACTTTTATTGTAAAAGATGAAGCAGCAGAGAAATGTATGAAGAATTGAACAAAGTCATTTAACAAAGGCAACACATGTCCAGCTACTCTAAGACTTCAATGCAAAGGTATGCATAGGTAAGGTGACAAAAAATATTTTTTTTGAAAATAAAATTTGTAATTAAAAAATGAAAAAGGACAAAGGCTAGGAGACTATGCAGAAATTTCACCCTGGCACATCACAAACAGTTTTTTTTAAGAAGGGAACTGGAAGGTCCTAGAGCATCAGACATCCTCACAAAAAAATGAAACTGATTATATATTGAATAGAAAATGTTTAATTACTGATATGGAAGTCATTCTGAATCCACTGTCTTGTGTACTGTAAAATTAACCATTGGTTAGAACAAAGATCAACAAAAGCACCCAATTTAATAAAAGGATAAGGATGAAAGAAAAATTGAACCTAATTACAAAATCTTTAATTTGACCTATTTAAACAAGCTATTAGTCTAAAAAAATGGGGGATGGAGGGAGAATGGACAAAGATAAAGATACCAACTTTGGTAATTACTGTTTCTAAGAGAGGTTTGAACAATGTAAAAGTTGGCACAAGAAGCCCAGAAACTGCGTCAGAGACTAAACTTGAAGGGAAAATTGGCCTGTAAAAAGCTTAGCATGAGACCAAATTAAATCAGATTATACTGAGTATTCAAAGATGAAACTAGGACAATAAATAGATGTGAAGTAGACTACATCCATCAGCATTTCTAAAATGATCTACTTCCTTGGTAAATGAAACCATCAGAAATGGACCCTGTCACCTTAGTAAATGATGTGTTATGTGAGAAAGTGAAAATAATACTTATGGAAATGAAGTCAGGAGGGACAGACAGACTTGAATAAATATATAAGAAAGCCAATCTTCAAGTAACACAATTTTAATGGAACTCAGAAATCAAATTTCAAGATCTCAAAGACAGTAATACTATAAAATAACAGGAGAGACCATAGATAGAATTATTACCAAAAAGAAGAAGATATTAACTACTAATCCATATAGCTACTTTCCTATCTCTATAAGACTGTTTTGAGGATGATCTATTTATACAACAAGTGCCCTTCATGAAAATATGAGAATTGATCAGGAAAGCTTTCACAAATAATTCTTTAGAACAAACTATAGCTTCAGTCACAAAACTGGTGGAACAATTTAGATATTAAAAGATCCCACTGTTTATTAATCACCCAAAACAAATAAATATTTAATTTAGTAGGGTGAAAGTTTCAAAGATTCTCCTCCAACTAGATATCTACTATGTATGGCTTAATATTATGCAAAATTCTATAATAAATGCAACTGATCAGGTAAACTGTTCAATCATCAACAAGAATGAATGAAACAGACAACATGTTTTCATGTTTGCGAAAAGAAGTTGACATTGCTCTTGTCGAGAATGTTTCATACAAAGTCCTAACAAAAGAGGAATTCTGATATATGGCAAGGTATTGCAGATGTTCCTGTTTGTGGACGACTTTGTACTGATCTGCACTACACACCAGAACAACGGGCCTCTTATGAAAACTATGGTTAAAAAAACAAAACAAAAAAAGACCAGCCTAGCAATCCTTGCAGGAAAAATAATAAGTGGATGAAGAATATACAGTGCCCAGATACCGACACATAATTAGACAGGTGACCATTAACTTAGTCTATCCATGTGTACATGTTAGGCAAAAACTCCAGTTTGACAATGAGGTGTGTAAAAAATTGAATAGGATCAGGCTAGATAAGGCTAGACTGAATCTGGGAAAATGTAGCACTTTTAATCATTCCAAGTTCCTCAATGCTGAAAAAAGCCCACTTTAAACTCTACTAACTCATATTTTAAATGCCAATATTATTCTAGTGATTCTATATGGTTGCAAATCATAGAAAACCATGATCTTTCTTTCTTTTTTTGTTTTTTGGAGGGTAGGGCAATTGGTGTTAAGTGACTTGCCCAAGGTCACAGGACTAGTAAGTGTTAAGTGTCTGAGGCTGGATTTGAACTCAGGTCCTCCTGACTCCATGGCCAGTGCTCTATTAACTGCGCCACCTAGCAGCCCCTGAAATCACAACAGCATGTGACCTTAAAGGCAACAGAAAATGCATTTGGTCTAAGTAGAAATTGCCTATTTCTTGTACACTAGAAAGGATACAAACAATTATTAAGGCCATTCAAGACCACTGAGATGTGTTGATTATATAGTAACAATCAGGAATAACAGATTGGACAGTTTAAGTCCTACAGTAGTAAGCAAAAAATATTTTAAAAAGCAGAGGAAGAGAGCCAATATAATAAAAATGACAATTCTACCTAAACTAATCTATCTATTTAATAATATCCCAATTAAATTACCAAAAAACTATTTTATTGAACTAGAGAAAGTAGCAATAAAATTCATTTGGAATGAATCAAACTTTTGTTAAGGTCAAGAATATCAAAGAATTAATGAAAAAAATGTAAAGGAAGAAGGCTTGGCAGTATCAGATCTTAAACTATATTATAAGTTGGTAACTATCAAAAGTTATCTTGTACTGGCTAAGAAACAGAAAGGTAGGTCAGTAGAGCTGAGCAGATGTATATTACACAGTAATAAATTATAGAAATCTAGTTTTGACAAAAGTAAAGATTTAAGTTTTTGGGATAAGAATGCAATATTGTGTAAAAATTACTGGGGAAAAATGGAAAGCAGTCTGGTGAGTATAGATCAATAGCTGACATCATTTACCAAGATAAGGTCAAAATGGGCATATCACCTAGATATAAAGAGAGCTATCATAAGAAAACTAGAAAAATATTATTGATTAAAGAAATGCAAATGCAAATAACTTTGAGATATCATCTCACACCTATCAGATTGGCTAAAATGATAGAAGGGGAAAATGACAAATGTTGAAGGGTGTGCAAAAGAATGGGAACTGTGAACAGATTCAACCACTTTGGAGAGCAATCTGGAATCCCAAAGAGTTATTAAACTGCCTATATTTATACCAGCAATATCACTATTAGGTCTGGTTCCCAAGGTGATGGGGAAAAAAGTAAAGAATTTATATGTTCTAAAACATTTATAGCAGCTTTCTTTGTGGTGGCAAAGAACTGGAAATTGATGGGATTCCCATCATTTGGGGAATGGTTAAGCAAACTGGTATATGATTGTAATGGAATAGTACTCAGTAAGAAATAATGAGCAGGTTGATTTTAGAAAAAAAAAATGGAAAGACTTGTATAAAATAAAGAAAAGTGAAGTGAGCAGAACCAAGAGAACATTGTACACAATAATGAACAACCAAATCATTCTGGATACTACAAATACTCAGACCAACTATAAAGAAACTATGAAGGAAGATCTATTTACCTCCAGAGAAAGAACTGATAAATAGAAGCATGCAGAGTATAGTTTTACATATATTTATAAGTCTGCATCAAATGGTGGCCTTCTCTACTGCAAGGTAGGGAAGGAGGGAGGTAGACAACTCAGAATTAAAAACTCAAAAAAAAAAAAAACAAATAAAACTCAGAAGGCGGCTTCCAGTATGTTGGCTAGATCTTTTATGATGATTTTATGTGAAAACATGGACAAGAACTACACTGAATGAAGCGTGGATAGATTTTGATCTGAATTGATATTAGAATCTACACATTAGTAAGATCTAAGTACAAGGTTACTTTAATAGTATGAATCTTTGGAAAACCTCCAAAGTGGTATGTATGTGCTTGTCTGTTGGTCTGTCTAGCACAGAAGAGTAGGAGAAAAGCAATCAAATTTTGTTTTATTCTGTAATGGGTTAGAGGGGAAGAATACTGGCTGGAAAAAACAGGTGGTGACACTGGAAAGGAAAGTAGGTCTTTCAAAGAAAAGAAATGCGATAAAGGAATCAGGCCAAGATGACCCCTGCTCCTTAGCCTTCTGCCTCAGACCACAAAGCCACCACTTTGAGAATGGAGCTGGTAAAGTAACTGCTCCACTGTGGGAATGAACGTTACAGATTCCTGGTTTCCTCAGAAGACAATCTGAATACATTTCTCATAGAAACATTTTTATGAAGGTTCATTTCTGTAGTCCTGGTAGTTCAGACCTACAGTTTAGTTATGTTATATACTTAAAAGGAATTTAGGTGGGTAGGAAGGGGAACTGGCAGACACTAGGAACCTAGATACCTTCTATGGTATTGCTTCTATGGGAAAGTGGTCCATAGTTCAAAATGACTGAACTTTTAAGAACTTCTATAACTACTTATACTTATGAAATATGAAAAATGAAACCCTAAAATCTTTTTGCAAAATAATTTTTACATTTTATTCAGCAGAGGACCTGCTGGCTGTGGCATTTCTGCACTTTCGTGGGCTAGTTTATTATCCCTCCTAACAAAATAAGGAGTAAACAAACATTAAAATAAAAAGCATGTACCCAACTAAGTATATTTACTACTAGAATTTTTCCAGCTCATCAAAGGGTCAATATGAATCTTATTTTCTTAAAAAAAGGTTTCCTTGCCTCAAATGACCAACTCATTCACTTTAGTGTGTAATTTCATGTCTTCTGCTTAATAGCTATGTCTGTGTACTAAATCTGCAATATATACTGCATTAAAATCCAGAACCAATTGCATCATCCAGAGTTTTCCTGGGAAATGACTGAAAGGATATACTAACAGAAGAAATTAAGAGAGAAGGGGAAGATAGGATCTTTGAAAAATTAAATAGTTTTCTAGGTTGGTTTTGTTTTTCACTTCATCTGGATTAAGAATACATTAGATATTTACCTGATTACAAATACAGTAACGTGGTTCGTTTGGGTCATAAGTCCAATCAACCTGGTTATTTGAATCAGACTCCGGTATTGCTGTTGTTTGTTGAGAGAGTTCTTGTGCTAATGCTGATGATGAGGAACATGATGATAAAGAGGAAGAAGAAGAGGAAGACGATGACTGCTGGCTTGAAGACTTGTTGTTGTTTCTGAAAAATAGCAACAATTTTACTTGGTAGATAATCCAAGGAAAGTCAACTAAAGAATTTCTATATACGTTCCTGGAAGGAAACAATTCAATTATATTACTTAGTATTTACTTTTAACATATAATTAAAAAATTATTTCAAGTATAAGAATGAAAATTTTGTGGAACAGGAAAAAAGAAAAAATGTGACAAAGATTCCTGAAAAGTTGTCTATCGTTACTGAATTGCTTTTTATGACTGCTGAGTTATTAGTGACCTAGCCTCCTACTTTACTGAGATGGCTAAGGCTATCTGATACAAAGTTCCTCAGTCCCCTTTGCCATTTTTTAAAAACTTAACATCACCACCATTACTATCATCATTTAATTCTTCTTTGCTTAGTTACACATATGCCTACTACTCACTAGGACTAACCTCTCAGCTCGTGCCCTCCATCTGATCCTACTCCCTCCCGACTCCTTTAGGACCTTACTCAAATAGTTATCCCCTTCACCCTAATCTAAAAAAAAAAAAAAGATGTCCCTTGTAGCTACAATCCCATTTCTCATCCCCTAACTTCTTGAAGAAATGGAATAAATCTAATGCTTCCAATTTCCCCATATCCTTTCTTAAACCCAGCAAGGCTACCAATGAGCTCCTAATTAACAAATCCAATGGCTTTTTTCCCTTGTCATTATCCTCTATGACCTCTCTGTAGCTTTTCACATAGCTAATCACTCTCTTTTACCAGATACTTTCTCCTTCTAACTACACTGTCCTGGTTCTTCCACCTGTAATTGTTTCTTCAGTGTATTTCAGCCACTCCTCCTTCTTTTATTCCCAACTCCCTTAATGTATATGAATGTTCCCTAAAGATCTGTTTTAGGTCTTTTTCCCTCTCTTCTACAGTCTCTTCCTTGGCAGTCTCATTCCCCTCAATTATCAGTTTTATGCAGATGAATTCTAAATATTTATCTCCAATGTTGATTTCTCTGAGCTCTAGACCCATATCCAATGACCTTCATGACATCTCCACTGGGATGTCCAAAGTACATCCCATACTTAAATTTCATCATCTTTGTAGGAATAAGAATAAAAGTTAAGCTACAAGGGATGTCTAGGTGGCGCAGTAAATAGAACACCGGCCCTGGAGTCAGGAGGACCTGAGTTCAAATCTGGCCTCAGACACTTAACACACACTAGCCCTGTGACCTTGGGCAAGTCATTTAACCCCAACTGCCCTCCAAAAAGCAAAAAAAAAAAAGTTAAGCTACAATCCTAACTTGACTTGCCCTACTAATTATTCCTGCCCAGTACTTCTGTAGTCTATATCACTATTTAAAAATGTAGAAGAACAGGCTGTATGGTTGCCAGAGAGGATGCTTTTGGGGATTTGTTTTAAAACTAATAAGATTAGGTAAGACAAAAAATAAAAACAAAAAAACTTACTTGCTTTTTCGACCACTCCGTGAGTCTGTTGCTGCTGAACTTATGGTCTGAGTTAATGTAGATGCCAATGCTGATGAAGAATAGCCGGTTGATTCCCTGGCTAATGAAAATTCTCTTCCTAGCTGGAAGTCATTATTCTTAAAAGCTTCATAGCTAGCCTTTAAACTTGATGTTCTTCTACCTTCTTTCATCTAAAAAAAGGTATTTGACAGCATTAGAATACATAATCATTATGATATTCCCTTGAATTGGCTAACTTTAATCTTATTACAGTTAAAACTACTGCATCTGAATATTAAAAAGTAGGCATTATTCAGTCATGAAAATATACTTATCTTCTTACCAGAAGCACTAAAAAAAGTCTGTAAATTCTAAGCTGGGTAGCTGGGCAAATGTGACAACATATGTAATAGGACGAACAACCTCCAAAACCATAGGAAAAAAACCAAGAGTATAAAGAGGGTACAAAAGCCAAAGTGTGATCCTAGCATGTTTGCCTTCTGTCGCCTTACAATCTCCAAACCTGTAATGGTTTACACAAGCTTAACTTGTTAATTTTACCCAAGAAAATTAGATAAAAAACTATTTCAAATGAATTAATATGGAGCTGATATAATTTATTTCATTTAAAAGAATTCTACCTTATCCATATTTTATTATATTTGTTAGGGTTGTACACAGACTGGAAAAACAAAACTACCTGCCCTGTCCCAAAGTCTAACTATTCTTTACCTGGGCCGTGGCTTGAACTGCTTGGGCTGCTGCCATGGTAATTGCCCCAGCTCCAGTTCCTGAAGATAATGAGCCGATATTATAGGATGCCAACGGTTGAGAAGAATTCACATTGTAAGCATTGTTAGAAGAGGTTGAAGAATTATTGTTTCGGCATCCTGGGTGAAATTAAAACACGAGCGCAATTGGAGAAAGTATAATTTCAGTGAGATAAAAAACATTTCTTCCCCATTTAGACAGTAATCAATAAATTTAAAGACAATACTGCTTAATAAAAAGAAAGTTATGATAAATTGGCTTGACTAAGCACAGTGTCATAAAATTCCAAGGAGAATGACATTTTTCTGTTTTCTTCTTCCAAAAATGTAAAGCATGTAAAGACATGTAAAGCATGTCATTTTTTAAACAAGGTGCAAACTTCTTAGAATGCTATTTTTAAAAAAATTCGGTCTTAAAGTAAATTTAGAGAAATTTCATAAATTACATTTAAGAAATTAAAATTACCTGGTGTATTTTCTTTAGAGGCATCTGATGTAAGAGTCGATAGAAGAGCTTCAGATTTAAACTTCTTTTCAGGAATGTGATCTGTTGTAGTATGGTGAGAAGTTGGATTATACTTCCTTTCTGAATAAGAATGAAGAATTACTTGGTTTTCAAATTTTGGAAAACTATGGTTGGGGAAAGTGAGAATAGTTCTTTTCAAACAGAACTCTTATTAAAGTATTTCAGCTTAGTTATAAACCTTATAATTTTGTGTGGAAAGGGGAGAAAACAGCACGTACTAGGGGTCTATAGAAGTGCCAACGTTTAAAGTCAGGAAGACCCGAGTTCAAATCTAGACTTGGAAATTTACTAGCTGTATGACCCTGGGTAAGTCACTTAACCTTTATTTACTTCAGTTTCCTCATCTGTAAAATGGGAATAATACCACCTACTTCCCAGAGTTGTTGTGAGGTCAAATGTGATAATAATTGTAAAGTGTTTAGCACAAGTACATACTAATTATAATATAAATATTAGCTATTATTGTTACAAAGAGATATAGGTTGATACAAGATGATCTAAAGGGGGTAAGTTACTAAGACCTCAGTGGGTGGGGTTCAGGAAAGGTTTCACATAGAGAGAAGCCTTTGAATTGAGGATCAAAAGGAATTTTTCTTAATTCAGTCACTACCCTAGACAATACCCTCAAATACCTCTCAAATTTTTGCAACATTTTCTTAACTGTCTGAGGTCTCTCCCTATTCAAATCCATCCTCCAATGGAGGATAGTTGCCAAAGTGATTTTCCTAAAAACAAAGGTCTGACATATCATTCTGGTACTCATAAAACTCCAGTGGCTCCCTATTACCTGGAGGAGCAACTATAAGTTCCTCTGAATGGCATTTCATAACATGGCCCCAATCTACCTTTCCAGCCTTATTTCACATGAATCTTCCCTTTACTAACACGAGGGTCTAGCTAAACTAATCATCTTACTGTTCTTCCTTTATAGCATTGCATCTCTTGTCAATGTGCTTTTGTTATGACCTTTAACTTGTGCCTGGAACACATTTAAAATATCTTACTTTCCTTCAAGGATCAGATAAATGGCACTTTCTAAATAAAAATCATTCTGATGTCTCACCACTCCCCTAAGCTGTGCTGGGGTTTCTCAAGAATTTTCTTGTTCTATTTTAATATTTGTTTTCATATACTCATTATGTTTTCATGCTATCCCTCTCCACCAACCACTACTGTATTCTAAGCCCCACAAAGACAGAGATCTCCTTTATATCCCCAATGCTTAACATGAAAATGCTTACTGAATGTCGAGTAAGGTGATTGTGAAACACAGAGCATCTCATTTTCTTGACAAACAAGAAATAACAAGAAAACAGTAATGTTTCTTTGTTCACTGAAAGTTTACTTTTCGATCTTATTTTTTCTACTGCAATAGGTTAAGAAAATGGACTGGTCCTATAATTTCATTAGTGTAGGCAGGTGAGGAAACCTCCTCTACAAAAGCAGGTCATCCATCACCTTTTCTGCAGCTTCTATTCTCATAGAGTTTTACACAGGACCCTGAGAAGTAAAGTGACCTGCCCAGGATTACACAGCAAGGATAGCTATGAGTTGGGATTTGAGCTCGGGTCTCACCCTGGCTTTGAGGCTGGATCTCCATGCCCTGTGCCCTGCTGCCTTTAATGTCTGAAGGGCTTTCAAATGACTCAAGAACTGTCCTGAGAAGGTCATTTGGTGTGCCACACCTTCACACAAGATGAGGGGGCTTTCTTTTGTACTGTGTTACCCAGAATTTAGAGAGTAGTGCTATAATTATTTTTCCTGACAAACTGATTCTAAGGAGGAAAGAAAAACAAGATGCCTGCACCTTATTCTCTTTGCAGTTACCCACTTGTTCCCTTTGACTACATACCCTAAAGTTGCAGAACTCTGTTTAAAAAAAATGAGTACTTAAGAGGAGGAGGAGGAATATGGGAAGAAGAAAAAGCTGTTCTAATCTTTTACCCCAGTAATGGCTCACAGCAATAGTTTGACAGGGGAGGTAATGCCCAAGGCAAAAGGTAATTTGATAATGAAAGCAATGGGATAAAAGGCAAGATGATTAGTTTCCCAAGAGAGTGTGCATAACTCATTATGGAAAATGTTCAATGCATTAGAATGGGTTTCAATTTTCACGTTATATAATTAAGCTATATTAAAATTTCAAACACAATGAAATAAATCCCCCAAACTTACTCTCCACTGGTGTATGTGAATGAGCATGATGGTTATTTACTGGTTGTGATGGAGTATCTAATTCCAATGACCCTGAAAAAGAGATATAGAGATAGAACAGTAAGTTACCAAAGAATTTGGCAATTTAGCTACTAACTATAGAGATTAACCTCCCTTTCCCATTCATCTCAACTAGCAAACTCTAATCCATATAGCTGGAGATTTAGTTTAGTCTTGTCCAATTGAGAGTCATCACAATCTATACTATTATTTGTTTCCCAGATTTTCCTTGAGGTATCCTCAGCTCTGAATAAATTACAAAGGTAGATGATAAGAATATAGCAGTAAGTATCACGATATACTGAAATCAAACTCAACTCAACCAGATTACAATGTAATTGGGAAGTGCTAACCAAAAAAAACCAAAACAATAAGTCTTTCTAAGTCATTTCTATTTAAGTCAGACATCACTGGTCTCCTGAAAGAACTCTGGATTTGGTATCATTAGACTTAGATCTACCTGGAACACTTAATTGCCTGTGTGAGTGTGGGGAATCTGGAACCCAGTTTACTCCTCTGTCAGATGATGGAGAAAAACTTTAAAAACCCCGTTAAGTTTGATTAAGCATAATCGGGGTTAGATGAGATAATCTCTAACATCACTTTTAGCTCTAAATCTTGTGACCTTCCTTAGGCAAATATATGTACAGATTGCTGGAGAATCTGAAAAAAAAAAATGGTTGCTGTATAAGTGACTTGAAGAACTTTTTAAACCCATTTCTCCATTATAGCCCTACTTTACTATGGAGTACAGAAGGTGACCTGGAGGTGACCCTCAAACACTGGAGTCTGTCAATGGAGCACAAATTCTAGCAGATTATATCATTCTGGAAAGACCGCGACCAAATTAAGAGAGACTCACTACCAGGTTGGCTACAGTGACAATTTTTTTTTTCTGAAGTAATGTATACTAGGTCATAGATGGATGAAACTTATCTTGGAGAATGGTGATATTACATTAGCTAAACACTTTCTTAAGTAACAGAATTTTGAACTATAAATTCATTAATGTTGGCAGACAAAAAGAACTCAACCAAATGCTATTTGACTGTAAGAGCTTTTAAGGCAAAAACTATGGTTCAAGGAAATATAAGGGTGCTTGGTCTAATAGAAAAAGCAAGGGGGCTCTGGAGTCTGAGGAAGTAGGTTCAAATCCTACTTCATTTTTAAAATGAGGTTACACTGGAGCTTCAAGCTCTAATTCTAGGATCTCATGGCTATTACTACATGAAAGAGAATTCATTGTTCAGCAAACTAAGATGTGGTATTCTCCACTTTCAGAAGGAGACAAAGTTAGGTTATTTTTTTTTTTTGAAAAGCAAGGTAGAGGGCAGCTAGGTGGTGCAGTGAGTAGAGCAACGGCCCTGGAGTCAGGAGGACCTGAGTTCGAATCTAGCCTCAGACACTTAACACACACACATGAAAAACTAGCTGTGTGACTTTGGGCAAGTCACTTAACCCCAATTGCCCTCCAAATAGGGGAAAAAAAAGAAAAGAAAAGCAAGGTAGAAGAGTCACAATGAAAAATACTCTATTGGCCCAAATGTGTGCCACACTGATCTCCAATATGGCTTGTACAAAATCTGAAAGAAACATACGATATTACCTCAGTGAGAGGGCTAGTTACAAAATGAAGAAAGTATTTTTGACAAAAATGAATAAAAATTCTTTATCTTAATGGAAAATAATATAAAAACCATTCTGGCATTAAGTATATTTTGACACGATTAAGGTGTTGGTTTTTTTTTTTATTACATCACTATTTTTCAGTGCATTGAGATGAGAACTAGCCCTGTGATTTTCCAGCTGTAAGGCACTCCCATGCATCCATACTCTTCTTGCCACTTGTAATCTTAAAGCAGGGGTTCTGAGACTCTAAGAGGTCCTTGAATCTGAGGTCCAGGAATTTGTATTTTAAAACATACTTTGATAACCATTTTTTACATAATTGGTTTCCTTTGTAATTCCATAAATTTTATTCTATGCATTTAAAAAATATTACTCTCAAGATCCAAAGACCTCACTAGCCTGTCAAAGAGATTCACAACACAACACAGATGAAGGACCCCTCAATGCTTTAACACTGAGAGGTTAAATAACCTGTCCAGGGTCACAAAGCAGGCATTTGTCAAGGGGGGGACTTAAAATCCTCCACTCCTGCTTCCAAGACTAACCTAAACCACTTCTCTTTTTAGGGTATAGCTATACGTCTGTTTTCTTTAAAAAAAAAAAAATCTTATTTTAGAAGGGCTGCCTGTGTTGGGAGTGGCCTATATTTGGAGCAATGGAACAACTTAAAAAACAAATTCTGTCAGTGTTTACCTATTTCCTAAGTTAGAAAACTAAATTTCTACAAAGAAAGAAACCATTAGGGAATTAGAACTTAATGATTTGGAAAGAGGAAACAACATCTCTTTTGCATGCAGAACCATAGAGGGGATATTTTATCCTTTACAAGATATTCAACTGCCTTATGAGCAATGGTTGTTTTAAAAGGATTTTTTTGCGTTTGCCTTTGGTTTCTTCTGATGAAACTGGAATAAAGGGTGAGAAAGATGAAGCTGTTTGTATAGCTTAACTCACTTTGATGTCACACTTCTTTGTTCTCAGGAAGATAGCTTAATTAACCTTATTATCTCATATATATGGAATTGGAATGCTCACAACTTTACAAACTGTAAGTTCTTTATGGCTGTCAGAATTTTTTGAGAAGGGTCAAAGATGCTGCAAACATGTTTCGTGTTATTTAAATATGCAGAGAATACTAATGTTTCTAGGGAGGTATAAGGCCTTCTCAAAACTGAATGCTAACTATAAATCAAATAACTGATCCCAGTCAATTTTATAATGCAAAATTTCACCTGTGTATATGAAAGGCAGTAATTTCATTTTCTAACCTGTTTCCAGAGGGATACCAAATTCTGATGTAACTCATATTTCAATGACAATCATTTTTTTCATTATTGAAGATATACACATCACACACACATATATTTTTTTTCCCTAGGTAATTTAATAATGTTGAGACGATCAAGAAAAAGGAAGGAGGTTCAGCTACCTTGAGAAATTTTTGGCAGAAGTCAAATGTAAAATGGGGATGGGGGGGAACTATTCATCAGTTGTGAAGTGACGTTTGAGTTATGTCAGGTTACAGTTGTTATGCTCCTCCACTGTAAGAACTATTTAGGGGACCCTGAAGGAAAGGTATCCAAAAGCAAGCTGGGGCTTTTATAGGGAGAAAATAAAAGCAGTTCATCTCTGGCAAGGAAGAGATTAGGGCAAAAAAGGTTTAGTGGGGGAAAAAATGTTGCTCTGGAAAATAATGTGGAATTATACTAGACAAGTTACTAAAGTATTTTTATCCTTTCACTAATGGATCCCACCAATAGAATTCTATCCCAAATACCACATATGTAACAAAATATCTTAGCAGAACTCTTTGTCATTGCAAAAATAGAGGAATGAATAAACAAATATATGGGACAGACTATCACTGCATTATTATACAATGAATATGAAGCATAAGAAAAACAAGAGAAGATCTGTATGAAGTGATAATGAAAAAACAGAAGCAAGACAATAATAGACACAATGACTACAGATATAAATAACACCAAAAAAAGGCAATGGAACTCTGATGAATTTTAATGATAAATTTCAGGCCCTGAGAAGTAGTGATCAACCATACTCCTCTCTCAGTAAAGAGGAAGAAAATTAAAGATATAAAACATGGAAACAATGTAAGCTGGCTTTGCTTAAATGTCTGACTCTGTTACAAGGGGAAATGATTATGGTATAAAACCAAAAAGGAATAATACAATTTGTAAAATGTTGAAAGAGGTGTTAGAAATTCAATTAGCAGCCCCCTTTGGAATGAGGGTTTTTTAAAATTTGGAATTTACAAACTAATAAGAGGTCTATGGATAGATGTTAAGGGGTCTTGGAAAAAGACCCTCTAAACTGGAGGGAGAAAAGTAAAAAACCTTTATTTTCACTAATTTTGCTTTGATAATTTAAAATCCTTCTGAAAAGGGGTCCAGAAGCTTTGCCAGACTACCAAAGGAGTCCATGACACAAAGAAAAGTTTAAGAACCCTTGTCCCAGTAAACTTCCATGAAGGAGGAAACATGAACAATCCTGTCTTAAGTATACACAGATACTTTAAAACGTCTAGTCAATAAGTCACTAAGCACCTATTAAACACCTACTATGTGCCAGGCAATGTGCTAAGGGATAACAATTTGTGACGGAAGTACTTAACCCAAGGGATTAAATTTCTTTAAATCTTCACTTTAACTGGCTATCTCAGTGTTATAAACAGATGCTGAAATACTATGAACATTATCAAAACATGAGAGGTAATTGTGGGGGGAGTGGACAGAGAACTGGTCTTAAGAGTCAGAAAGACTTGAGTTTAAGTCCTGCTTCTGCCACTTATTGGCTGTGTGATTTTAACCGCTCTTAACGTATCAGTGCCCTATACAACACTCTAAGACTACACTGCTGAATGGTTAAGAGATCTGCATTGTTAGAGGAAGTATCCTCACTGGAAATCCTTATATGAATGAAATCACAAGATCAGTCTAAAAATAAAAATAACATTATTTTAGTAAAATTAGATCATTAAAATAAAAGGCACCAGTGAATGGGCTGAAAACTTTCTCTATTTTTCTGAGGCGTCCATGCCTGAAAACAAGCAAAAATGTTGGATCCATATTAACCTTAAAAGGATGCCATCATCTATTCAGTTTGTAGCAGCTTCCCACGGCTCAGAGGAACTTAAAAGCATCTGTGGGACAAATTTTCCAACACCATCACATCTACTTTCCCATATTTAAAACATTAACATTTACTTACGTCTCTCTAATATTTCTGTAATTCCAGCATTATCAGCTTCTAGCTCCATTTTAAACTTAGCCAGTTCTTGATCCAACTTTCTCAAGTGTCGATCTACCTGTTTGAAAAAAGATCAAAGGTAACCACCAAAATTTGGGACTCTGTTAAAGTGTTAGTTTTGTGGGGAAATGTCTAATTTTTAATTAAATAGAAGTAGTTTTAACACTATCTGTGACATCAGCAAAGTTATTTAACTACTCTATGGCCTCAGTTTCCCCATCTATTAAATTAAGGGATTAGACTAGACCTTAAATATCCCTTCTAGTGATAAAATTTAATTTTCAAAATCTTTGTTACAATAAAATGTCAATGAGAACCTTCAATTTAAGAAAATTTTTTCTTCCTGAACTCTGTTTTTAAGACACAGAGAAAACAACAACCAGACAAGCTGCTACCATGGATTCTGGTGACTAAGCAGGAGGAACCTTGAAGGGTATGCCCTCAGGTTCCTATAGGATCACCCTAAATATGTATATTCACAGTCTGTATGATGATAATTGAGGTTAAGAATGACAACTCAGAGACAATGAACATCCTCAATAAAAGACTTAATTATGGTGTACATATACTAGTACAGCTAGTAAGTGGATTAATACAGTTTATAAACTTTTACAAGAGTTGAAACAAAGTATTTTCTGATTAATGATGAGTTAATCAAAACACTCAAAACTACATCCCTTGGGAATTTTAACAAAAAATTAATGTAAAATCCTTCCCTTTTATTTAGATGGCACAAAAATAGTTTTCTTTTTCTATTATTTACAGATTTAAAATTTGGCTGTAGATGCTGCAATAATTCTGAAATCTAACCCAACTGCCATAATTGGGTGAAAAAATTTTTATTAATTATTGCAGACAAATGAGAATCACTATTTTTGTGGAACGGGGGTTAGGAATATCCACTAACTATTTTAATAGTGCTGGACTGAAAAGGTTAACTTTATTCAAAACAGTATTGTTCAGTCTAATTTCCATAGAAATAAGTGGAGATTGTTTTCTCTGGAGATCATACAATAGGTTAATAAAGAAAAAGTTAAAATAAAGTCTGTCAAGAAAATAATGTTCATCTAAGATAACTACTAAAAGTGAGAATTATGTCTAACCATTTATGCCTTAGGTTAATAAGTGAAGTGTTTTCTGTATTCCAGCATGAATAGGATCCAAACTAGATTGTAAGATAGGTACTTTTAAAAATCACAGAATAATAGAAATCAAGTTGCAAAATACAAGTAAAAGAATATCAAATTGTTTAGTCTTTGGCTAAATGGGCCTAAAGGAGTGTTAGTCTGTGAAATGTCTATAATTGGGACCCACCTCCCTTTGTCCTTACCCGAAAACTGCCTGTCTGAAACTGTCAGAAGCTGTAATTAGCATCAGGGTCATCAATTTTGGAATTTCACTCATTCAAAGAGTTTGCAGGTAATTGAGCATCCTTGAATCTAACCTCTATTCTAGGAGAAAAATATGAACCTAAATTTCAGTAAGGCAAAGAAACTCCTCTCCTTACCTCTTGCCAAAAGTGGTCTAAAGGAATTCAGAAAAACACAGAAAATGACTTTAGAACAAGTATTAGTACCCATTTAAACCCAATACAACCTATAATTACATCAATCTACAGAAACTCAGTGTGCACATACTATGTGTAAAGCAGAGAGCTAGGTCCCTAGTGGGACACATACTATGATATATGACACAGTCCCTGTCTTCAAGGAACTTACAATCTACCTGGGAAGGTGAAGTGCTTCATAACTTGGCCCCTTCCTACATTTTCAGCCTTCTTATACCTTACTCCCCTCCATACACTCTAAAACCCAGCAACACTGGTCTAATTACGGTTCCTCAAACATTCCTTTGCATGCCTAGACCCCATGCCTGGAATGTTCTGCCCTTTCACCTCCACCTCTTAATTTCCTTTAAGACTCAATTCAAATCTCACCTTCTTCAGGAGGCCTTTCCTGGTTCCCCCAGCTGCTAGTACCTTCTCTTTTAATTTTGTTTTATATATTCTGAATATATCTTAGCTAGATATGCCTAGATATTTGCATGCTGTCTCCCCCATTAGAATGTATGTTCCTTAGGAGCAGGGACTGTGGGTTGTTTTTTTTGGGGGGGCTGGAGGGTTATTTTTATTGTTTTGTTTTTGACTTGAGGAGTTTAATAAATGCTTGATGACTAATTTAAAAAGTTAAATACCACCAGATTTAAAGAACAATTTAGGAGACATAATAGGTCAATCTACAATTATTTGCCTAAAAGGTACAGATAATAAGTGATAGAAGTTTAGAACTGCAGAAACAAAGAATTTAGAGTTGTGATGAGGAACAGTATGATAGAGTATAAAGAACATAGTACTAAAGTCAGAGAACATGTTCAAATTCTGTTTCTGATGTTCTATGATCTTGGGCAAGAAACAACTCTTTGGGACTCAGTTTTCTCATCTATACCAGGGAAGATTTGGACCAGATGGTCGCAAAGGCCACTCCCAGCTCTAGATCTATGATCCTAGGAGTCTTCATGGGTCACCTGATATAAATCACACATTTAAAGGAGTTAGCATGGAGCCAGAGGACCTAGAATGGAGTCCCAACTCTACCTCTTATTAGCTACGTGACTTTGGGCAACTCATTTACCTTCTCAGAGCCTGAGATGCCTTCATTTATGAAACTAGGTGGGTGCTATCTGACTTGCTGAGTATCATGAGGATGATGGGAAAGAATGAGTAAAAAGTACTTTGTAAATCCATAAATCTATGAAAAATTGGATTACAATTAATTTTCACAAATAAAGAAATGAAGGACCTCAGAAGTTTGGAGGAAGAGATTGTTTTGAGTAGGGTTGGTCTGGAAAGGCTTCATAAGGCAAGGATGATTCAACTCCTGCTTCAAAAATGTGCAGAAAGGGCATTCTAGACAAGGAAGAAGGCCCCAGAAAGAAAAGAAAAAGTGTTCAACAATTCAGTTTGTCTGAAGTGGAGGGTTACTACAAGAGAGCTAAGGCTGGGTCCAGATTGTAGCAAATTGTGAATACCAGTCTTAGTAATATAGACTTTATTATTCTATAGGCCATGGAAAACAAATGCAACTTTATGAGTAAAAGATATAATCTAAATAGTACTTTAATAGTTTAAGACCAATTCCATCTTTTGTGAAATTCCAGAGGCACATAATTCAAACTTATTACCTTTCCTGATGCTGACTACAGCTTGAGTGTTATCCTCTTTTCCCCCAAATGGTGAGCTGTATTTAAGAACAAGTCTTAAGGGGAACCATGTAGATATACCAAATCAGGATTACTCTTTCAAAAAAGGTAGGATAGCATACTGGAAAGAGCATTTGATTTAGTATCATAAGATCTGTTACTACTCATAGAACCTTGGGCAAGTCACAACTTCTATGGGCTTCAGTGTCATCATCTTTTTTTTCTTTTTTCTTTTTACAGCTCCTAAGAAGGCAGAAAAAGATTTTAATGCAGGTGTGGAGAAGTCATCAGAGTAAGAAAATTCACAGCAAGTACAAGAGCAGCAGAACCAGGGAAGGGAAAGGCAAAAGGGGGGGAAGTATAGATTGGCAAGGGAGAAGTACTCCTGAAGGATTCACCACCTTTAGCTCAGTCACCAATGTGGAAGAGAAAAAAATCCTCCAGAGGAGAGTCTAAATGGAGTTTCTCTTCCCCAAAGCTAAGGCAAAAAGTGAAGAATGCAGCAAGTATCTGCTTCTGTTTCAGGTTCCAACTACTTTAAGGGTTTCTAGGCATTTTCTTCATCCCTTCTTCATTTCATTCCTACTTCAAGCCACTGCTAGAGAATAACCCCTCAGGAAAATCTCAGAAAGACAAGCTTTCACTGGGACCAAGAAGTCTATATGGAAAAAGAAAAGGAAAGTGTACCTTTACCTGTATAGGAAAGTAATACCTAGCTTTCCAGGATACCTGTCCAGGAAAACAGGGTGGGATGGTAGAGGCAGCTTCACTTTTCTCCACAGGGTTTTCTTTACCATGCTATACAATGCATTTCACCCTGCAAGCTCAATGTATCCCTGGACTACTTTGAAAGTACCCTTTCCTTGGGCCTTCTCTCACTCATTGGCTGATTCCTTCTAGAACCTCCATTTTAAGGAGGAGGCCCTGGTCAACCATGTCTTCATTCCTCCCAGGTTGCACTGCTAACTCACATCCACAGGACTACCATGCCCCTGTGCCAGGTACCTTCCTCCCTCTCTTAGTATTCAACTCCCTTTTATGTACTGTCTGCTTCCATTAGCATGTAAGCTCCTTGAGGTCAGGGACTGTTTTTCTGCTTGTATTTTTATTCCCAGGACTTAACACAGTATCTGGCACAGACTAAGAGCTTAATATATACTTGCGATGGACTGCCTCAACTTTGTCTTTTGGTTCCAGGCCCAGCCAGGCCATAATAAATTTTGTTTGCTATAAATTGGCCATTTATAGCAACTGGGGGTAGAGTTAGGTTTGTTTAAAAAAAAAAAAAAGGCAGCTTACAGTAGCCAACACACAGAATTTTATCTTTAAGTTTAAAGATATTAAAAACCTTGTCCTGGCCCAGGTGACTGAACACTGATGGTCAGGCTGCTTCCACATCCTATTGCCTACCCCTTGCTCTAGTCATTATCTGATTTCCACCAAGCCCCGCCTTTGCAGGATTTGGAGAAAGATTAAAAAAACCTGAGAGATCCAGTCAGATCCACTAAAAATTCTTGAGGAACTCCTCAGCTAAAATAGGAGCATGAGCACTGAATAACAACTTAATTTCACTATTCTTCTTATCAATCTCCTCCTTGAAATAGACCACAAAGTCCACCAGGATGCCTTTGTAACAATTTGTTCCATATGGAAGTTTGTAATCAGGAAACTGATATTATAATCATCCCCAAATTTTTTATGTAAGATGAAATTCTCTGCTCTCATCATCATGAAGTAAATGAATCTGTGGCATAGGATCTTCTCAGTCTTATCAGCTTGTTTCACAGAAATGTTAACAACACCGATGAAACCCTCATCAGAACTGTTTTCCTTCTCATTTCTGCTGATGGTCATAAATTGGTTGTAACATGAATTCTTTGCTACTCCTGGCTTCTACCTCTGGCTTGTTGTGCTTCTCAACAAATTGGGAGAAGTTCTCTAGGCAAAGTACAGCCTTCATCAGGGACTACATGGCACTAAGGTGGAGTAGAAAATGGAAGTAACTGCAGGCACTATGGCTAGCTTGTCATCTTTTAAATGAAAAGGTTAGACTAGGTAATTTCTAAGAAATGTTCTTTCTCTGGATCTGTGATCTTATTATTAATAGCAGAGGATGGGTAAAGAGAATTGTAGAGCCAGAAAGAACCTAATAAGTCATCAAGCCCTCAAGTCAAGATGGGAAACAGAAGGCCACAGAGAGTAAGTGAATTGCTCAAGCTCATACAGTCAGAGAAAAATACAAGACAAAAAAATTAAGGTTTCCTGATCACTAGTTAAGTGGCTTTTTGCATCACTGCACTACATAGCTTAATTTCCCAAGCTTAAATCTAAATAAATCTCTGACAAAACAGAGATAAATCTGAAACTAGGTGATAGCAGAATACTACATAGCAATAAAAAGGGGAGAACATGAATTATAGCCTAATTTTGCTGTAATGAAATAATTTATATAAATTTAAGAAACAAGAGACTAACTTTATAAAGCACAACATAAAATCTCCTACACTTCTAAACTATATATATTCCTTTTATTAAGATTCTGTTTCTTCCTCTTCATTCCCCCACATCCTACCTTTACAATGCATTCATTTTTTTGTGGATGCTTTGCTATCAGCAGGTCATTTTCAAAGTTTTTTTTTTAATCCATATTTGTGGATGACACTGTGTTGACTGCAACAAGCCTTGGAACACTAAAAGAAGAGCCTTCTAGGAGAGGTTAAAAACCACTCAAAAGAGTTTGGCCTGATCATTCACAAAGGAAAGACTAAGTGGATGAAGAACATTTATTTTGGGGAGTGTGGCCAGGTGAGTCCAACCTAGAAGGGCTTTCCCCACTGTGTGAACTATCTTGAGCATACTATCAGATTCTTGTCTTCTGTTCACCGTGATGTTTTCCAATATCCAAGTGAAAGAACTCTAGGGAAATATCTGAGCCAACACATAGCCAACATTCACAAGAAGCAGTGCCAGAATTCTCCCTCCACCCTCTAAAAAAAAGAAAAAAAACTTTCCCTGGAAGAAATTCAGAAGAAACTAGAGCAGGGGTGGGGAACCCTATGGATGTGGCCTTGAGGCCACAGGTTCCCCACTCCTGAACTAGAGGCTAAAAAAAACAAAAACAAAAGCCATAAGTCTTAAGAAGCTGAAGTCTTGAAGAAGCTGGCTGAGAAGCAAAAGCATAAGAAAGTAATACTTCAGAAAGCAACTGAAGAAAATAATAACTTCAGTAAAAAGGAAGAAGAAAAACTGACCCACAAAATGAAAGTGAACAGAGAGGTACACAAATGTCTCCAACAATGGAGGGCTTATAAGGGGACAAACAGATTGAAGAAGTGAAGAAGTCTAACCTGAAGACCCTGTTAATAAGAATGAAACTAAGTTCAGCAGTTTAGAGAACTGACTTTCTCCTGTCACCCCCCCATTCCTAAATATCTAATGATTATACCACTTAATATATTCCCCACAACCCTCTTGATAGATACTTTAGAAACTAACATAGAACTACAGAGATAGATCCAAACCATATAAATGTTGGTTTAGGATCAAAAGGGGGGAAAACACAAGTTTTTAAGAGTTGAAATCTTTACAATATAGCTATTTTTCTTGTTACTTTAAAAAAAAAAAAGAAAATTCTA
>NW_027185784.1:2124441-2127145 GCF_028583685.1 Petaurus breviceps papuanus | reverse complement strand
AAAAAAAAAAAAAAAAAAAAATATATATATATATATATGTATATGAACACTGAATAACAGCAGTTAGATGTTGACTATATTAACTTTTAAAATCTGACCTTTGTTCTAGTCTTACCAAATACTCGAATGGTTAGTAAAACTGCATAGGCTATTGTTATGACATTGAATTCTTTTTATCCAGGTATGAAAGACTGAAGCTTCATGGACCTGTCTTGTTTAAATCTGAACCCCAAAGTTCCTTAGGAATGATAGAATGACACAGAATGTATAGCAACAAACTCTGTGCCCCCTTTCTTCAAACTTTTTTCTAGAGTTGTCTGTTTTCTACAATAGCTTTGTTTTGATACCCTCAGCTCACATTAGCTGCTACTAGTCTTCCAGACATTTCTTCTCACACAAGAATTTGTTTTTGTGTCCCAGTTTAATTCAGATTAAACCACAATTGCTATGAGGAAAGACTTCCTATTGTCCAGAGTATGATATGCAGTTATGTAGACAACCTGTAGAACTATCTATCAATACGTATATCTAGACAGCACAAATGGCCAATGATATGGGTCCAGAATTAAATAGGAGGAGAGAGTGAGACAGATTACTTTAAGGAAATTACAAAGCTACTTTGATGACCTCAAGTATCACTCAGAAACAAAGGCCCATCTTTCTATTACCAATATTCTGCTGGTGTTGTTATGTGGCTTTAAGATATGGAATGTGGCTGCCTCTAGAGCCCTGTTGTCAAACTCAAATAGAAACAGGGGCCACTAAGTCACACATCAGTTTTCCTGTTAACTATGAAGACCACATAGTTAACATTACCTATGTTCTACTGTATTTTTATTTATTTTGTTAAATATTTCCCAATTATATTTTAATCTTGTCAGGATCATACTCTAGAGTACTCTGGGCAGCATGTTTGATACCCCTGCTCTAAAGAACTGAAAATGAGTATCATGCAGAGAGAAATGAAAAGTCACATCAAGGATATGAGTAAGCTACAACATATAACCAGTAAGAAATTTTGAAGAACAGGTCTAAAAGATGTCATATGACATATATGGTAGGAAGAGGAAAGGGGCTAGTCATATGGCAGGGTGAAACAGGATAGTAAGATAGCCTAGTGCTCCACAGGTATCTCACTATTTCAAGATAAATCAAGGAAAGCCTACAGCATGTTAGGTAGAACCACTATGGTGGACTTCTGGTAAAAACGTAGTTAAGAGTCAAATGAGATGGAGAGGCAAAGATGGGACTACGATCTATATTAGTGGAGGGAATATGTCTATATATATATATATTTGCTTTTTGGAGGGCAATTGGGATTAAGTGACTTGCCCAAAGTCACACGGCTAGTGTGTCAAGAGTCTGAGGACTCAGGTCCTCCTGACTCCAGGGCCAGTGCTCTATTCACTGTGACACCTATCTGCCCCATGGAGGGGGTATCTTAAGCAATAAGATCACAGCTCCATCTAAGTATTTTATTTTTTACAATCTAATAAGATAAGGTATAAAACACATGTATAAAAAAGTATGATACAAGGTAGAATATGACAAGAACAAAGAAAGGGTGCTCTAAAGAAATATAAGAAGAGAAAGATCAATTGTTGGGAACAGATGTGGAGGAGATCAAGGGGAAAGGGCACTTGGGCTCAACCTGATCAATATCTAGAAGAAAAGGATTTCAATAAGCAGAGATATGAAAGGAGTACATTCCAGACCCAGAGACTATTCTAAAAGAATTCAAGGTGATAAGAGGATAGAATGAAAGGACAAAGTAAGATAAGAACAAGTAGCAATCCAATTTGATTGGAACATTTAGTTAACAGTGGGAACTGAAAAGGCGAGGTGGGGCCACATTGTGAAGGACCTCCAATGTCAGTTTGAAAATAATAGGAAACTACTCAGGGTTTTTGAGCAGTGGAATGGTATGAACATACTTCTGCATTAAGAAAATTATTTTAGCAACAGTGCAAAGGACAGGTTGGAGAAGGAAAAGACTAGAGGAAGGGCAACCATTTAGGAGAACCTTGTAACAGTTCACGTAAGAGGTAATGAAAGCCTAAACTATCACAGTGACAATGAGTGGAAAGGAGAAAACTGGTTCAAAAGATATTGCTGGTGTACAATTAATAGGACCTGACACTTATTAGACACTTAATAAATGTTTACTAACTTGATTTGACTTGACTGGACACTTCTTGGTTATAAGCATGATGGAGAAGAAAAAGTCAAAGATAACACCTGCTTGACAAGTCAGACATGCCACTGACATGCCATTAACAAAAAAAAGATATTAAGAAGATAGAAGAGACAAGATTCAAAGAAGGGTAATAAATTCAGTTTTAGCCTGTAAGAGTCAAGGTAAGAATAAGCAATGTTTTAAAACTGGTAAGCGGAGAACAAAGAGAAATTTGTGTACCATGATTAATTATATTGTCATGGAAGCTAAGAGAGGGGAGGGGTCAAGAAGAGCGTGGTCAGTATCAAATACTACTGTGTTTCCCTGATAATAAGACACTGTCTTATTATTTTTTTGGAAAGAAAAACACCAGAGGGCTTATTTTCAGGGGAGGGCTTATGTTGTCCTGCCTCAGCTCTCCTCCGCGGCACTGCTCTCAATGGCACCAGCAAGCAAATCACTGGGGAAGAACAGGATGACGCGCTCACTGCTGCAGCTCTGATTGGATGCAGCTCGGAGCGCGGCGTG
>NW_027185784.1:2037676-2124341 GCF_028583685.1 Petaurus breviceps papuanus | reverse complement strand
GTAGCAATCTCAATAGGGCTTATTTTCGGGGGAGGGTTTATTTTAGAAGAATCTTACACAGTAAGGGGAGGGCTTATTTTCGGGATAGGTCTTATTATCGGGGAAACACGGTACAAAAAGGTCAAAGAGGATGAATACTGATAAAAAGCCATTGGAACCAGCAATCAAGAGGTCACTGGAGATTTTAAAGAGAGTATATAATTTCTTTAAGATAGTGAAGATTAAAATCAGTTTGCAGGAGTATGGGGTGAGGGATGAAGTAAAGGTAGTGAATCTACAGACTATTCTTTTAAAATGTTTTACTGATACCTTTTGTCTTTATATCCTAGACATTTCCAACCAAACTCCAGACTGAGCCCTCCCTAGTGACAAAGAAAAAATATTAATCAAAAATATCTGATACAGAAATCTTATCTAACAATGAATATAAGACACAATCCTAACTACCTCTCTGCCAGTTTAATTATCTGAAGTCATGAAGCTAGTATGTATTACAAATTGGATGTCCTGGCTTCAAAGCTGACTCCTTATCTATGAGGCAATGCTATCCCTTTTTTTTTTGTTTTGTTTTTTAAGTATTCATATACCATAGTTTGATTCAACTATTCCCCAAAAGATGTATACTTAGATTGTTTCTGGTTTTTGCCTTTTACAAAGAGTGTGCTATTAATATTTTGGCATATGTTGGATGTTTGTTTCTTTCCTTGACTATCTTGAGGTATATGACCAGTAGTGGGATTTCTAAAGCAAAGAAAATGGAGAGTTTAATCACTTTTCTTGCATAATTCCCAATCAAAATTCAGGATGGTTGGGTCAACTTACATTAACAGTGCCTAAGTGTGCCAATCTTCCCACAGTCCATAAACACTATTTCCATCTTTTGTCTTCTTTGCCAATTTGCCTATTATGATTGTGAAGTGAAAGAGCTGTTTTAATATGAATTTCTCTTACTATAAGTAATTTGGTGTACTATTTTCAGATGGTCATTTACAGCTTGCAAATCTTTTGAAAACTGTTCATATCCTTTAACTAATTATGAATTAAGCATTTTTGGTGCTAAATTTTTTTGTCCTTCCCCTGTATATTAGCTTTTGTCAGTGATATCTGATGCCAGTTACTCTTTGCAGAGGTTTAGCAGAGACAGGAAGAAGAGAAAAACATCAATCAGGTTTGTTTGTATGTTTGTTTTAGAATAGGAGATATTTGAGTATGTTTTGTAGACAGAAAGGAAGGAGTCAGAGCAAGAGAATGACTGAATAAATAAAGTCCTAGAAGAGATGGAGTATGGGAATAGGATCAAGAGTCAGAGATGAACAGAACACATCTCCAATGTTAAACCTGAACCCTTCCTCACAAGAACTATTTAAGATACCTATCCATCCATCTACCTTCCTACCTATCTATGCTCTGAGCAACCTCCTTTCTCTCAAAGAATCATACAACCGAAATGCTATATAATGAAGGAGCTATTTTCTCTTGTAAGCCTAAGAGCCAAGATGAAAACTTATTACCTTCTAAGTTTTCAAGAAAATCTTAAAAGTTAAAAGTAGTTATTTATCTTGCCTTTTTAAGATATAAATTTTTTTAGAAGGAAGACCAAGTTTTTATCAATTCTGCACATACCTCGCACACTGAGAATTCAATAAGTATATACTCAATAAGATGCATCACAATAATATTTTATTTATGTGAATATTTCTAAAATTCTATTAGCTATTGTCAAACACAGAAAGGGAAGGGCAATAACAACTAGTATAATGGCAAACACACAGTGAGTACTTAATAAATTCTTGTTATTGATAATGATGAAAGTTCCAATACTGGATAACGATTAAGGTAAATGGCAGTACCCAAGTGATCACTCACTGCAATTCTAAATCCATGATATGAAAAAAAAAACTTAACCATGTACCAATATTATTGATTATTTTATTAAACTATTTCCTTGAAAAGAATTCCTTAAGAAACTTTCATTTCACTTGTTCTTCTTATTTAAAATCTAATATTTACAAATATCTTCTTACTTGATCCTCACAACACCTCTGGGAGATGGGTGCCATTATTATTCCATTTTATAATTGATGAAAATGAGGCAAATAACATTAAGTGATTTACTTATGGTCACATAGCTAGTAAAAGGTTAGATCTGAACTCATGTCTTCCTGACTCCAGGCTCTATCCACTGTCCCACTTAGCTGGCTACTTACATAAAAAAACTTTAAGGTATAAGGGAAAGAACAGTAGCTTTGTAGTCAAAAGGCCTGGGTTTGAATCCTCCCTTGGCTGCTACCTGTGTGATCTAGATAAAGTCATTTAATCTAAACCTCAGTTTCTTCATTTATAAAATAGAGAGTTTGAATTAGATGACTTCCAAGGCCCTTTCTTCTCCACTAATTAATGTGAGAGTTACATACTAAGGCCATAACTAAAAGTGAAGTTAAACTAAACATGAATCAATATTAACTTTGTTATTGAAGCACTCCAATGTCACAGCTACCTAGTGGCTTCAGAAATTGGCTACTCATTGAATAATACCAACTATGGTGAATTGACCTAGGTCAGAGTAGTGAAAGCCTTATGGATAACAATCATATACATCCTTGTGTTCTTATCCTCTGTAATCAACTAAAAAACTGACCCCTCTCTATGCAAAGCCCTCTAAATAAATATGCTTTCCCATGACAAGCATATATAGCTAGTGAAATATAAAGAACTCTTATAGTATTAATGAATTTGGAACTGAGAAGGAAACTTTCATGGGTAATATTCAAACTTTTTCTCTTCAGCATCTCAAAGTCTTTACCACTTGGCAATATCTGTTATCTCCAGGCTGAGTACACATTACTCTCCTTCATGCACTCTGTTTTAGTCAAAATGGCCCCATCCATATACATCGTTACATCTCCTACATCCGGTCTTTGTAAACGCTCCTCTGCCCATCTCTCTCCCATGCCTGGATATTTACGACCTCACATCTAACTATCAGAACCCCTGCTTTCCTTCAGAGCTCAGTTAATATGCCACCTCCTTCAAGAAGGCTTTTCCTGATTTCTCTAGCTATAAGTTCCCACTTCCATTCATGAGTATTAAATTCATACATATTTTCCTTCCCTGTGAACAGTCAGCTCCTTGAGGGAAGGAACTCATTCATTTCCTATATCCTCAGTGTATAGAATAGGGCTTGGCACATATAAGAATTTAATAAATAGGGGAGGCCAGGTAGCACAGCAAGTAAGAGCACCGGCTCCAGTGTTGAGAAGACCTGGAGATCGAATCCCGGGCTCAGATACTTAGCACCCACCCAGAAACACCTGACCGTGTAACCTTGAGCAAGTTACTTAACCCCAATTGCTTAGGGGTGGCCAGGTGGCTCAGCGAGTAAGAGTACTGGCTCCAGTGTTGGGACGACCTGGAGATCGAATCCCAGGCTCAGACACTCAGCACCACACCCAGAAATAACTGGCCGTGTAACCTTGAGCAAGTTACTTAACCCCGATTGCTTAAAAAAAAAAAAAAGAATTTAATAAATAGTTGTTGTGGTTGATTGATTAAATATTAACAGAACAAAGACTCAAATTCAGGTAACCTGTATCCTGGATCACTATCAAGCACACTATGCCATAATGAAGTTGGGAAAGAATAGGTACCTCCAAGGCAGGGTGTTTTTTTTTTTTTAAGGAAGAAATTTCTATGATCAATAATTATGCCAAAAAATATTTTAATCTTTTATAGGATTCACAAGTACCACTCAATTAGGAAATGAAACAGCCGCATATTGATTTAGAAGCCACCAATTAACATTATCTATGATATACTGCATTTTTATTTATTTCATTAGACATTTCCCAGTTTCATTTTAATCCGATTCTGATGCATGGCCCAAAGAACCCCAAGTTTAACATTTCTGTTATAGAGAACTGAAAGCTGGTCCTGGGTTCATACAGACAAGATATATATTCATGGACAAGTCACTTAACCTCTTACTGTCCCCAGGTGACCTTGAAGACTATAAGTCAAGGATGAGTTGCTGATCTGCACTGGTGCAGGAAACTGTTATACTAGGGAAATCACAAGTGCAGACCAAAAACAAAGAGAAAAGAAAAGAAAAAGTGAAGAGCAAGGGGAGATACAAAGAGATGGTTCTTAATTTTCATGAAGCTTACTGTCTAGTATGGAATATGAAACATACAGTATAAAATAATGCATAGCAGGGTACTAAGTATTTAGGTCTGAAGGGGAAGGGGTCATGGAATAGATACAGTTTATCTAGGCTTTGAAGGATGCATAAGACTTCAACAGATAGAAGAGATGAGGGGGGGCGGCCAGGTGGCACAGTGAGTAAGAGTGCCAGCCCCGAGGTTGGGAGACCTGGGATCAGTTCCGGCCTCAGATACTTTGCACCCACACACACAAAAAAACTGGTCGTGTAACCTTGAGCAAGTTACTTAACCCTGATTGCTTTAAAAAGAAGAAGAAGAAGAAGAGATGAGGGAAATCTTCCAGTAAAAAACTATATGATTATTACGACAATTGTGACACGTATATATAGACAATATATGATCATTATGACAAAAGATGGCTGTATATGTCTAGCTCAATTCTCATTCTCATTCCATGAAGTTGAAAAAATCAGTATTCCAACAGTGAAATAAGGCAATCTCATCTACATTATTACATACATGCTAACATCCCAAAAGATTCTTGTATGATACCTATTAGCAACAGCAGGACTTTAGTTGAACCCAACTGGGTTTAAGTAAGTCCTCTTATCCAGAAGAAAAGGATAAGTGAAAAAAGAAACCCTAGTTGGTCACCCTATATGGATTAAACAAAATTCCATTATAACTAGAAATGATTGTGATATAAAAACAAAAGATAGCAATTAAAAAATGTCTTCTGCTGGGTGCCATTTTAGAACCCTTGGAAACAATTAGAAATAGTTTCCCATGAAAATACTTTGTGATCAAAGGAGAAGAAGCTAAGGTAGAGGTTTCTTTTATAAATAGAAATCATGAAAACAGCCTTTACATGTTTGGATTATATTCAAAATGAATGAAAATGATTTACCTTTAGGTCTTCTTTTCAAGATCCTGAAAACAAATGTAACTAATGACCTTAAAAAAAAAAAAGGAGCAGCCAGGCATAGCGGCACTCATGTGTAATCCCTGCTTTGGGCAGGCTGAGGCAGTGATCAGAGGTCTGAGCTGCTGGGTGCTAAGCTGATGAGGTGTCTGCACTAAGTCCAGCACTGATACAATGAGAGGTGTAGGAGAGAGGCACAAGGCTAGGCTGCCTAAGCATAAGCACTCCTCAGGTCAGACACACAGCAGGTCAAAAACAATGAACAATGGGATTAGGTCCATGAATGACTGCTGTGCTTCCAGTTAAGAGAGACAGAGACCCAATCTCAAATACGTGTGTGAGGAAAATCAAAATAATGACATATGCTATATTTATTTAAACTGAGGATCAAATGATGGATTCTCAAAGTTAAATGTAATCTATGTAATGATGTATTATTCATCCTGGAAATAGTCAAGGATCTATAAAGAAATTTAATCAAATATATATTATATATAAAGAAGTATAGTCAAGGATCTGTAAAGAAGTATATTCAAGTATTATTGGGAATAGTAAGAGATTGTTAAAAGTATTCAAACATTAACTAAAAGTTTGAATTATGTAAGATTATATAAATCAACTTTATTAGGTATTATAGTCTATTACATTCTCATGACAATGACATGTGGCAGAAAAGTACAAATAAACATTCAATGACTGTGAGTTATAGGTTCCTAGAAGGGTGGCATTTTAAAAAATGGCTCTTGTCCAGGTTAACCATATTTTCCTAAGACAAGTACTGAATTTGTTGGTAAGATTTTCTGTACTGGTACTTCAAAATTTCTTTATTTACTATCATTCTACTATCAAATTCTATACTTATGCAGTGAGACTAGTACAATGGCAGGTTAAAAGGCAAAAAGACTACTGCTGCTTTATTAAAATAGAAGAAAACAGCTTCAGTTAAGACAAGAAAAAAGAACACCATAGTAAATGAGGAAAGAAGGCTTAAACATTCAGATGGAGGTCTAACATTTAGAGAAATCATATAACAACAAATTTCTAAAGTCTAACAATAATGAGTATACTACTAAAACTGTGTTTATTAAAGAAAAAATACTTTGTAATCAAATATTAAGCATAAAGTACAAATATCAATAGACAGCAACCCAAATCAAAAAATGGAAGAAAAAGTGAGAAAAAGAATGTTACAGATTTCCATTATTATTTGATAGGTAGTCATTGGTTGATAGGTGGTCTCTGGGAACCTACATTCTACCTTCCAGGAGTATGAGCTTGGGCCTGAGAACTTTATTCTGTATCACAGCTAATGCGGGGAAGAAGATTTTTCATGGATCACAGAACACTTGTATAGGTCCAAGAAAGGTAAAAAATCTCCATTATGATTTCATGCCCCTAAGGTCTTTTCAAGGTAAAATAATCTTAGAAGGGGTAGTAAAGATAAGTTACTCCAACACTCTCATTTAAGAAATGAGGAAACTGTGGTTCTGAAAAATTAAATGACTTGCTAAGTGGGAGTTTATAAATAAATGGGAGAACTAGGATTTGAACTCAGGCCTTTTGATTCCAGGACTATTCAAACTATAACAAACTATAACAATTGCTTCTTCTGGTCCAGACTCGAAGCCTAATTACAGTGGGGCATTTTAAGCTTTGGAGCTACACAGAGATATACTTGCCACATATGTGAGCAGAAGGAACTTTACCATCAGTCCCTCAACTACAATTAAATGTGCCATCCTTCCAAATTTAATGATACAGAGGGATTGTTTAAGACTCTTAATAAAGTACACATTTTAAATTATTTTTTGGCTAGTGAGGATGAACTTTTCCTAATCTGATCATACTCCTTTAATATTGCTCTTTTGTGAACTATGGGACAACTTGAAAGAAGGCAGAACAGTGTGATATATAAATGTCTGTGGTTATAGAATGGAATGAAATTAAAAGTAACTCTTAGAACAAGTTTGAAAATTGGACCGGCAATTTCATTGATAAAGGGAATTTCCAGGTTAAAAATCCCCTCTACCAAGATAAGTGTGTATCTTCTCTTCAACTTACAGTCTTATAGAGTTACCTGGGCCACTGAGACATTAAGTGACTTGCCAAGGGTGACACATTCAGCATATCAGAGGGGGGAACTTGAACCCAAATATTCTTGATTCCAAGACCAGGTCTCTGTCCTCTACACCATACTGTCTACTCAACAATAACATAACACAACACACACACACACACACACACACACACACACACACAAGTCATACTATGCCATTAGAGTAAATTTTATTCAAATGTTCATAAAACATTAATTATGCATATACAGCAGTAAATGTAACTAGTGTGGGTTATTGGCTAAATGACGCATGAATATATATTTTTTGCATTTACATGATATCTTTCAACCAAGGAGTTCAATGCATTTAAAAAACACTTAGTTAATGGATAGCAATTTGCACAACCTCCATGAGGCAAACAGAAAGCATTCAAGAAAGTAATAATAACCTCCTTACATTTCAACTCTCTCACTCATAAAGCATAAGAATATTTTAAGCTGTTTGAACTCTAAGTTATAAATAGAGGACTTTAATTTTTGTATCTTTTAATATGTTATTTGTAAAGAATGTTACTTAAATGCATTAACACTGATGTTCCAGGGAGCACAACTAATTTGATATGGTAAAACCATTTAATTAATTCTCTACTATGTTATTCCTTTCCTTAAATTCTGAATTACTTGTATGTCAATTGAAATCCTTATTTTCTAACAAGAAAATATTAAATACCACCACTAAGTTATTGCAGTGTGGTACAGTGGAAAGGGTAGGTACTAGATTATGAATCAATGTCAATTTAAGAGCCACACAAAGCAATGTCACATTATTTTATAGTCATCCTTCATTTTTTTGGCACAAAAAGAAATCGCCTGACTTGGTCACTCACCTTATTCATAAGACTTTGTTCCAAATGTCTTTTTAGTTGTTTCTATAAAGCAAATCTAACCTTTAAAAGATGTGCTAACCTGAAGATATTTTTAAGATGTGCCACAGCCTCTAAAGACAATTCCAATGAATTCCAAAAATATTTTGAGCAACAATATGACAAAATTCATTTGAATGTTTACATTCTGGTATATTTGTGAAAAATTAATCATATTACATTAGTCACATTCCTATCAATATCAAACTTGACATGCTGAATAAAAGAAAATGAATGAAAAGGCAATTAAGCACTTACAATATACCAGGCACTGTGCCTTAGCACTTACGCTGCAAATACAAATATAAAAACAAGATAGCCCCTACTCTCAAAAAGCTTCCACTCAAAAAGAGGAAGACAACATGCAGAAGGGTGCAGGGTAATTTGGTGAAGGAAGACACAGGAAAAGTGAGTTGAATCCTATGATAATTGAGTGATATGTCCTTTCCAGGAATGGCAGTGCTGATTTGATTACTATTACTGAAAGAAGGTGGATGGAGGAGGGGGTAGGAGAATGTATTGGGTTAGGAAGTGAAAGGAGCAAGGAATGAAGATAGCCAGGAAGAATCGTCAAGGGTCTGGGTTGGAATGTTTACAATGAACACTCACAAATCATATTACATATCATATAATAGAATACATATAGAGATATATGTACATACATATATATACACACAGCCATTGGTGGTGGAAAAGTCTAAATCAGTGCCTATGTATGCAAAGTTATCAGGATGATTTCTCACAAACAAGCACTGATTTTGATTCTCCCCTTACCGATGACAGAAATACTCTCCCATGTCCAATACTCAAAAATCTTGAGGGTCAGAATTCTTCTACTTGTTCTCTGACCTTACTCTGCTGTCAAATGTTGCTGATTCTGTCAGTAGTAGCTCTTGAATCCATCCCATTCCATATTTTCAATAGTTATCATATTAACCCTGGCCTAATTCCTAGATTACATGCTTGGCCTTGTGACCTAATGCCTAGATTCATCAAGTTCTCTTGCAGGTCACCCTGACACAGAGCTCTTAATACCATAATCAGTTCTCTATGTAAATGCTAAAATTAGTAGCCTCAAGTACCATTTTCATATCAAATCGCTCCAAGAAATTTTAGGGGCTTGTTGATGTCATAAAAAATAATCACACAGAATCACACAGACATTAAATTGAATAACAGCATTACCCCAACTAGTGTCAATTCCAAATGTAAAGATGAAACAGCTTTCCTCTATTTTTATATGCTTGATTATCTGAGAGTTAAGTTGTCAATTTAAGGATTTCTGTTTCAATTTAAGGATTTCTTTTTTCATTGAGGTAATTCTAATAACTAACATCTGAAATTTCCCTTTCCACATACAATTTGTAAATTTCCATAATAAACAGACACAGGACAAAGTCTAGACTTGTGAATCTCATTTATCAAATGGAACTAACTCCCCTAAGTGAGGGAAATCCTTTACCAATGAAGATCAGTACCTACTCTGCAATTTACAGTCTTAGAGAGTTACTAGAGTACTGGGAGGCTAACTAAAGAATCTAGGCTTAAAGACCTCAAAATGGTTTAATGTTATAGGTAACATAAGAAATAATGGTAACATAATAATTATGCTTTCTGTATCTCTTTTTTTTCACTGAAGTCCCACACCACATGATGGTGTGGTACGCTTGAGTCTCAGTAGCTGTGCCAACTAACTATATGCCCTGGAAGGTTCTACCAAGAACCCAATGATAGACTGTGTCCTTCAAGGACCACAGCAGCTAAGTCTAAGTTTGGAGATACTTGTCACCAGTTGGATATCAGGCAATACAATATTGGTGGCCACATCAACTCATGAAAACCATCTTCTAAGATATGGAAGGGATGCAATCTGTATTAGTAGAGGGAATAACCACACTGACGAAATCATGGATTTGTTATTCCTTTAAAAGTAAATTCATACAGGCAGATATTTCTTGGTTTAACATGTCCATGCAACAGCTAATCCACCAAGGATATACATAATTAACAGTTCTAATTAAATACTGCTAAAATGCTTAAGAATAAAAACATTACAAATTCAGTCATTCATCAAACATTTACTAAATACCTACTATGTACTAGATCCATGCTAGGTGTTAAGCAAACAGAAAAAAAGCAAAAAAGGTTTAAGAGTCAAAGAACTGATATGCTGGGAGGACAATTACTTGTTGCTGTTGTTCATTTGTTTCCCTTGTGTCTGACTCTTTGTAACCCTACTTGGGGGTCACTTTCTTGTCAAAGATATTGGAGTGGTTTTGCCACTCCAGGTCATTTTACAGATGAGGAACTGAGGCAAACAAGATTAAGTGACTTGCTCAGGGTCACACAGCTAGCAAATGTCTGAGACCAGAATGGAACTCAGGAAGATGAATCTTCCTGACTTCAGGCTCAGCATTCTATTATCCACTGTGCCACTTAGCTACCCAAAACAATATTCATATATTAGTAAAAACAAATACAAACACACAGAAAAAAACATAATGGGAGGGAATGCTAGCAAAGCAAGTGGAGAAGTAAAGAGAGATCTTTAGATAAGAGGTGGAGCTTGAGTTTAACTTTGAAGATAGGGATTCTAAGAAGCAAAGGTGAAGAGGAAGCACAAATGCCTGGTAGACAGCAAGTGCTTAATAAATGTTTATTGACTGACGGACATTTCAAGCACAGGTGCAGCCCATGCAAAGGCACAGAGATAGGAGAGGGAATGTCATATAAGGTAAAAAGCAAACATATTAGACTGGCTGGTGTAGAGGGGAGTAATGAATAATAAACCTGAAAAGGTAAGGTGAATACAGGGATTAAAATGCCAAACTGAGGAGTCTGTGTTTTATCCTAGCAGCACTTGGGCTCCACTGGAACTTTCTGAGCAGGCAAGTAACATGACCAAACCTGTGTTTCAGGAATACCAATTTGGCAGCTGTGCATAAGATGGATTGAAAAGGGAAGAGACTAGAGAACTGGGAGACCAATTAGGCTGCTAATGCAATATTCCAGGTGAGAGATGATGAGGGCCTAAAATTGGCTATGTAAGTTAAGGGAAAGGGATGGTTGTGAGGCACAGAGAAGCAGAATTTAAAAGACTAAAAAACTGACTGGGTATTCTGTGAGGGAAATTGAGGTGCTGAGGATAACTTCTTGGTTGCAAACTTGAGTTACTGGAAAGATGATGTTACCCAAGACAGAAATAGGCAAATTAAGAAGAGGATTGAATTTTGGGGGAAATAAAAAGAATTCTGTTTTGGACATGCTAAGTTTAAAATACTAAGCAGACATATTGATGAAAATCCCTAATAGACAATTGGTGATACCGGGCTGGAACTTAAGTGAGGTAGAGATCTTCAAGTCATCTGAACAGAGATGATAAACTGAACCTAAAGGATCTGATGAGATCATTGGAAGTATGTAGAGAGAAAAGAAGGGCAAAGCTCTGGGTGACATCTAAGGCTGGTGATAGGAAATGACAATAATCCAGCCAAGAGGATTTGAAGAGGCAGCAAAAGAGGTAGGAGAACTAAGAAGTGTCATAAAACTCCAGAAAGGACAGAGTATTAGGAGGACAAGGTAGTCCTTGTCCTAATATACTGCAGAAAGATCACAGAGGAAGAAGATTGAGCAAAAGCAGGTGGATTGGCAATTAAGAAATTATTGGCTACTCTGGAGAAAGCAGTATAATAAACGCAGACATAAGATGAGAAGCCAAATGACAAGGAACTAAGAGGTGAGAGGAGATGAAGTTGAAGCAATGAATATAGAAGGCTTTTTCTAGGAGTTTAGCTAAGAAAGGAAGATATAAGATGATGGCTTAAAAGGAATGGTGCAGTGAAGTAAAAGGTTGTTTGTTTTTAAAGGATGAGGGAGACCTGGCATGTTTACAGGAAATGGGGAAGGCTTCAGTAGACAGGGAGAGAAAAGGTGAGAGAGACAGAAGGGATGATTGTAGGAGTAAACTGCTGGAATATCACAGGTTCATTGCTCTAGAGCTGGCACAAACCTGAGAGGACATCTAGCTAAGGCATTTTACTGGCAAAGAAACTGAGGCTCAGTGAGGTTAAGTGACTTGCCCAAGATCACACTGGTGGTAAATATCAGAGAAAGAATTTGAAAGTAGGTCCTCTGACTGCAATAATAATCTACCTACCAAACAAAACAACAACAAAAAAGATGATGTTTTGAGACTGAAGGTTTTGAGATGCAAAAGAGAGGAAAAGAAGGACCTCCTCATGAACAGTCTCTATGTGCTTTGTAAAGTGTTTTCTATGCTGACAGTGAGATGGTAGTATGAGGTGTAAAGAGAAGAGAAAATCTGAAATAGCCACCATGGGGAGGGAGTTAATTAGCAAAGAACAAAAGGATTGCCTAGTGTCATTAAGGGCCCAAATGAAATTAAATCTAACGAAACTGTAGTAAACTTGTCATTTTATCTGTGTTGAAGACATAAGATGTTGGATATAAACCAAGGCTAGGCAAGGTAAGTGAGGCAACAGCATAAGAGGGCAAGTGATTCTAGGGAAGAGGATAATGTATGTTTGAAAAAGTTAAGTATGAAGATTTGGAAGGGAGCAAAGTGAAGCCACAGCTAGGGAATTGTCTTCAGAACCTAATAGTCCAGGATTGCCTGGAAGTTACGGAGAAAATAAAGAATAGGTTTAGTAGGAGTGAGGCACAGGGAAAGGTGAAAGGGTAAGAGGTTATGGTCAGATAGAGGAACTTTAGACTGCTGGACAGTGCAAGCAGAACAACTGGGATGATGAAATATAGAGTGAAGGGTATACTTGTGTAACTGAAGTAGTGAAGGTATAGCTCAGGGCAGTTAAGGAAGCTGATGAACTAGAAGGTTGAGATTTTTGAGGAAACATCAAAAAGCATACTAGTCTCCAAAAATAAGGGTAGGGATTGGACTAGACTGGAACTCAAGTACTGAATTGTTCAAGAAAGAAAGCAGAATGATCTGGGTACTGGTAGTTAGCTACCACAAAGAGTTAAATAGGGTGAACCTTAAAGAGAGGCTGCTTATAGATGACAGCAGAAGGAGTGTCTGGAAGTGGCAACAAGGAATCAAGAGTATACCTACTCTTCTACCTCATGGACCTCAGAGGCCACCTAGTCCTGCTCTTTCATTTTACAGATCAGGAAATTGAAGCCTTTAGGTAAAATAGGTTTCACAGGGCCACGTGTGTAGTAAGAATCAGAGCTGGAGTTCTTTCCAATATATATATACCATGATGCCTCACAAACCAGTGGGTCACTAAAGAGGGCATCCAGTCTTTAGTAACGAGGTAGCTTGTGTGTGTGTGTAGAAATGCAAGGAGCATAAGAGGAAAAAGTTCAAGACAATGCAGCATGTTACAGTGAAAAAAAAATCAGTCTCTGGAGATAACTGGGAACAAATAGCACCTCTGACATTTATCTTTGTGACTTCTGGCAAGTCAGAGCTTCCCTGGGACTCAGTTTCCTCACCTATAAAATGAAAGGATTGAACTAGATAGCCTCTGAGGTTCCTTCCAGTTGCAGATCTATGATCCTATGGAGGCAAGTGTGTTAATGAACAAATCAGAATTTCGGACAGTACAAAATGAGGATAGAGCTAAAAAGGCATGAAAGGAGTATGGGGTACATTAGATGGGGATAAAAGAATGAGAAGTAAGGGAGAGGTGGGAGAAGATAATAATGAGGTTAGAATACCTCATGACTGGGGTTCCCACCCTTAAGTACCACACAAATGGTAGAGGGTACCACAATGGAAATAGGGAGACTAGGCCTGGTAATGTAATCCAGTGTTGATGCTATGAGTAAGGATAGAGTAGAGATAGGGACAGAAAAGCCAGAGAAACTGCTTACAGTATAGGAAGACACTGACCCAGTTCCCATGATAATGGCTGCAAGGTGTATGCTTTCTAGGATGCTTGAGGTAGTATTTGTTGTCCTAGGTTCCACATAGGGCATTGGTCATTAAATGTGAAAGTCAGAAAGCAAAAAGTGAGGATATTATTTTGTTTTTTGTGACTTATTTTGTGACACAGGCAATAAGATATTATTTCTATTTTTTCCTTCACAGTTTTTAAAATGACTATAATAAGTATTCATGTGAAATGTTATGTCTATAATACTTTGTAAGAAAACCAAAAATGATGCTGAGAAAGCTTATTTCACTTCAAACACATTAAAGAAGGCAAACCCACTAATTTCAGATTATAGACATTAAAATAAAACTTAAAAATCAATTCTTGTTAAAACAGAAGTTTGCAGTCATAATAGTGTGCAGTCTGAATTTTTTCAGCAATTCAAACTCAAGGCAAAAACTTCAGCTGTTACCCTGTCGTTAATTCACACTACTATTTTTCAAAAAAGGAAATACTGACAGGTTTTCACTTATGAACACTTGACTCTCAGATGAACCATATTCAAGAATATGGAAGTTAGAGAGACCATATCAAAAAGTAGCCCACCACCACCAACACAGAAACAACTGCTCAATTCAGAAGAGCAGGTAAACGACTAATTTAGAGATACCTTGTTTTAAATAGATGTAGTTTGAAGAAATAAGGTTCTGATGCTCAAGATTACCCACCCATCCCTTAAAGGGATCCCTTCTTCACAGATGCCACTAGTAGGGGAAAATATGTCCCCAAGATCTAGAACCAGAAAGCTAAAAATATTATATAAAAATATTTTTAAAATATTATAAATGATGGACAAGCATAGCTGAAACACCATTAAACATTCAAGTATAAATCCAATCCATGAGTAAGTTTTAACTGGATACTACATCCTTTAATTTTACTTACCAAGTCATATATCTGGTTTGCCAACTGTACCTTCTCATCTGCATCTTCCAAAGCTTTATAATAATCCTGTGTGAAAATATGTTAATGTCAATAACAAACTTCAAAAATTAAAATGTGTTATTTCAAAGACAAAACTGATTTCATATAGCAGTGCTGTAATGGCAAGAACACTAGATTTGGGAGACAATACGGTACAGCTGAGAGAGTACTAGTTGTGGAATTTGGAAGACTTGAAATCAAATAATGCTCTTGAAATTTCTAGATACGTGACCAAAGACAAGTCACTTAATATCAGAGTCTCAATTTTATCCTCTGTAAAATGAGGATAATATATTGCCTCCTTCACACATTATGGACCTCAAATGAGATAACATGCCAGGTGCTTTACTAATCTTAAAGCACTAGATAAATGTCAGATATTGTCACTATTTTTTGGAGTTAGAGGACCTAGGTTTGAATCTTGCTTATGTGTATTATTTGTGTGATCCTGAGCAAGTCATTTAAACTCTAGCTGTCAGTTTCCTCAACTATAAAATGAAGATCTTGAGGGTCTCTAAGGTCACCTTCTGATTCTCAATCTATGATTCAATGGTTCATCAGTATGTAAATCAGCTCCAACATAATTTATCATGCAAACACTTCTGGTTCTAAATCTATGATCCAAAGGTTCATCAGTATATAAGTCAGCTCCAACATAACTTATCATGCAAACACTTAAAAGAAAATGTCAGTGTTCATTCAAAAGTAAATACAAGTAAATAAAAGTAAATACTCAGTATTCTAAATAACTAAGACTAGGAGTTCCTAAACCAATGAAATCCATAGACCAGGCCCTATCCTAATCCCTTAAAAAAGTTTACTGTGGAGAAATCTGTTCTTTGCTGTCTACAGTGAGGATGTGTCAGCTTTTCAAAGGTTTGCCTTATCAGCCTGAAGAGTTATGACCCCGGCTTAGCACTACGTTGCTACATGTTGACAAGGAGTCAAGTTCTTGGTGGAAACCTGCAAAGTGAACCTTTGTGAATGATAGGTGCAAATAATATTCCCCTAGATGATGCTTGTATAGTTCAACCACCTGAGGTAGTCAAACTGTTGCAGGATTATCAGAACTCCTATACTATCTGAGACTCTACTAGCCAAAGTGGTTGGTTCATTAAGAACTCATAAAAAAAATGCATTCTACAACATGCCAAAGAAGGTGACTTAAGATATAGAAGCACCGGCTCACAGAATGTCAGAACTAGAAGAAATAGTAGATGTCATCTGGTCCAGGGGATCTCAAAGTATGGTACATAGAGTCCTGAGGGTCCCTGAAACCCTTTCAGAGAGTCCATGAAGTCAAAACTATATTATTGCCCTATTAAATGTCTCCTTTTCCCAACTACATATCTGGAACAGGTCATATTTTCTTCCAACCAAAACAACATATCACAACAGATAGAATACAGATGGAGACTTGTGAATGCAGCTATCTTCTATTAAGTCAGATGCTTAAGGATATCTGCCAAAATATGTAAAACAATGCCACTCTTCTCATTGATATTTTTTTTGTTTTGGAAAATACTGCTATTTTTAGTAAAAATGTCATTTATGCTTATATTGGGGGGGAAGTTTTTGTTAATTTAATTAATACATATTTTTAAAAATGTATCAGCTTTAATTTGTAATAGGGTAGAGACTTTTATAACCCACTTAAACAAAAACTCTTTGGTGTCCTGCAACCAAAATGTTTAAAAACTGTTGATCTGATCCAACCCCTTTCAGCTGACAGATAAAGATACTTGAGGTTTGAAAAAGTTAAGTGGCTCACTCAAATTTAGTAGAACTAGTAAATTAGAGTTATAGGTATTATCCATTGGTTCTACTAGGATTTTACTTATTCTCCAAGTTCTAAGATTTCATTAAAAAAAAAACTTTTAAAAAAAGGGGTTTGACAGGTGAGATGAGGAAGAAAGAACTGAAATCTTCATAATTTGGGGAAAAGTTCTGAAGAAAAATATGTATAAAGTTAAAATTTCAAACTGAACCTCAATTTGAGGTTCAAATAAGGCTAAAAAGGACTATTTTATCTATTGAATGCTTAATATCATGATTAAAAGCTGATATAAGAGTACATTTAAATATTTAGCCTTTAAGAAACAATACAGGGGCAGCCAGGTAGCACAGTGAGTAAGAGCACCGGCCCCAGAGTCAGGATGACCTGGGATCGAATCCGGGCTCAGATACTTACCACCACACCCAGAAAAGAAATAACTGGCCATGTAACCTTGAGCAAGTTACTTAACCCCAACTGCTTTAAAAAAAAAAACATTACAGAAAATGCTACTTTCACTAATATTAAAAGAGTAAGTTCATCTTCAATTTCTAGCTCTCCTTAGCTATCCTATATTTGTAAAATCACAAAATCACAGTTTGATCCACACAATTCAACCATCAGATTGCTATTCAGAACAAATTAAATTCAGGAAAACATGGTTAATTTTTATGTCATGCAGCCTTATTCTCCAAACACCCTGCCATCAGACTTCAGCAGAGGCTGATGGTTCTAATTATCTTTGGGATAAAGATCTTCATGACTTCAGGTATCCCTAGAACCTAAATTAGTTCTGCTCCACTCCTAAATCTGGTAGACTGTCAGGAATATGATGTGGTCCTGGTTCTGTTCTTAATTTTTGTTCCTTAGGGCCCTATGGAATATAACCAAGCTTAGGTCAATAGTGTACCTGTTGAAAAAAAGCTTTGGTTCAGCACAGGGGACTAGGCTACCATTCTCGGGAGTTCACAATTAGCTAGGGTTCAAGGAATCCTTCAGTCTAGGATCCAGTAAATGTCATATTAGATATCTGGCAATGTAAGGGGTGTGCCACAAGTCCTGGGGATTTTTCATCCAGGTTACATCATAACAAAACTGCAGGGTCTATTTTACATCCTCTTAAGGTAAAGGCAATTGATTACATATCATACAAGAAACATCTCATCAATGACCTATGTTGAAATGGCACAGATTGAAGTGAGAGGAAAGTATTCTTTTAAATATATTAATTTATGAAGAAAAGAGGAACCAATTCATTTTTATAATTCTACAACTTTCAAATGAAAAGACACAACTTTCAATGAAAGAAAAATTACATCATGAAGAAAACATTTCAATTACTGTAACTCCTTTTGTTGAAGTTGTCATACTCTAGAAGGTCTAAATTTGTCCAGAATCATATAACAGCCCAACAATTACTTCCCTTAATTAAAAAAAAAAATTAAAATGACAATCTTCCTCAGTCTTCCTTAGAATGTTCCAAGTTTTATGGTAATGATTTCCAATGCTGAACATACTTTTTTGATGGATGTCATTTGTTCTTCTCTCCATTCAGGTTTATTTTTCTTTGCATTCATAAAGAATTCACTGACTCTTTGCTCTAGTTGATCCATTGCATCTACAATATACAAAAAGAAGTCTTCACTATTATGTTAACAATCTCATACCCTTGAATACATTAATTTTTCCTTACAACAATAAATGTACATCATATTTTATAACTTGTCTTTCTTTCTTACAAGATTCTTTCCAAAAAAATACTTCCATTTGTCCCCTTTCACTGGCCAGTATCTTATCTTAAAGCAAAATGATAGAATGTCTTAATTTTCTGAATAGAAGAAAAAACTACAAGTCCCCCAAATGATCAAATAGTTTAAAATTATTTTCCTTTCTTAATTAAGACACTTCAACATTCAATGAAATTGATCCGAACATAGATTTATGATACCATTTTAAACTTTTGAATGGAAACTCCTTAGAGGTAAAAACTAAATTAAACAGATACAGAAATTGCAAAGCTGGGATGAATCCATATGTGACTGGAAGTCAATCATCAAAACTTATTTATTAGAACAGACATTCCAATTTGTAATAATATATCTTCATAGACTCACAGATCTTAAGATGATCTGGTCCAATCCATTCATTTTACAGACCAAGATTTAAAGCATGGCATCGTGGATAGAGGGCTAACACTTATTAGCTATGCAAAAATGGACAAATCACTTATCTTTCCAATTTCCCAAGCAACTCTAAAACTGCAAGTTGTAGATGAGTTGCAGATCTACAAACACAGAGGAAATATTTTGAAAATAAATTTTATTGCTATCTTTTGTTTTTATATAATCTGCATTTTCCATTGTTTCCTTCCCCTTTCCCTTCTGCTAGAGGACATTTCCTCATAACAAATGAGGGAAAAAACAACAAAACTAGCCAACATATCAAAAAAAAATTTTTTAACATATGTAATGCTCCATATATAAAGCCCCCTTCCGCAAAAAGGCACTGGGGTAAGGACAAGGGAATATTCTCATATCTCCTCTTTGAGGACAAACTTGTTCATATAATTTCACAGCATTCAGTTTTTTCTGCTTAGTGGCTTTTGTTCTTTCCATTTATTTTGCTGTAGTCATTGTTTATACTATTTCGATGGTTCTGCTTATTAAACTTTAAACCAGTTCATCTTAAGTTTTCCCATGCTTCCCTCTATTTACCATATTCACAGTTTCTTGTAGAGTATTCCAATACATTCATGAAGCACAAATTCCTCAACTGATGAACATCTAGTTTGCTTCCACTCTTTTCAACTACAAGAAGAACTTCTATATTTGGTGTATATTCCTTGAGGTGTGTGCCTAGTAGCAGAATCTCTAGGTCAAAGGGAAAGGCCATTTTAGTCACTTTCTTTGCCTCATACTAAACTGCCTTCCAGCATGCCTGAGACAATTCACTACTCTTCCAATACTGTTCCACCTTTCTATAACCCCATCCAGTACAGACTATTCATATCTGTTGTCACCATTGCCAATTTGTTGGCTGTTGGGTAAAATCTTGAAGTTGTTTTAATTAACATTTCTCTAGTCATTCTTTATTTGGAGCATTCTTTAATATAGTTTGTTAGTAGGTCAACACTTTTACACAAAGGGTATTTGACGACACATGTCAATGAATCCACAGATTTGGACTCCTCCTCCACTCCCCCCCCAAATAAAAATATAAAGAAATCCCTCCACTTATTTACATCTAGTTTATTTACTCCATAATGTGACTTTTGACAAATCACAATGTCTCTAGGCCTCAGTTTCCTAATCTATAAAACAAAAGGCTTGGACTTAATTGCTAATTGCTAAGCTTTAGAATTATACTTCTATGATTCCAGCCTTGGAAACAGTTGCATTTTAAAATTTTATTTGTAAATCAACTGTCTGGAATTCAAATCATATTTTCTCATAGAAACAATATTACAAATAATAGCTAAGTCCTCAGGCTAGTCCACAAAATTATTTAACTTGGAATGTAACGAACATATCTCTTATAAAAGACAAAGTAGAAAGTGATACTGTTACAAAACAGTTGTATCAGCTTTTATGAGTGTTAGCATAGGGAACTCATTTAAAATATTGTTCCTAATGGATGTTTTTCATAGTCTACACTAGGGACCACAGAAGTCCTAGTGACATCTCTCATCCCATTTTCTTTCTGTCTGAGCTAAGGACCCATAGAAGTTGAACAGAGATGCAGATATACATGTAGATCAGAACACGTAATAAATCTATATCCTACCCACACAAGGAAACATAGTAGCTCAAGGCCTATGTCCTTCTGGGTACTCCTCATATAGCTCGGCTAGGCACACGAGTTGTCCATTAATGGTCAAAAACTACCATTAAAAAGATGAATGACACACAGCAGAGTGTTAATACATCTTTGTATCTACATAGTGCTTTAATTACAAAACATTTTCATTACCTTGTCACAGCAATCCCATGAAAGAGTATCACTATACCCATTTTACAGAAGAAACTTTGAAGTACAGATGAGAAAACCAAGGCTCAGGGAAGTTAAAGAATTTGCCCCAGTTTACTTCAATTTTAAATGACAGAGTCAAGTTGTGAACCCTTATCTTCTAGCTCTGATTATAATACTCTTCTTCTATACTGCTACAGCATTTTATGCTTTTTAAAATTCTTCCCCTTTCCTTTTGTTTAATCCTCACAACTATGAGAATGGCAGGTAGTGCAGCTGTGATCTCCATTTTACGTATTTGAAGACCAAGGAGGCTCAGAGAGAACTTCCCTGGAAAAAGGTAGGCATGAACTTGGACTCCTTTCCTGTTTAGGAGCACAATTTTGAGGTACTGACTCATCTTTCATAAGAATCACTTCATGTTCTTTTGTAGGAAAGTCCCTTAGTCTTGTGGAAAGAATAGGTGGGTAGGAGTTAGGTTAGTGGTCTCTGACACTGAACAGGTGATGTTTGGTAAGTTCCCATATTGCACTACTAGAGTAGGCAAGAACCTTTCCACAAGGAAACTTCATTTCCAGACTTTGTTTACTCACTCCTCACTTAAGGCCGTGAAGCCTTCCTTAAATCCCAAATACATTAATAAATAGCTTTTTTTTTTTTAATGCAGCCACAAAAGCCCAGGCTGGTGCTAGGATATGTTTTTCTATATGAAAATAAAATTGATGTTAACTTAAACATGATTGACAGCATCTGTAATCTATTCTCATTCCCCAAAACCCCTAGTTTTACATTTGTTGTGGTATGAATTCCACTGAAAAAAATATCTCGGATGGTCTTAAAGAAACACGCAGTTTTCAGCCCGAACCTTTGCACGAAGTCAAACACTTCCCCAAACACTTCCTCTTGCCAAAGAAGCATGTTCATTCATTCGGAGAATACCATTCATTACCCTCCCATCCCAAACCCCACCAGACGAAAGGAGCTTCTGAGACTGGGCCGTTTATGCAGCAGGGGGCGCTGGCGGGAGGGGAACAGGTGCTCGGAGTTCAAGCAAGCGCGGGGAAAAGTCACTCACTCTGCACCTGCAGGTCCATCTCGCGCATCTCCGTAAAGCGATCCCGCAGGTCCATCGGCAGCTGCTCAATCACTGTCGGAGAGACAGAACCCGTCAGAGGGGGCGGGGCCAGGGACCAAAACACGCACGTACGTCCGTACGTCCATGCGTGCGAAAAGGAGGGGGACGAGGGGGGGAGGTGGCAGCCCACAGCGAGGCTGCCAGTTACCGTGAGAAAGAAACATCCCCCCCGCCTCCCCCCATTCCCGCCCGCCCGTTTGCTCGCCCGCCCGACGCTCCCGCGGGCAGCTCCCGCCCCGCCTCACACTCACTCTCCAGATAGTCCTCTAGGTACAACATCTCGGCCCTTAGAGCTGGGGAAATGGGGGGAGGGTCCGGGGGTTTGTTTGTGTCACTCGCTGTCGCCGGAGTTTTGTCCCTTTCAATATGGCGCCTCCGCTAGCAGCAGCCGCTCGGCTCGGGTAAAAAAAACACTTTGGCGCCTGACGGCGCTCGCCTCACCGCCGCCCGGCACGTTCATTGGTCGGCCGCCGCAGTGACGTAGCCTGCCCGGTGCCTTCTCCCGCATCCTTGTGGGAAATGTAGTTTCGCTTCTGTAGAAGTTGAGAAAGAACCGGCCATAATGACTTCACAGCGAAACTGCGTCTCCCAGGAGCGACTGCAAACGGTCTTGCACAAAATCTGAAATGAGGAACGGCGGTCTATTTGTTGACTTTGTGCAGGGGGTCCTGGGAGTTGTAGGCAGGCACATGACATAACTCGAAATACAACTTTTCGCCGGCTTCTCAGCACAGTGAGTTCGTGTCCCAGCTGATGGCTCTCTCCGTGGTATCCCGGCCGGGCTTGTGAGAGGCGAATAGCGGGAGGGATGTAATGCTGGTCACTTGGAACCGAGAAAATGGAGAGGACGCAAACAATCTGGATTGTTTTGAAAGCAAAACTCTTTGCCAGTTTCTTCCTCCCAGAAATAGGACCCGCTGGTAGGTTTAGCAAAGCTTTGCCTATGACTGAACGTACTTCGTGCCTGGAATCGAGGTTTTGTCCAGGTTTCTAGGCACCTTCTCTACGAGGTAGGACTTCCTTGGCAGGCGGGGTGGTATAGTGTGTTGAGTGTTGGATTTGGATTCAGGAAAAGACCAGAGTTCAAATGCTGCCTCTACATTCTGGGACTGGTCACTTATTTACCCCTGGTTTTCTCATCGGTAAAAAGGGGATTAAACACGGGGTTGTGAAGAACAACACACTTCACAAGTGTGAAGTCATTTGCAAACCACAAAACGGTACGTAAAGGTTATTTTTTCTTCAGTTCTTTTTCAGCTTCCTTCCTTCACTTTCTTTAACACTGTAAGGAAATAGACATGTTTCCTTTGTTGAAGCATTTATTAGCTGCCTGTTATTTATCAGGCACTGTGTTAAACTTTCAAATATTGTCTCATTTTCTCTTCATCCTGAGAAGTAAGTTATTATCTCCATATTACAGTTGAAACTAAGGTGTACAACTTGTCTAGGGTCATACAACTGGTAAATATGTGAGGCGGGATTTGAACTCAAGTCTTTCTGCTTCTAGGTCCAGCTCTTACCTTAGTTGCCTGTAGGAAGTCAGCTCCTGCTGACTGACTAGGAGCATCAACTGAATAAAATTTTCTATTTAAATTTTACTTTGAAATATGCATTTTTATCCTATCTTTTCTTTGCCTTATGGGTTAAAATAATGCACTTCCATCAATTGATAAATCTTGGTCCTTTGAGGTATTATTAAATTCCACACCTTCTGATGTTGATACCTAGCATTTCTTTAGTATTTGAAGGTTTGCAAATTTTTCTGTTATAGACCTAGATGCCTACCAACCTTCACAGAGGGAGGGAGAGGGAGTCCTCGAAGGGCACCAAAAGTCACTACTGGTACACGAGTGGCCAGTTATGCAGGTGATTAAACAACCTGCAGTGGTAGTAGCAGTGGCAGACCCACCCTAGAGTTATACTTTCAGCTTTTTCTTTAATGCTAAAGTACTTCAGTGCATTTGTGGTTTTCGTAAGGCATTTCCTCTAACCCTGAGGATGACAGCCCATTCAAGCTCTTGTCCTCCCATAGGTTCCCCACAGAAGGTTCAGTCAATATATATTTCCCTCAAAATGTTCATTATCGATATATTCTCATTTTTATTGGTTCATATTAACATGAGGAATGGGGGGGGAAAGAAAACATTTATTAAGTGCCTACCACGTCCTTACAACAGCCCTGTGAGGTATTATTATCCCCATTATATAGTTGAGGAAACTGGAACAGACCGAGGTTAAGTGACCTGCCCAGGACATCCTTCTATAACATTTGCTTCCTCTCCCTGTATTTATTTATTTATTAAAGCAATCGGGGTTAAGTAACTTGCTCAAGGTTACAGGGCCAGTTATTTCTGGGTGTGGTGCTAAGTATCTGGGCCCAGATTCGATCCCCTGGTCATCCCGACACTGGAGCAGGTGCTCTTACTTGCTGAGCCACCTGGCCACCCCTCTCTCCCTGTATTTAGCAAGGGCTATAATTACTTAATACTTCAGTGATCTCTGATTTCTTTACTATGGATACTCCTCCCAGGTAATCCCTTCATTCATCATTATTAGTTTTATGAAATTCTATAGCCAAAAAATATTCATAATGTAGTGACCAACCCTCTGTTAATGAGCCTTTCTAAAGTGACCAAGACTAGTCCTTGGATGGCAAATAATAGGGTTGACTATTGTTACTGAATGAGCCCTTCAGATTGATAGTATTTTCCACAGTTTACACTACCCTGGTGTAGTCTCTGAGAACCAAAGTCACTTCTGTGTCATGATGAGGCGTCTAAAATGGAATTCATTGGAGGTATATTTATTTTTTACCTAATAGTGTGTTTTCATTTCCCAGTGGAAAATAACATTCCCTTCTATCTTTCCTGTTTCTCATTTATGTTTCACCAAATTCCTTATGAGCAAGAATAATACCCTATTTACCTTTGTATTTACCCCACTCACACTCACACTTAATAAATGCTTACAGGATAAATATTTAGATGAATGAATGAACTTCTTTGGCTTTACTCACCCTTTCTTTAATCAAGTACTTTCAAATCTAATATCTCTAATGACATTGGGGACTTATTCATATATTCTAGAGGTTATGTGGTACAATGTTAGTTTTTTATTCCTTTTGAGTTCCATAATATCTTGTTCTTTTTGAATTCCTATACTAGTTGCTGCTCAGATTTCTGGGATTGCTGAAGTGTTCTACAATAGTGTACTTGGATTTGTATTCACATTCCAAATCTATTTGTGCCTTACCTTTTAAATAACACCCAACATAACACCCATTCTGGCACAAAAGATGGCATTCTTTTTAAGTCAGACAACCACAAGTAGTCTTAACTCAATACTCAAATAGTTCTTGCAAAGGAATGAATATGGTTTCCACCCTGGAACTTGAGGCATTTCTGGAATTTATAGAGAAAGGCTGCTCTTCCACCTTAAAAAAAGATAGAGAACCTTAAACAGCAGCATTTTGTTCTTTAGATAGTGCGACTAAAATATATGCCATAATAAAATCTCTCATTGTGCAAGCTAAATTTTGGATTAAAGTATCAGATGAATTTTTAGAATCATTGAAAAAGATATATTTTACCAGCACCGCCCATTACTGTACTGAGATTGGAATTTAACAAATGTACTCAGCATCTTGATGGGGGCTCTGCTATTTATACTACAGAGTTATGCCATCTATCTCAACAATGAAATTTTGGGGATTTCCTAAATAATACTTTGTATATCACCTTGTAAGTAGAATTCACAATGAAGCTTACTATTGGTATTATGTGACAAAACTAAATCTAGCATTTATAATAGTTCAGATAAGGATCTACCTATGGAGATTATGTAACTAAATATTAGACAAATCAAACTAGTGATTTTTAATATAACTGCTAGCAATTGAAAAGACAGAGAAATAATCCTAAATGTTCCTCAAGATACTAAAGATCATAGTTTTGCAGATTAAGGAGTACAGATTTTATAGAAAGGAAGATGACCTTGAAAGAAAACTAGGGTGGGGAACTTGTGGCTTCCAGGACACGTGTGGCCCTCTAGGTCCTCAAGTGCAACCTTTTGCCAGATCCTAGACTTTAAGTCAAAGGGCTGTACTTGAGGACCTCTGTGACCTCAAGGCCACAGATTCCCCACCCCTGGGTATACTATTCAAAATCAATTAGAAGAAACCCTAAGGGTGTCATAGTAATCCATATAAAGATAATTTGGTTATTTGTATTTCAACAAAACCTTGCATTATGTAATTTTGAAGGTTAATGACAAGATGCTTGAGGATAATACAATATTTACAAATAATTATAGGTATAAGATAGGTGTTGACACCGGTCATGTATCAATAATCAGTAGATACTTTTAACAGTATGATATAGTGGGAAGGACGTTGGAATTGGAATCAGGAAAGACCTATGTTCTTATGTTACCTTTTAATAATTGTCTGACCATGAATAAGTTACAACTCCTCTGAACCTCAATTGTTACATAGGTGTAATGATACCTATAGTGTTTACCTTACAAAGTAATTAGTACCAAATCAGGTTATGTTTATAGGTCACTTTGCAAATATCTAAATACCAAATAAATAATAGCTATTATTGACCGTATTTTCTCATATGACATTTAGCAAAGTTGTTGAGGTCACAAAGCATTCTTCAAGACTACAGTCATTACCCATTTGATATTATTGGGGACTGTATTGGGTATGTAACATATGGCTTCTTTAAAGAAACTTCCTTTGTCATTGCAAGAGGGTAATACAAAAACTTAGGAAAGAATTGGTTCACAGTACTGAGAGTCAGTGTCCCATGCATTCATAATCATTTAGTTACAATATACCAATTATTTCAGTACTAAACTGGCGAACTTAGAATTTGTGTAAATTGTTTATACCCACCATCTGCAATGATTTAACTCCTTGACTGACTTGATAGGAGAGAAGTTTTGAAAAACTTTACCTTACCAAAGCTTATCAGCTATGGTTGATCACTGGTGGTGATGGGTAGTGATTTTAGACCTCTGAACATTATAACTCATCAAGTAACATCTCAAGTTAGATGCCTCCTATTTGGAATTCCTCTTACCTTAGGAATTTTCCAGTGTTTCACAGAAATCTTGCTCTCTAGGATTCCAGGTGAGATATTGTTTCAATAAGATTCTGAGCATATGATCAACCAAGGATAAACTTGTGGGAAGACTGTAAGGAAAGCACACATCAGTTTGATATATCAAGTATCCAAGCCAAAAAAATGTGAATTTCTGTCATTACTTTCTCTGTTTACCATATCAGTGTTGCTTGGATTAATTTCATCCAAGAAAGACATATGTAGAAATCAAAATGTACCTAGTATTTGAAAGTTGACCATTGACAAATATTTATTAAATGACAACTATATAGATGATGAAAGTAAATTGTTGTTCAGTCATGTCTGACTCTTCATGACCCCATTTAGGTTTTTCTTGGCAAAGATGCTGGAGTGGTTTGCCATTTCCCCCCGTAGCTAATTTTACAGGTGAAGTAACTAAGGCAAATGGAATTAAGTGACTTGCACAGGGTCACACAGCTAATAAGTTTCTGAGGCCTGATTTGACTGGAAGTCTTGCTGACTCCAGGCCCCATGTCACCTAGCTACTTCCAGGCAAAGTAAGAGCTCTAGATTTCACAAAGGCTACTCAGTGTCTACCATATTTTTCTTTTACAAAAAAAAAAAATCATATTTGAGCTACTTCATTGTATTTTGTAAAAGATACTTTGTGCCACTGAAATTATGAAGATGAGAATGCTTTCCGAAATATCAAGCTTCTATTTCTGAGTTAGCATGCAAGAGAGAACACAGGTCACTGCTTCTTACCCCTGATATTTCACCTTAGTGAAACTTTGCATAGCCATAAAACACTAGATTGCTGCTGAGGTACCATTTGTTCTGTACACTCAAAAACAATGTCCACTGTGGCACATAAATTGCCCAAGGAAGTTCTGTTATGAAGGTAATCAAGACATTCCACAAAGACATCTATGACTGTGTCTTTACAATTTGTACTATTCACAAGCTACTTCTTGGGACTTTTTTCTAAGCCTTCATCCTTAACTGTGTTATCATATAATGCAAGCCTGGAGTCTATTTACACTAGTGATTTACACTAGGATTAAATTTTTATGATTGACAAAAGCACAGCCCTGGATACATAAGAATGCAGGTGTGAACATCCTCAAACTTCCCACAACTAGAGCTGCACACCTCAACTGTCTATGATAGTCATTAAGTTAAGGCTATATGAATTAAGAATCTCTTGTCTTCTGTCACTAGTCCATCTGATACAATACTTTCCAAACATGATGGGAACTTGTAGAATGGGGCATATGTTTATGTATGTGTAGAGATAAAAAAAACTATTAGATGACTTAGTACTGCAGAAGGCTTTGTCTTGCACTGTCATGAGTTATTCAGCTGAGGCCATCTGACTCCCTTTGTCAACACCTCAAGCACCTGTCCCATGGACTTCTCTTTGATATTCCTGGAAAAGTAAGAATCCATTAATCTACATCAATCAATGGGTAGTAAGTCTGATCTGTTCAATTATAAGGGTTGGCGGCTCTTGATAGGGTAGCTAGGTGGCACAGAGGCTGGAGTACAGGGCCTGGAGTCAGAAAGACTCATCTTTCTGAATTCAAATCTGGCTTCAGACACTTGCTAGCTGTATGACCCTGAACAACTCACTTAACCCTATTTGCTTAACCTTATTTACTTACGCCTATTTCCTCATCTGGAAAATGAGCTAGAGAAGGAAATTACAAACCATTCCAGTATTTTTGCCAAAAAAAAAAAAACAAACAAACCCAAATGGGGTACAAAGAGTCAGATGATACAACTGAAAAACAGCTCAAGTGGTTCTTGATAAGATATGACAATCTGTTCTAGGCTTCCCAGGTCTATGCAAACAGGTAAAAATCAGCTCTGCCTTGTTTCAACTCCGAGGAACAAGATGTCAATCTCAGGATAAACTCATCACTTCTAATCTTGTCACCATACTACTCATTCAGGCCTTGGATACCACTTCCCTCAGTCTCTTTTCTCTGATTGGAGGGCTGGAAGGTGGAGTACTGAACTCCCCAAACCTTCCTTTTTAGAGGGCAGAAATTAAACTTTTAGCACACTCCACTTTGCAATTGCATTTCTGCCTGTATCCCCTGCTATCCCATCTTCCAACTTCTAACTTACTTTCTCCATTAGATTGTAAACTCCTTGAGGGCAGGGACTGTCTTTCCTTTTCTTATTTGTATTCCCAGTGCTTAGTACAGTGCCTGGCACATATAGACACTTAATAAATGTTTATTGAATTGAAGTGAAATTAAATTGAATATTCAGTGTTCATGAATACAGGCTGTGTATTCATAAGGCATTATATAATCTTCACTAGAAGTTTTGCCTGAGGAATTCAGACTATTCACAAGCTATCAATTTAAGCATCAGCATCAACATCAATGTGCGCATAAAGGATGCCTCTTAAGGAAAAAATTGTGTTGTTATTCCAAAATATAGTCATCACACTATTTGGGGCCATTCTACATATTGTATATCAGGGACATTTTTTTTCTTGGAAATTTTTGGTGGAAGCTACATAGAATAGTGTTCTTCCTGCTATGTCTACCTGATCTCCAGATTATGGTGAGAAGAGGAACAAGACCTTCAGATCCTGCATCTTTCATCTCCTGTAGGTCTGCTGAGGGAAGGTGGCAGGTGCTGAGCTGACTTCCATCTGCCCCAAAGCAGTGTCCCTGTTTGCTATTTCCCCTTGCATCTCAAGACTTATGCCTCCTGCTGAGGCGGATCTCCAGCCCTAGGTGAGAAGAGCAGCAAGACTTCCTCTGACTACATACATGCCTTCTGTGACCTGCTGCACACGTTCCTCAAATAAAGGCTGTTAGAGGCTGACAGAGTGACTTCCATCTGTTCATGGAATAAATTGAACAATAAATAGCATAAATTCTTGTTTTTCCCTAGACCATTGCCAATACACCAGCCACTTTCACATCTTTCCCCAGTCTTGACCCCTTAGTGAACCAGTTCAGCTCTGCACTGTCCTTTTCTGTTGTGTTTCTCTCCCCCTTATTATATTGCCAATTGTACCCCGCCAAGCCTTAGCCTTGGGTTATTTCTACCATCTTCTGCACAGTGCTACTGAATAAAGGTGAAGAAAATCATACAACCATACTGAGTAGGGTCACTACAAATTTATGTTGCATAACCTCAGCTGGGCTCTCACTGCTTCTAGGCCCTCCTTCTGTTCCTTCCTTATCAACTCAATATCCCACTCTCCAGAGCAATTCTTTCAAACCTTTTCATCCCTCCTCACTCTTCCCATGCTTCTCCTTCCTCCGCTCTCTTAACTGTCTCACCCTATATTTTACAGAAAAAAAGTGAGACCATTTGTTATGAACTCCAATTTTCCCCTCTCCATCTCATATCACTTATATAACCTATTGCAACTATTATCCTTGACCCTTGTCTTGCAGGAAGAGAGCTGAGCTTACCCTACTCCTTACTGAGGCTAACTTCTATTTTCACAAGTAATTCCATTCCATCCCCGACCTCCAAAGAATTGTTCTTTATGCCATTCTTAATCTATCACTTATATTCAATCTTTCCCTCTCCACTGGCTCCTTTACTACTGCCCACAAACATACCCAGGTCTCCCCTATTCTGAAAAAAAACCCTCACTTAATTCTTCCATCTCTGTTATCTTATATTTCTTCTGCCCTTTATGGACCAAGTCTTTGAAAAGGCCATCTATGATAGATGCCTCCACTTTTTCTCCTCTCATTCTCTTCTTAACCCCTTATAATCCTGCTTCTGATTTCATTATTCCATGACAATGCTCTCTCCAAAGTTACCAGTGATTATATCCAATGATCTTTTCTCAATTCCCATTCTTCTCAACCACTCTGCAGCCTTTGGCATTGTTTATCGCCCCTGATAATCTCTTCTCTCTAGGTATTCTAGATCCCATTCTCTTGGGTTCTCTTCCTATTAGACAGCTCTTTCTTTGTCTCCTTTGCTGGATCCTCATCCAAATCATGCCCTGTAACCAGAGGTGTCTTTGCAGGGTTCTGTTCTGGGCCATCCTCCCTTCTTCATAGGCATTCTCATCCCTGTGCTGATGAATCTCAAACCGACCTATTCTGCCCTAACTTCTCTGATTGCCTTCAGTCTTGCATTTCTAACTACCTTTCCAGTGTCTTGAACTGGATATCTAATAGACATCTTAAACTCAACATGTCCATAATTGAACTCAGTATCCTTGCTCCCATCCTCCCTCCCTCAACTTCCCTATTACTGTCAAGGGCCAAATCACCCTCCCATTCATCCTTGATGACATCCTCACTGTCCGTAACCTTTGCAGCATCTCTCAAATATACCCTCTTCTCTTCCCTTACAATGACACCACTTCGGTACAGCACTTCATCACCTCACACCTGGACTATTACAGTAGTATACTGGTGGGTTTGCCTGTCTCAGGTCTCTCCCCAGTCTAGTCCAGTCTCCAGCATAGAGATCCAACCCTGTCAAATGCACTCCCTTACACCCTTCCCCTTCTGAAAACTCTGTTGTCTGTCTATAGTTTCCAGGATAAATATGAAATTCTTTGTTTGAAATTCCATTCAGAATCACTACAGAATGTATAAAATTGGGGTGTCTAGGTGGTGCAGTGTACCAGGAGTCTGGAGGACTTGAGTTCAAATCCAGCCTCAGACACTTGACACACTAGCCATGTGACCCTGGTTGGGCAAATCACTTAATTCCAATTGCGCTCCAAAAAGGAAAATAAAAGAATGCATAAAATTTTGGGAGTCCACTTATCAAGATACAGGAATTACGTGAACTACAAAACACTCTTTACAGAAATAAAAACAGACCTAAATAATGGTGGGTTATTAGTTGACTATTGTTAAGCCATGCCAATATAATAAAATGATAATACTATTAAAATTAGTTTGCACATTTAGTTCCATACTAATCAAACTACCAAAGGGTTACTTTATGCAACTTAAAAACATAACAATAACACAATTCATTTGGAGAGACAAAAGGCCAAGAAAATCAAGGGGAATAACGAAAAACAAAGTGGCAAGTTAAGGGATCTAATCATAGCCAATTTCAAACTACATTGCAAAGCACTAATCATTAAAAGTATTTAGTACTGGTTAAAAATAGAAAAGTTGATTGGTGAAACAAATTGAACCCACAAGATCCAAAAGCAAATAGATATAGTGTGATAGTATTTATTAAACCCAAGGTCCCCAACTACTGGTGTAAGGACTTGCTTTCTGACAAAAACTACAGGAAAAACTGAAAAGTTATTTGACAGAAGTTTCAAACTGTATGCCACAATAAACTCCAAATGAACATGGAATTAATTATTTTTTCCCCAAACCTTGTGTCTCTCCTAATTTCTTTATCACTATCAAGGTCAACACCATTTCCCCTTTGTCCAAGGCTTGCAATATAGGTGTCATCTTTAGCTCCTTACTTTCACCTCCTCCCCAACTGCTATATCCAATCTTTTGCCAAGGCCTGTTGATTTTGCCTTTGCAGCACCACTCAAATATGCCCCCCCTTTTCTACTCTGATATTGCCATGACTCTGGTGTAGATTCCGTCTTATGCCTGACCTATCATAATAACCTGTTGGTAAGTCTTTCTGCTCCAAATCTCTCACCATTCCAATCCATCCTTACCACCAATGTGATTTTCTTAAAGCTCAGGTTGGACCATGTCACTCCTCACTCCTCAGTAAACTCTAGTGTAAATTCTCTCTCTGTCTCTCTCTGTCTCTGTCTCTCTCCCTCTCCCTCTCTCTCCCTCCCCTTTCTCCCCCCCCCCAAGGTCCTTCATAACCTAGCCCCCTCCTACCTTTTTTCATTCTTTTATACCTTACTTCCTGCCACATGGTTTTTGATCCAATGTCACTGGCCTCCTTGCTCTTCCACAAACAAGATATTTTATCTCTTAACTCCAGGCATTTTCTCTGGATGTCATCCATTCCTAGGATGTTGTACCTCCTCATCTTAGCCTAGTGGCTTCCCTTTCTTCCTTTAAGTCTTAACTAAAATTCTTCTATAGGAATCTTTTCTCAACCCTTCTTAATTCTAGTGCCTTCCTTCTTTTAATTATTTCCTATTTTTCTTGTATATAGCTTGTTTGATATTTGTTTGTCTTCCATATTAGTTTGCCAATTCTTTGAAGGCAAGGTCTGTGATGGAGTCCTAACAGAACTGCCCCCAGCCCCAATATTCAAATTTCACTACAGGTCCACTGTATCTACCTACCCAAGTTACCCCTCACTGCTCACTAAAACAACAAGTGCGTCCCTGAACTCTTAGTTACCACAGAAATAGCAGGCATGCCCATGTGGTAGAAACCCAGCACTCCCCCTAGATACTTTCCCATGAGAACAGGTGTGCAATCACAATGACATCATCCATTTAGCCCAAGACAGGACCACAATACCTAACTATCCATCTTGAACAGACAAGACCACAATAACTAGCCTATCAGAAAACAGCATCACCAGAATGTAGAGAAGGATGCTTGACCACTCAACTGTAGAAGGGTCCCACCCTATGTTAGCATCTGCAGAGTGATAGTAAAGAACTGACCTAGAGTGAACTTATGACAAAGAGAGGCTTATTATATCATTACCATACATACATACCCCCCTAACTATACATTATGGGTAACCACATGTACAATTACACTAAGGCTGGGACCCCTCCTCCATTACCTAATCCCTCAATAAACCCCTCCTGCCTTTTTTTTTTGCCTTTTGGAGGGCAATTGGGGTTAAGTAACTTGCCCAAGGTTACGCAGCTAGTTTTTTTGTGTGGGTGTTGTGTCTGAGGCCAGAACCAAACTCAGGTCCTCCTGACTGTGGGGCTGGCACTTTACTCACTGCGCCCCCTAGCCACCCCATCCCTCCTGCCTTTTTAATATTAATCATATTCCTGTACTCTATATAAATCTTGATTATGTAATCACTATCATATTCTCTATAAAATTGTATGCCTTGCCTTATTGAAGTTGCTAAATTTCTCTGAGAGATTTAGCCACTCACCAGAACATGAAACCTCAAAACTATAATAAATCTTTCCAACTGGCTTGGAGTTAACCTGAGTCTCTGTAATTCTTTAGAGATGACCTGCCACAACACAACTTGAACCTCATCAGTCTGTATTTTGCCTATTTTTGTATCCCCACGATTTAGCACCATGCCTAGTACATACAAGGGCCTTAATAAATGTTTCTTGATTTACTGACTGTTGTGGAACCAATTCTGATATGGAAAAGATTCTAAGTATATGCATACTTAACATAATCCAAGTACTTTTCAATGGTTAGTTACCAAGAACTGGTCACTAATCTATACTGATTTATATGAGACTATTATAGGAGAAGAACTTCTTGATTAGGGTACACTCCTTCTTAGAATTGTCCAATATGTGTGCTCCTAATACTATCTAAAACCTCTGAAACAGGTCACAGTTTTTCGCTAGTTATTTGCAAGACAGAAATTAGACACTACTAGAAGGATTTATCATAGTTGGTTAAGGGATTTTTAAACAAAAACAATCCTTGAGCTATCATACTATTGATCATGTTCAAGAAAATGGGACAGGATGGTGATGACTACTAGCAATCGATTACTGACATACTTTTCCACAGTTATCTAAGCAGGTTACACAGGCGATGCAATTAGTGGAAGCTATTAGGTGTCAGTAGTTGGGTTAGAAGGTTGGAGAGCAATCACTGGGAGTGACTTTGATTGAAAAACTTTTCATTGATGAAAATAGTGTCAATATAGCAGACTTTGAACAAGGATAATAAGAGGTGTCATACTCCATAGATTTTTTGTGAGGATTAAATGGGATAATATATACACATACACACACACAATAATTTTTAAACCTGAAAGAGCTGTGTAAATGTTAGCTATAGAAAATTTATTGGTAGAAGACACATGGCATTAGAAAGTTGGCTGCTTTTAACTAGGAAGAGCTGAGTTCAAGTTCTGTCTCACACATATTAGCTGTATGACCCTGGGCAGGTCACTTAACCTCTTATTACTTTAGGCAACTCTTTAAATTACAGAGAATATGCCAGCCTGAATTACTAGAGAATATCTCATCTGGCAGTTCTCTATAGCAGTGAAGTCTCTGGTTCGCTCTTTATCTCTATATACCACTTTAAGAGTATATGTTTGAGTCACCCCTCTCACCTGCCCCCCTTTTTTCTTTTAACAATATATATAGCATTTGGGCAAGAAGTTATCATCTTCATATATTGCTAAGAGTGCATTTACCTATATTTCTGGAGGGGAGTGACTAACAAGACTAATTGGGTTTCTTTTTGTATCTAGTTAACTGCAAAATTTAAAGAAAATTGGCCAACAAATTTGGAACCCATACCATCCAAAGAGAAGTACTTAATCCAGTAAAATCTTTCTACTAAGAAGTAAAATATGAAATTCAATCTTACATGTGCCATCAGACGTCATTTCTCAGGACATAGGAACATAACTAACATTTTCATAAATTTGAATAACAATTCAGGAAATATTTACTCAGTTCAACAATCACCTCTAGTGTGTAATAGTGACTTGCACACAGGAGGTGAAAGTAAAGATATCATTCATGAAATAGTTTACCAGATAAGAAGATAGTTCCATCACATAACAAAAGTTAAAGATTATATGTAGACAGCCTGAGTGCTATACTTGTAACTCTATGATGTCTAGTAGAGGCACTAGAGAAAGGACCATAGTAAGTTGTGTGGATCCCTTGTAGAGGACACATGAGAGGATGTGAACATGTTTCTCACAGGATGAGATGATATAAAAGCCTTGCAATCTGCATCATTGAATGGAGTGCCCGTATCTGCAAGACCATGATCCCTTGAGGTATTGAATTGCAAGTCCTTGGGAATGGGTTAAAATCTTGAGAAGGACTTTCATTCATTTCAGACTTATCTTAAGGTTTACAAGAAAAACATACACATCCTGTTTGCTGCATTATTCACATTTATTCTTGGCTAGTTGTTTTACCAAGAAAATCACTTTCCTGTGAATTCTATTTAAATAAACCTAGACTGAAGCATGTTATCAATAAAATTAAGGTCACAGATCCCATGTCATAAAAGGTCCAGAGTACAGATAGATTAGTATGACATTTCTATGTTGAACAACTTCAAAAGCATTTTGATTGGGAAATAGCATAACCATCAAAAGCTAGGATACAGGGTTGCATGAAGAAAGTCATGAAACAGTCTTATGGGGGAGAAGGAAGAATGACCTAGTCACCAGATACAAGATCAGTAGGTCCTAGTGATTCATAGATAAGATTAAGAGGATGTGGTGGACATTAAAAGAAGAGAAGTGATTGCTGAATGGTTTCAGAGGGAGGGTCTGAAAGTGTCATTGTAGAGCAATAAGTATGCCAATTCTCCTTGTCATTATGTATCAGGAGGTGTGAGAAAAGTAACAAGACACTTAGTGGCTTGCAAAAATCAACCAATAGATGTGAAGTGTTCAAGAGAAAGTTAGATTTCAGTGAGTACTAGAAGGTGGAAGGAAGAGACCTAGTGTCAATTAAACAATAAATAAATACACAGAAAAGTTGAAAGAAGTTCAAAGGAGTATCCAAAAAGGCAGCATAATTTGTTATTGCCGTGTCAAATTTATTTTATACTAAAAACCCCCCAAACCTATGCATGATAGAAATTTATGGGGTTTTTGTATAGTCCTCTTTTCTGTTTGTTTTGTATTGAATTTTCATTTTTTATTAATGTTTAAATTCATAATAAATAGAAAAATTAATATTTAAAAATGTTATGATACCTTGTTTTGGTGCTGACATGGAGACAGTTGACCCTGAGCCAAGGGAGTTTAATTAGCTCTGTAAAGTGTCTGAGGTCACCACCAGATGGTGCTGAAAGCCTGTAAACACCTGAGCCTTTAGGGCAGTTGTTCTTAACCTCTGTTAAGTCATAGCCCCTTTGAAAGTCTGGTGACACCTTCGCAGAATTATATTTTTAAATGAATAAAATTAAACACACAGGATTACAAAGGAAACCAATTATTTTGAAATATTACCAAAGCATTAAAAAAAAAAATCCTGAACCTCAGGTTAAGAAACCTTGCTCTAGGGTTTATCATGACAGAACCCTGGTTAGTCATTTTCCAGCAGAGCTTAGACTTGGGCAAATTCCAGAACCTGTCCTCATCCCCAACATAGAATGATATGTTTAAAGCTAGAAGGGACATTTGGGAGGCATCTAATGCAATTCTTTGTTTTTAAAGATGAAGATGCTAAGTTCCAAAGAAGTTATAACCTGCCTACGGTCACACAGTATGGTGGTACTGCGATAAAAAGTGAGGATCCTCTGAGTCCAAATCCAGTGCACTTTCTCCTGTACTATGCTGTGTCGCAATGTGGTAACATACTTCCAGGCTCCAGTTGGATGAAATTCACCAATTATACTTGACTTAGAGCCCCTACCCAGTGGGGGTCTTTCACTCTCTCAGGTTACTTTCTACTGCTTAATACATGGTGATCACAGAGTTTTTAATAATATAAAATGAAATGCAAAAGAAAAAGAAAAATTTTCTCTGCCAAACCCACAACCTCCCACGTCCCCACAGATCTTTAGTTCATATGAAAAACCCCTGAGAGCTTATAGAAAAGGAATGGGGAAGGGGCATTCATCCCTTGCATCTCAGGCTTATTGATTAAATGGGAAAGCAAGGAATATGTCATTTCCTCAGCTCACTGTTTAGCAGACAAATACAAGAATGGTAGCTGGTGGACCTTGGATTATACTAGGATATGTCAATCATGGTTCAGATCCATAGTAACCAGGTCCATCTGACTGCTCTGGATTCCTTTTGTACCACTAATGATATTCTTGCTCCGATTTTAACCTCTGAGACTGCCATATCATCAGAAGATGAAAAAGGCAGATGCAAAATACAGTTGGCCTTTTATCCTTTTGCATATTTCCTAAAAAAAAAGATGGTTGATAATCTAGATCTAGGGAGCTAGGGAGGGGAGAAGCAGTCCTCTGTGCCAGGATCATCCAGGATTGAAAGATTGCTCAGAAAGTGTGTGTGTGTGTGTGTGTGTGTGTGTGTGTGTGTTTCTTTCTTGGACCCAGAGGAAAATAACTGAAACAGAAGAAAGGGTAGGGCAAATTGTACTGGGCTATACTTTAAATTATTATATGCATGTGTTTAAAATCTGTCCATTATTATCCTTTTGGAATGTATATGCTTACTTGCGGTGTTGTCCATATCTACTGTGGAGACTAATCTGTTAACATTTGTCAATTTCAGTTATGAATAATTCCTTTTCTTTGACTTTTGGCATATTTTTTCTCTCATCCAAAGTTTCTAATATGTGACCTATTATATCACAGAAGGCCTTTATATCTATTAATGTTGAAAATGACACGTGTATGGTGAACAGTAAACAAAATAAAAACATTAAATTTATAAACAAATGATCATTAAAAATAAGTACATCATAGAGAAATAAATTTCTTAGATACAAAAACAAGGTTAATTTCATCATTAGCCTTGAGGTTTACCAAAGAGATTTACCATAGGAATTCAAGCTCAGGTTGGTCAAGAGGAAATAATAATCTTGTGATTATTATAGGAAAGAAAAAGAGCTTTTAGGACACATTCAGATGAAAATGAAATAGTTTTTCAGATTGGTATGATGGTGATGTGTGGAGATTTCAATTATAAGTTATTGCACTTATATTTGTACTATAGAGAAGGATTAAATATGGGAATAGGTTGTCTGACCTTAGATTACATATATATATATGAGTCAAAGGGAGGGAAGATGAGGAAAGTGAGGTAAGTCATGACATTCTTATAAAGAACTTGAAGTATAAATGTGAAGATAGTATTAGAATAAATTAATTTTATGTTGCTTTATAAGTCTCTTTACACGTATTTTACCTTTTTGAATCTTAACATGCGGTCTTATGGAATTTTAAAGGTTTAGGATGATTTTAGCATATATTTGTACAGGTATAATTCTGAGTAATAAGGAATGACATAAATGTGGTATAAATAAACGTGTTTATTTATACCACATTAGTCAGTTCTGGCCGCTTCCTTTTTTCACTTCTGTAAACTTCTAAAGCAAAGGAACAAAGGGGTACTATAGAAAATACTATGCAATTTTTAGGAAATGTCTTTCATCATCTATAAGCTTTACAAAGGTTCTTTTACTTATAGAGTGTACTTTATCTTATTATACACACCCAAGCATTCTATAGATACCATTTTAAATGACATCGAAACTTGACATTGGAAAAAGATGAAGTTTATCATTTTACCCTTAACTTTCTCCTATTGTAACTATAGGGATAGAGAGTGGACTTATGATTTCACTGGCACAGGGAATTCTGGTGGGGAATAACCCTCTGCCAATACAGTCAGCACCTTCTTCACAACTGAGTCTTAGAGATTTTCCTAGAGAGCACTATGAGGCTATAAAACTTCATCCTGGTCACATAATCAGTATATGTTAGCAGTATGTCTTGAAAGTAGGCCTTCCCCCCCGCTTAAGCCGCCCCCTAAAAAAAAGAAAGAAAAGAAAAAAAATGGACCTTCCAGGCTTTAGGGTTAACTATCTGCACACAATTCTATGCTGTTTCTCACTGACAATTTTCTTTCAAAATCTACAGATGTCTAGTATTTAACCCTGAACATTATAGGTTTATCTTTAGGTCTAAAATTCTCATTACAATGTAATCTTACTTTATTAGTGAACCTATAGTTGGTTTTCCCCCAAGACCAAAATTTTAAAGCATCTACTTTACTCACTTTCAGGTTTAGTGTCTTTTTGGTACAAATAGTAAAGACAAGTATTTTATACCACAGTTATATTTTAGTGATTGATAAATAGAGATAATGGACAGCTAGGTGGCACAGTGGCTAGATTACAAAACCTGGAGTCAGGAAGACTCATATTCCTCAGTTCAAATCTTACCTCAGGCACTTGGTCACTTAACCCCTTTTGCTTTAGTTTCCTCATCTATAAAATGAGTAAATCTGTAAAATGAGCTGAAGAAGAAAATGGCAAACCACTCCAGTATCTTTGTCAAGAAAACCCCAAATGGGGTCATGAGGCATCAGACACAACTGAAAAAAATGACTGAACAAAAAATTGAAATGAACAATATGTTTTGTTTTATTTCTTTTTTTGTCTTTTTTTTCACTTTTTAGTTTACATCATTAATTTCCACAAGATTTTGAGTTTTCTCCCCATTTCCCCTACCCACCACGCCAAAACAGTGATCCCATGAATATCCCCTCCCCCAATCTGCTCTCTCCCATATCTTCCCCCATCCCCCTCTGATTTTCCAGTAGGGCATGGTGGATCTCAATGCCCCAATGCTTATATATCTTATTTCCCAGTTACATGTAAAATAACAACAACAACAACAATAATATATGTATTTTTAAACATTTGATATTAAAACTTTGAATTCCACATTCCTTCCCTTCCTCTCTTGTCACCCACCATTACTGGGAAGATAAGCAATTCAATATAGGTTGCACATGTGTAGCTATGCAAGACATTTCCATAGTGGTATATTATGAAAGACTGACTATATTTCCCTCCATCCTATCCCACCCCCCACTTTATCTATTCTCTACTTTGATCCTGTCCCTTTTCAAAAGTGGGTGCTTCCAAATTCCCTGTCCCCCCAGCCTGCCCTCCTTTCCATCATCCCCCCTCTCATTCCCTTTTGCCTTCCTGTTCTTCCCCTCCATTGTAACAGGTTTCCCTTGCCTCTTCTATATGAGATAATTTACACCATTCTGTCTCTCCCCTTCTCCTTTCATTATATTCTTCTCTCACCTCTTAATTTCCCCTTTTAAGTATCACCCCTTCCTATTCAATAGGTCCTATGCCCTCTGTCTATGTATATCTGTACACATATATACACACACTCACATATGTATTCATATGCCCATATACCCTCCTGTATAGACATATATGTATGTATACATGCATACATACATACATGTATGTATACACACACACATTTCTTCAACTATTCCCTTCAACTATTCTCATACTAAGAAAAGTTTTATAAGTTACACTTGTCATTTTTCCATGTAGGAATGTAAATAATTCAAATTTGATAAGTTCCTTATGATTTCTTTTCCCTGCTTACCTTCTCATGCTTCTCTTGCTTCTTGTATCTCAATGTCAAATTTTCTATTCAACTCTAGTTTTTTCATTAAGAATGCTTGAAAGTGCTGTATTCCATTGAATGACCATATTTTCCCCTGAAACATGATACTCAGTTTGGCTGGGTAGGTGATTCTTGGTTTTAATCCCAGCTCCTTTGACCTCCAGAATATCATAAGCCTTCGATCCCTCAGTGTAGAAGCTGCCAGATCCTGTGTTATCCTGATTGTGTTTCCACAATATTGAAATTGTTTCTTCCTGGCTGCTTGTAATATTTTTTACTTGATCTGGGAACTCCAGAACCTGGCTATAATATTCCTAGGAGTTTTCTTTTTAGGATATTTTTCAGGAGGTGATTGGTGGATTCTTTCAACCTCTATTTTGCCCTCTGGTTCTAAAACGTCAGGACAATTTTCCTTGAAGGGTGATTTCTAGGTATTTTTTCTTTATATTACAATCATTTCTGGGACAGAACTATCTCCTTTTGGGCCCCATTGGATCCTAGTTGGCAAGAAAAAGTAGCAGGTAAGCAAAAGCACCAGATACAGTGACTACATCAGACAATCTATATATCAAATTGTCCTCATAGTTCTCTGCTTCTTTGTAGTAAAAGGAAGAGTATGTTTCATAATCTGTTTTCCAGGATCTTTTAGTGATTTATTTTTTCATTTACATAGTTGTCATTATATATATTTTTTCTTTTCATTCTTTTTATTTTACAATATATCACTTCATGTGAATCTCCTTATGTTCTTCTGAATTCCTTTTTTCCCCATCATTTCTTCCTATACAATAATATTCCATTAAATTTGTATATCAAAGATTTTTAGTCATTCTATGTTTTCATATCTTTCTTCCACAAATAGAGCTGCTATGAAGTTTTTGGTACATAGTGGACCTTTGCTTATTTCTTTTACTTCCTTGAAATATAAGCTCAAAAGTAGGATTATTGGGTCACAGAGTATGGACAATTTAATTGATTATCTTTCATAATTACGATTTGATATACAGAATTGTTGTATCCACCAACAGTGTACCCAGGGGCCTATCTTCCCACAACCCTTCAAATATCATTCCTGATTGTTTTTGTTTTGTTTTTGGCATCTTTGTCAGTTGCATAGTATGAAGTGAAACTTCAGAGTTGTTTTTTTTTAAATTTGTACAATTGGTGGAGTTGCAAATTGATCCAACCATTATGGCATATGAATGTATTGGAACTCTGCTGAAAGAATGATAGATATGAATGTATGAAGTGCTAGAGAGAAAAAAATGAAGAACCAAATAATAATATACACAAATGACTTTGTTGTTTGTTATTCAGTCATTTCACTTCTGTCTGACTCTTTGTGACTCTATTTGGGTTTTCTTGGCAAAGATACTGGAGTGATTTTCCATTTCCTTCTTTAGCTCATTTTACAGTTGAAGTAATTGAGGCAAACAGGGTTGTGTGACTTGCCCGGGGTCATACAAGTAGTAAGTGTGTGAGGCCAGATTTGAACACAGGTCTTCCTGACTCTAGACCAGCACTCTATTATACCACCTAGCTGTCCTAAAGTGAGCATTGAGGGATTAACAATTCAAACACAATTAACCATCTAAGATCTCCCTCTACTCCCCAACTCATCTCACATCAGTTAGGTATTAAGTCCTCCTTCATGCTTATCTTCCATTCCTTCTTTTTGACAAAGAAAACCCCTCAACTTGTATCTTTGATTTCACCCCTACCTGTCTTCTGCAGCTGTTTATTCCTTCTGTCCTCTCCCCTCTCTCTCATCTTAAACTACTGGCACCTTCTTTTCTGCTTATAAAACATTCATACCCCAGCTTTCTTCTGCCTCTCAACTAAGCTTGTTGAGAAGATCATTTATACTAGGTGCCTCCAGTTCTCTTACTTGCTTCTAAATCCTCTATAATCTAACTTCCAACCTTATCATTTGACTAAAATTAGTCTCTCCAAAGTCACCAGTGATCTCTTAATTGCCAGTTAGAATGATGACCTTTTCTCAGTCTTCATCTTTCTTGATGGTTCTTAAGCCTTTGACTTTGTCATTAACCCTCTTCTGAATAACTTCTCTTTAGGTTTCCACAACACTGCTTTCTCCTGGTTTTCCAACTACTTCATATCACCCCTGCTCATTCTCCTTTGTTGTACCATCCTCCAGGTCACTCCCAGGTTTATATATCCATCCCTAATTTCTCTCTTTAGCTCTCATGTGGCATCACCAAATGTCTTTTGGATGTCTCAAATTGGATATCCCATAGGCATCTCAAACTAATCATGTTCAACACTCATCTTTCCTTTCACCTTTCCAGCTTTCCAATTATTAACAAGGGCACCATCATCCTGTTAATCTTGTAGTCTCAAAACCTCAGTGTCATCCTCCACTACTCATAATCATCCCACATATCCAATCTCTTGCCAAATCCTATCATTTCTGGGTTTAAACACTTCCTGTTTAAGTCCTCTACTCACATGGTTGTCCTTGTGGTTCTGACTGACCTCATCATCATCTCATGTCTAGATTATTATAATAGTCTTCTGACTGATCTCCCTGCCTCAAGTCTATTCCCCACTCCAATCTATTTTCCACTCATCTGCCAAAGTGATTTTCTCAAAGTGTAAGTCTAACTATGTCCTCCTATAATCAATAACTTCAGGGACTCTTTTTTTTACCTCCAAAATAAAATATAAAATCCTCTATTTGGCTTTTAAAGCCCTTCCCAACCTGACCCTTTCTACATCTCTGTGAAATCTAAATCTAGCTGGTCTACTTGGTGTTCTTCAATAGATACTTCATCTCCTGACTCCAGGTCTTTTCACTGGCTGTCTTCCATGCCTGGATTGCTCTTTCTCTTCATCCCTTCCTCTTGGTTTTTCTGAGTTCTTTCAAGACTCAACTTCAATCTCACCTTCTACAGAAGGCCTTTCCTATCTCCCTCTGCAAATGCCTTCCCTCTAAGATTTGCCTTCCATTTGAATTCTGTGTGTTTTGTAGTAGTTAGTTATTTGAATGTTATTTCCTTCATCAGAATGTGAGTTCCTCAAGGGCAGGGATCTTGTTTTTTGTTTTGTTTTGTTTTTTTGCCTGTCTTTGTATTCCTAGGGGCTTAGCACAGTGCATGGTGCAAATTGATACTTAATAAATACTTATTTACTGATTGACAGCAGTCAATTGTAATACCATACTGTCAAAGTTAAAGGATAATTCCTTCCTCCTAGTTAAAACTGTTGGGCATATATACTTTTTAGTTTATTTGGTTGTTTGTTGGAAAGTTTCTTTTGTCAAAACAAAATATATCAATAAGTTTTCTTTTTGAATGAAAGTAAAGTTTATCCCTTGTTATTAAAGATATTATTGTTTAGTTGTGTCCAACCCTCCATGAATCCATTTATGGTTTTCTTGGCAAGGATACTGGAGTGGTTTGGCTTTTCCTTTTCCAGCTCATCTTACAGATGAGCAGATTTGCCTAGGGTCGCACAGCTAATAAGTGTCTGAGGTCATATTTGAACACATGAAGATGAGTCTTCCTGACCCTAGGCCTGGCACTCTGTCCACAAAGATAGTGAGGAGCAAATTCAAATCTCACTTTTTATATCATTCAATTCATTTTTTCTAATTATGTACTTGTTCTGAGAAACATATGGCACTATGGCTATTGGCTTCTTATAAATGTTATTTATTAAATTCATAAAAAGAATTATTGTATATTTTTTCAAATAAAACTTAATGATGTATATTAAAGTAGAAATCCTATGGCTTTGACTAATCTAGTTTTTGAGACTCTTAATTGCTTAAGGTCAAGGAAGGAGACCTTATGGCAGATCACATTGAGGTGCAAATGAACTTCATAGAAAACTGAACTCCAATTTTGTATAAGTTAAAAGAGCTCAAGTGAAAATAGAAATTTATGTCTCAAACTTCACTGAATTCTATTCAAAGCCTGCTCTATAGCTGCAGTTTGAATACATCAAGCTGCTTAGCAGAAAAATGGAAGTCATGATGTAGTAGTGCAAAATTACTTACCATTGATGACATTTGCCCAGCAAGTCTTCTTTGTGAATTGTAGTTTCAGCTGGATATAATAAACAATAATGGGTTTTTCCTGACACACAGTTATGTGTATTTTCCTTTTAATTGATATATACTTGGACTGGAATTAATATAATTTTATGAAAGATATTTCTCTATTTGTTTTTTTTTAATTAGCATTAGATATTTATAATTATTAGATAGGATGCCCAACCTTACTCTCATTGAATTTGGCTTAAGGAGGGAATAACATACACACTAAATTGGGTATCTTACCCTACAGGAAAGTAGGGGGGAAGGGGATAAGAGGGGGGATGATAGGAGGGCAGATTAGGGGGGAGGGTAGTTAGAAGCACACACTTTTGAAAATGGACAGGGTCAAAGTATAAAATAGAACAAATGGGGGGCGGGATAGGATGGAGAGAAATATAGTCAGTCTTTCACAATATATCCACTATGGAAATGTTTTGCATAACTACACATGTGCAACCTATATCGAATTGCTTATCTTCCCAGTAAGGGTGGGTGACAAGGAAAGAAGGGAAAGAATCTGGAATTCAAAGTTTTAAAATCAAATGTTTAAAAATATTATTATTTTTTTACATGCACTGGGAAATAAGATAGACAGGCACTGGGGTATAGAGATACATCTTGTTCTGCTGGAAAGTTGGAGTGGGAACGGGGGTGGATATAGGAGAGAGCAGATTGGGGGAGGGGGTATTCAGTGGGATTGCTATTCTGGAGTGGTGGGTAGGGGAAAGATGGGTAGAAAATTTGTAACTCAAAATCTTGTGGAAATGAATGTTGTAAACTAAAAATAAACATAAAATTTAAAAACCAAAGGGGGAAAAAAAAGATGAGATGTCAACAAAAACCACAGCTAATTTATTTATTTAAGATAAGATGAGTCTGACCTAAAAGTTTGTCTTAGAGATATTTTTAAAAATATATTTTTACCTTTCTTTAATTTTTGTTCCTCTATTTGTAAATCATTTTAAAACAATTTATATGTGATTAATCTGATCAAATTATAAGATTATGAAAATAACTAAGGGTTTATAAATTATGTTCTTCACTATAGCTTATTATATAAACTTGTATAATATCCAAGGGGTGGATTGTATTTCTTCTAAAAATTAGCATCTTACTATTCATTTCATAGTATATTAACATTTAGGTGATCTTTGTGGTTTCTTTTAGTGTAATATTTTGTGACTCTATAATGTAGAAATGTTTTCTCCTTTAAAATGCACTGCTCTTCACTGCTCAAATATAACATCCATTTTCAATATAACATTTGATGTAAACTGTTTCCTAGATGAAGAATAAAGTTACTATTTATTAATTAACTATTTAAAGACCATGGAATCATAAACCATAATGAGGAAAGAATAGAGAGAGGCCACCAATCTATCTTCCTGATTATAGAAATGCCTTCTATAAATTGTCCCTTATTAATAGTTAGATATTTTATTTTTAGCAATCACAATAGAAAAGCTAATGATTGTAATTGTTTTAATAGTTCTTGGTATTAGGAAGTTCTTTTTTATATCTAATACAAATTTCAATTGCTCATTTTTTTCCTGTCCTGGAAAACTAATAGCTGAGAGCCATCATCTGTATAATAACCTATTAGATAATAAAATAAGATTATGAATGTTAGAAAATGATTTGATGGCTTTAGTTTTTATTTTTATACATGACTAATTTTTCAAAACAGTTTGGTTGTTAATTCTTTGGCTCTCTGATCTCATCCATGTGGAAGTTCAACATACTTGTGCAAATCATAACCCTTCTATACTGTATCATGTGCAATGCTTGTCTATATCTTTTTAATGTCATTCGCAGGCAGCCTACAAACACACTGGAAGTCTTCCTGTGTTTCTTTTAATATTTTTGAATAATAATGTAGTTCTCCTGCTATCCACCAGTTATCGCTTACTCTTTAAGGAATATTAATGATGATTTTTGTTCTTATATGACCTTCTTTTCTAAATATATCCCTACTTCATGAGACTTCTCATTCAACAAAAATTTCAAAATTATGTCTAACAGTATATGCAATATTCTATGCCCATAAACAGCCATTTTTTTTTTGCCTTTTTGGAGGGGGAAGGTAGAGCATTTGGGGTTAAGTAACTTGCCCAAGGTCACATGGTTAGTTTTTTGTGTTAAGTGTCTGAGGCCAGATTTGAACTCAGGTTCTCCTGACTCCAGGACCGGTGCTCTATTTACTGCACTTCCCAGCTGCCCCCCTAATTACCTATTTCTACTGTGAAGACAGATATGTGCAGTTTCTCACCTTTTTTCAGGGACCATGCCTAGCCATTAAAATTATATAGTGTTAACTTTCATTTATTTTTCTGTTTAAATTTTTGTAGTCATTGTATATGTTGTTTTTCTGGATCTATTTACTTCAGTCTGCCTTAGTTAATATATCTTTCTATATTTCTTTGCATCCTTAATATTTGTCATTTCTTATGACACAGTAATATTAAATTTCATTAATATTCTGAAATACTTACTAACCATTCCCAATTTGTGGGCAGATACTTCCAGTTTTTTTTGTCAACATGCAAGTACTCAAAATAGCATTTTAGAATAATGGAACCTTTATTTATTTCTTTGACCTCATTGAGATATATGCCTGGCATTGGGATACCTATAACTTTCACTCAACAGATATATATGACCAGCAAATATTATTTTGAGTCACATATGTCCTTTTTTAAAAATTTATTTTTATTTATTTTGTTAAATATTTCCCAAATATGTGTTAAAAATTTTAACCATCATTTAAAAAAATTGAGTTCTAAATTCCATGTTTGTTTCATAGTGCTATCTTTTATAACACCACTCCTGTGCAAACCATCTTGGCATATGCTACAGCTTACATATTTACACTGTGTGTGTTTCTTTTGCCATTTGTGTTTCATGTAATTATAATTCCGAGATTTTGTTTTGCTATAAGTCCAGAGCCATAAAGCATAACATGAAAAACACTAATTTTTAAAATATTTTGCAGTTGTTGGAGTTTGTATGATTTCCCAAATGTCTGATATCTTCTCTTTAATTCTGTTTCTAGCTCATTGCCTAGCCAATAATTTCAAGGTGCCCCCAAAGTTTGTTGCAATTTTAAATTGTTAAAGCTTTGGAGATACTCTGTGATACTGATGAACTAATGTGATGGGCTGTTCATCTAACTACTTGTGATCTGGGCAATACATAGGTTTTTATCCATTCATACTTCAATAGAGGTTGTGCCAACCCTTTTCCTGGCTTTAAAGACTTGAGAGCAAGAAGGTTGTAACAGATAAGGTTCTTATCTTCAGAGAAAATAAGAAAGAGATGATCAGAAAAGAATACAAAGATGCAAATGTCACCTGGAAGTGAAGGTCTACATGATGTAGATTACATTAATTCACAGTAGGACACAGTAGATCCATTTGTATGCCTTCTACCAGAGACATTCAGGATATCTTCTCAGTTTCTTTTCTTTCTCTTTCCCTTTTCTTTCTTTCATTTTTTCTTTCTCTCTTTCTTTCTTTCTTTTTTATTGCTATCCAATCCTTTTTGTTTAGAAACTTTGCAGTTAGTGATATTTTGAATATTGTTCACCAAAATCCTACTCTGATGCCTTGTTCTGACAGGGAAGTCTGAGAGGTTCTCAAATATTATGTCAGTGTAATGCTCTAGTAGTTTCTGCTAGGATGGGAAGACTTCAAGTATGGTCCTAACAACAACCTATATCTGTTGCGTTGGGACAAGTCGAGGTAAGAGACGTTAAAAATTATCTCAAGAGTTTCGGCCAGTAGTTGAAAATTTTCTGGTGGTCATGGCTATCCATGAAATAGAGTTATACTAAATAGACATCTTAGTCTTTTGTGGCCCCTTCTACTTCTTCAATGAAGGTAGAAGAACAGTGGAAAGGGGGCCAGAGATTCATAATCCATAAATGCTGAAATTTTACTGAGACATAATTTGCCCCCTTTCCCTGGTGTATCATTAAGGATACATAACTATTTCTGGGCATTTGGGAGACATGGGAAAGAATAGTTGTGGTTTTTGTCAAGCTTTAATCGATGAGTTAATCAAAGTGTTTCTTATATAGCAGATTATATAATAGCTGCTAGGAATACAACTACAAAAAAGAGATCATCCCAGCCATTAAGGACATTATTCTACTAGGGGATGAAATATGTTCACTGACAAGTAAGTAAGAGTGATATAGAAAATAACTAAACAATGACTGAGAGCAAGGTACTAAGAACTGAGAAAATAAGGAAGGACCTTTTGAGAATGGTAGAGTTTTCAGCTGAACCTTGAAGGAACTAGATAGAGTTCTAAAGAAGAGAGAGCATTTTATGGGGACAGTCTGTGCAAAGAAACAGAAACCCACTAGAGGGCTGCTACAATAATATTAGCCTAAGGGAAGGGTAGTAAGAATAGACTAGAAGGAATAAATGAGAGATTTCAAGGTAAATATCTATAGGCTTGGTTAATAACTGGACATGATCAATTTAATTGAAATTAATTGAAAATAACAATTTTATAAATTGTTATTTTCTGAAAATTAGGAATATTAGAATGAAAACAAATAAGAACCCTGGAAATCACTAGCAAAAAGGAATGTAAAAATTTCTATTATCAAAGAATATCATAGAGAAGAATTGGTCAATATATTTTTAGAGAACACACACTTGCCCAACAATGGGTCAGTACTTTTTAGAAATGAAATGTAAGCAATATTAGTGTATAAAAATAGTAAACCAAGAGGGAAAAGTGAAGGTTTTTAATAATTTAGAAAAATTGGGTCTTTCTATGCTCCTTGGCCAATAGACTGTCTCTTTTTATTATATAGTAACATAGCCCTATTTCTTGCCTAATTTTTTACACCATGCTGTCATGAAAAATGAAATAAATCAGTTGTCACAATGCTTAGGACATAATAGATAGAAATAAATACTTGTTGAATGATTGGCAAATTCTAATATAAATGAATTGGGGAAGAGAAGGGAAGATAATAGGCATTTATATAGTGTCTAATATGCTCTAGGAATTTTTCTAAGCCTTTTTTTTAGAAAAAAATATTATTTCATTTGATCCTCACAACAACTCTGTAGGATAGACACTATTATTATCCCCATTTTACAGTTGAAGAAATTTGGGAGAATATTCTATAATGCTCCATTACTATTAATGTTTTGGAGTTCTTGTAATTCCTGAGGGAGAGAGGAGGAACTTAAGTAACTGAGGAACATTATCTTCCAAATTTACAAGAACTATTAAAAACATCTCTTCTGAATTAATACAGTAAACTTCATAATGTAGAATTAGCTATTGTTTTATTTTTGATTTATTAAATTTATTTTTGGCCAGAAAATAATATTTAGGAATCATGATACAGTAGAAAGGTCATTAGCTCTGTACTCAGGGGACTTAGGTTCAAAACCTGCCTCAGTCATTTACTACTTGTGTGTTCTTGGGCAAATCAATTAACCTCTCTGGGTTTCAACTTCTTATTTGTAAAATAAGGAAATTGTATTCTTGAATCCGTTTCAGCTCTAAATATAGAATCTTATGCTCTAATTAGGATACTTCCTGCTCAAAACCTTTTGATGACTCCCCTTTGCCTCCATGACAAATTCTGAACTCTTTAATTTGACATTAAAGACCCACTATAATTTTTTTTATCATATATCTATCCAAGCTTAACTCTCATTAAGTCCCAGTGATTCCCATTCAAGATCATACCCCCCTAAACTGAAAGATACCTCAGAGACAATCTAATCCTACCTGCCTTAAAAATCTTTCTACAACATTGTCCATAAATGGTGATCCAACATTTACTCGAAGACCTTCAGTGAAGAAGAATCCAGAACTGTGCAGAGCAGCACTATTCCACTTTTATATAAGAGGTTTTCTTTACATTAAGCTAAATCTGCCTTTCTACATGTTAACCTGTTACTCCTAGGTCTGTCATAAAATTCTCTGGTCACTTTCAGATGCATTGCTTTCTAGACATGCTTCCCCATTTCATATTTAGAAAGCTGAATTTTTAACCCATAGTACTTTACATTTATCCCTATTAAATTTTATCTTATTAGAGTCAGCCCAAAGTTCTAGCCTATTAAGATCTGTAATCAAATCTGTTGGTTAACTCCCCCAGTTTTGTGTTGTCTAAGGCAGTTAAGTGGACAGTCATAGGCCTGGAGTCAGGAAGATCTGAGATCAAATCTAGCCTCAGACATTTACTACCTGTATTACCTTGAGTAAGTTGCTTAGCCTCTATCTGCATCCACTTCCTCATCAGTAAAATGGGGATAATAATATCACCTACCTCTCAGGATTGTGAGGATCAAATGAGATAATATTTGTAAAAAGTGCTTAGCAGAATACCTGGCAAATGGTAGGTATTATGTAAATGATGATGATGATAAATGTGCTTTGTCTTCATCCAAGTCATTGATAAAAATCTTAAAAAGGATAGGACCAAGGAACTTTTTTTTTACATCAAGACATTTCACTTTTCGCCTAACAACTTTTGCTTAATATCCCGCCTTTGAAGCTTATAGCTGGCATAAAAGTTAATTTAAATCAAATCTGGATTCTTTAAACACTCAAGCAGTCTTTCTGCTTATGCCAAACCAAAGGCATTGTATTTGCTCCCAACTCCAACTCCCCCCCACCACCCTAGAAGAGATCACAACTAGCATTTTAAAGAAAAATGGACTGTGCTTTCTATAAAGTAAGTCAATTTGCCTTTCTCTGCTTGTAAGCTCCCAGAGGGCAGGTCTTTTACGTCAGAGAAATAGAATTCCGTATCTGTAAAGGATCCAAATCATGCATAGTGCCATCCATATACAATGAAACAATAATTCCAATAAATACATCATTCTGAAAGAACATACAAGTGAACCTATATCATCTGAAAAATAATCTTTCCATAGCAAGTTACTTATTTCAGGCTTTGGGTCATTAATTTGCTGCAATCACCAACAGGAAAATGGAATTTCCGTTTATCTTCAAGCTTGACTTTTATTCCAGATTTAAGCAAATACACCTTGTCTTTGAGCTAATTTCATCTGCAGCTGACTTAGTCATAGTTTCCTTGTAGCTTCTGTTTCCTTCCAGTCTGTGGGAATACCATTCATATGTTAACCACTTAACTTCCATATTTGAAAAAAAAAAAACCTACTCACCTGCATTGAGATTCTTTATTCACTGTCACAATTTTTGTTGTTACTAAATCTTTAGCAAGAAGAAGGTGAAAATAAATGCATGTTTTGAACTAAGGTTTTATAAATATGAAAATTATTTCAGATATTTGTAGATTAAGATATGGTCTATACTATAATTTTCAAATTTTGCTTTGTTATAATTGAAATTTCAAGTTAATCCAAAAGACTGTAATTTAAATGCAGTTATTTATTACAAAAATTCTTATTTCTAAATTAAAGATAAATTTTGAAACATTCTGCTTAGCACTTAAAAACAATTGCAAGGGTCTTCAGGAGTGAGACTCTTTAAAATGGCTTCTGTTTATGTCTAAAAGTATGTTAGATATGTCTGACATTTGTAGTAAGAAGTGAAAAGGTAATAAAATACTTAGGATTCATACAAAATATTTTATAATCAGTGCCATTCAGAATTGAGACAGAAAGTATTACTCAAAATAGTCACTTATGGAGAGATATAAAGCTAACAAAAGCTTCATATACAGTAGGTGCTTGACAAAAACTTAATGGAAGAGGAAAGATTCCACAATATGTCAAAATGCAGACATTTACCAGTCAGTTCTCAAAGCCCACAGTGTTAATTCAGCATCAGGATCAAATCAGGCAAAGTTGTTTACAGACAGATAAACTAAAGGATCAATAAAACCAGAAGGAGAGCTTAAGGAACAGAAGCCAACAGAGTTCCTAAAGTCATTACCATAAAGGCATGAAATAGGGCTGCCAGGTCAGGTTCAACAAACAGTCCAGTCACGTACACAGGAAACAGAGTTCAGGGCAGGACACAATGAGCTTACATTATGGTCTTGGCACATATTGCTCACTGGAGGACTTCAAATTCTGTGAGATCTTTTATTAGCATCTATCTTCACCTTTCTTTTTGATTTCTACATCTGTACTTGTTTGGGGCCTGAATAGCATATCTTTGCTCTCAAGCAGCTTAGACATCTAAGAGCTACCAGTGGCTCTTCCTTTGTTCCAAACTATAAGTACCTCTCATAAGCTGTGCCCTTGTTTATCCACATATTTTTCCCTTCTCCCAGAACTGGTCTTAGAATGTTGGAGGAGTTAGAAGATGTTTAAAATTGTGATTTAAGGAGTATCCAAAAGCATTTGCTTGTTGTTGTTCAGTCATTCAATTGTGTCCAACTCTTTGCTACTCCATGAACCATAGAACGTCCGCTCTGTCCTTGGGGTTTTCTTGGCAAAGATACTGGAATGGTTTGCCATTTCCTTCTCTTGGGGATTAAGGGAAACAGAGGTTGAGTCACACAGCTAGTAATTATTTGAGGCTGAATTTGAACTCAGGTCTTCCTGACTCAGGATGAGTGCTCACTAATCTTTTATAAGGTCAGAAATTCTATCACCAAAGGTAGGCTAGTTCTGGGAGTCAGTAAGTTTTCAGTTCTTCCAAGATAGTATGATCTAAGGAGATTTGTGTTTACTATTGTCCTGGACTGTGCTTTGTCTGTAAGTGACCACATGTACTGTTTTCCTCCCTGGAACTGTAATGAAGGTCCCTCTCCCCTGTGGCCATACCCTCTGTTGTACTACTGTTTCTCTTTATCTTTGGACTACAGCCCAGGACTATGACACAGATCCATGTATGGGTGGTGCTATAGAGTCCTATACCCAGTGTCAGCAAATTAACCCCTGTAATCTTCTTCTGACCAGTTGTCTGACCCCTTTACTGACCATGGTCTGGGAGCTCTGAAAGCTGCTGCCAATTCATTTGCCCTCAAGGCCTGCTCGTGTCCTTCAGGGCATTGCCTATTTTGGACTGTGCTCTATTCTCACCCTGGCATGTCAGATGTTTCCTGCCTACTTTCTAAGTTGTCTTGGTCTGGAAAATTGCTTTACCATGTCCTTCTGTGGGTTCTGCCACTCCAGAACTCATTTTGAGGTGTTATTTAAAGTTATTTGGAGGGGAATTTGGGAGAGCTTAGGCAAATCCCTGCCTTTTCTCTGCCATGTTGGCTCTGCTGGGCAAAAGTTACTATTTCTACCAGTCTCCACCTAGCCTGTTTACACAGTATTATAATCTGAGTCTATTTACATGGCAACCAGTAGGCATTATGGAGGCTTGAGAAAAATCTCCTAACCCCCATCTCATTCAGCTCCTCTGCAATTATACTAAATGGGTTCTCTGGCATTTCTTGAAAAGGATTTTGGTAGTAATAAAGGATATGGTAGTAATAAAAAAGCATCCTAGATCATAACTCTGATTTAAAAAATCTTTAAATTGAGGGATGCAGAGTAGTATCAAGAAAAAATAATTCAAAAGACAGACTTAATCTAAGCCTCAGGTCTTTTACTCCTTGCCTGCCTATCTATAATAGCCCTTGGTTATCAATGGAAAAAAAGAGTTTAGACTTTTTTTGCAGGTTTAAACCTTCCCGTGACAGTAGGGAGCAGCAAGATTTGAACAAGTTACATAGCAGCTGGGACCAGCAGATAGCAGAAGAGAATAATTGGACTCTCTAGTAGAGAATATCTCAGTAGAGTTGAGTAGAGCAGAGTAGAGCTCAGTAGAGTAAAAGACCTCAAGTTAGTGGATAAAGTTAGCAGATAAAGTGCATAAAGTAGCAGACCTGATAACATCAGTAAAAGGAAGCATTATATTCCTGGCTCATGTATGCTCACTGCTGGTGTCTCCTACCCAGCAGGTGATATGGTATGGTAATATTTGGGAGCATGTAGTCCTGAATGCATGGGAAATTTTGTCACTTATTTTGCTATGCTATGATATGTTTAATAAATATTTTTTCATTGATTCATTCATTAAATGTATTTTGCTTTAAGTTCATGTGCCCTCTGGTCTATCAGTGAGGACTTGTGATCTGTTGCTATGCATAACTAATGATCCATAAAGTGCCTTGAACATGCTGTGTTTCTAGTAATACACAAGTCATGGATTGAGTACCCACCAGTGCCTTCACTATAAACATTCTAAAAAGAAACTACAAATCACATAGTGAAATATATACTTAATTTAAAATAGTGATGTAACATCCACGTTGCAACAACTGGGCAAAAAAAATACATAACTAAGGTAAGCTGACCAAAACTTTACTTCATGGTATTGACATTTAGAGAGCACTGGTAGCACTTGTATCACCATTAGAAACAATGTAGCTTAGCACCTTTAAAAAAAATCAAGATCAAGACTACATTAGCATCGGTATCTGTTATTTAATTATTGTAGGAGCTATCTGTAACTTAGTAGATAAGTCTTAACATCTCTAAGTATAAGTTGCCTCACACTCAAGAATTTAAGTGATTTCTCATGGCATTAAAGACAGAACGTGATCTCAGGTCTTCTAAACCCTAAGCCTACCACTCTTATCTACTAAGCTGTGTTTCCTTTCAGAAAGAATCATTAGTTAACATGGTTCCCTCCAAGATGTGCTCCTCTTTTGCCCAGCCCACACTACTCTCAACCTTCTACCTTCCCTGCTCAAGTCCTCCCCAGAAGTGGTCCACTGGTATTCCAGGGTCTCTTCCTGCCCTCCCTTGAAAAAAAAAATGATCTCTCTTGAATGAATTTGTCTTAAAAATTTGATTTGAAGGTACCTGTCATGCTGCATGTTCTAGACATGTTTTGTGTCACTTGCCCCAGGCATAATATAACTAATCACAATTATATTTTTGAAGTTATTCTTGCTTCACAGTTAAAAAAGGATATAACTGTCTTTTGTTATCTATTTTTAATGGTATATAGTTTTATAATCAGATTGTTATTCCATTAGATTTTTTCTATATTGTGAGATTTGGGGTTGTTTACATTATTTGCCAAATTGTATTCAATTTTCCTATAATTTTTATTTGAATAATGCTTTCCCTAATGCTTTGTTACAATATCATTATTAAACATTTGAGTTGGTGTTCATTTGTTCTAATTTATCATTGTATAATATACTCTATTCATATTTTGTTATTTTGTATCAGTTTTACTAATTACTGTTTTATAAGGTAGTTTGAAACCTGAGAGTACAAACTGTCTCTCCTTTTCCTTGTTCATGATTTCCCTTGACATTTTTGAACTTTTATATTCTTCAACTTGAAGTTATTTGAAAACATTATCTTTACCATATTGCCTTAGGCTAACCATGAACACTGAATAGAAAAATAATTATTTAGTTTTTTTATTTATAGAAAAATGTTTTAGGGTTGTTTAAGTTGTGTATATGTCTTGGTCAGTTAATTCCCATGTGTTTCATATATTGTGTTAGTATTTTACAATTCATTTCTATTTTAAACACCTTTTTTTCTAACTCCATAAGAAATGCTAAAGATTTTGTTCTGTCCTTTTATTTTATAAAATGTTTTATGCTACATACTGCTGTTTTTCAGAAGTTATTTATTATTTATATTAATTTCTCATTGATATTCTAAATAAACTATCATTTCATCTGCTGATAGATATTTTAACCTCTTCTTTTATATTTTTTTTGTTTTGTTTCTCTTGTCTTATTGCTATAGCTAGCGCTTCTAGGACTATGTCAAATAACAATTAGTGAGAGTTGGTAGACTTGCATAATCCATGTTCTGAGTGGGGAGAGTTCCTTGTTACATATAATACTTGCTCTTTGTGCCAAAATTTTTATACATATTGTGTTTAATTAAATGTATCGTGTTTTATTAGTATCTATTAATTTAAAGTCAGATTGTTTTAATGTTGACTCAAATGATTTATTAATAATACTATTAAATAATTTTTAGTTGATATTATTAAAATAATATCTTCCATAAATTCTTATTGCAATGCCTCCTCACAATATGGAGGTGACTCTGTATTCTGGAAGACTATTGCAGAAGAGCACAAAGCTCTGGCAGTTTCATATAGGTTAGAAAAATTTTTAATGTAGTCCTTGTGACATTCTGTCCACTTTATACAGGCTAGTTAGCTAAGGATGGAGAAGTTTTTCACCAGAGGACTGGCCACTAAGTGATTAAAAATTGCCACTAAGCAATTAAAAAAAATAATTTTAATACAAAATAGTCTTAGTCGTACATGGCGCCCTTCTGCTTTTGTAGTCATGGTGGCAGCAGTTTAGGAAAGGGTTGTTTGAGTCCCACAGTTTTTAGACCTTCTATAAACATTGATATTTGTGTTGGTACTCTAATATATCTTTGTCCAGATATCAGTGAGAAGATGTACTAGTAGAAGTCATGAATTCTATATATCAATATTGATAGTCTCACTATAAATGAAACCAGAAGACAAAAGGAAGTTGCAACTAAATAGAAGAATAGATCACAGATTATTTTTAGGGAAATAAAAGAGATAATAGAATTGTTTCATAGTTTCACAAAACACTCAGTTGTCTTATTCTACAATGCTGGTGAAGAACATTTATAAAAAGACAACTATGAAGAAAATTGAAAGTTATGTGCCAAATATGTATTGAACAGTATGAGGGGGCAGAGAAATTCTACAAAGAACTCTATAAGATCATTAAAAAAAATTGACTACATGATTGTGATGCAAAGATTCAGTATTAGGGCAAGACTATGAAAAATGCAGTGGAAAATATGGTTCCAGATTAAGAAATCTAAAATGTAAAAATACATAGGAACATGATTCCTATAGATCATGGAAATTTTGTTCAAAAAGGGAATTGGAAAGGAATCCAAGAAATATGGAGTATACCAAATAACATTACCCCCAAACCAAACTTGACTATATCTTATTATTATTATTAGAGGAGAAGTAAATATTTATATCTATGAGAGTCCTTTCCAAATAAACTGTCTTTGTAAAGTCAGACCATTTTTTTTTAAGATTCTAGGATCACTTGTTAGAAAACAGGTCAGAATCAAGATCAGTAGAGGAATGAATAGGCTGAAAAGAAATGGTGATCAAATAAAACAATTGCAACCTGCTTTATTTAAACAAATTATGATGCTTGCATGTGAAGGACTTGTGGCATAATAAATCAGGAAGAAGTGGATTCAATTTCTGCCTCTAGCACTTCCTTGTTATGAAACTGTGTAAATCATTTAATTCTGTTCTTCAGGAAACTCTTATTACACTACCACTGTTCTTTTACTAACCCTATATAATTTTTGGGTGAAATCTCCTTCTGTTGATATATTGATTCAAAATTCTACCTGATTATCACTGTTGACTCACACATAAGATTATTCTTAGTACTGTGATTTCTCTAGGAATTATATGGAGATTCATTCCTGGACTGATTTGCATATCTCTGTACTTTCTGAATTCTTGTTCTATCATCATTGTATATGAAGTTTTTAGGTCTTCTTTAGTCTTATGTCTTATTTTGCCACATTTTTCTATTTTTGTTGTTGTTGTTGATTTATTTTAGTTGCATCTGACTCTCTGTGACCTCATTTGGGCTTCTACTTCTACTAATTGCCCTTCCATCCTGAAAATTTTATTTCCAGTTGATCCTTGTATTCAAATTTTCTACAACTTTTTCCAATCTGTTGTTGTTATTTAGTCGTTTCAGTTATATCTGACTCTTCATGACTCTATTTGGTGTTTTCTTGGCAAATATACTGGAGTGATTTGCCATGTCTTTCTCCAGCTCCTTTTACAGATGAGGAAACTGAGGCAAACAAGATTCCCCAGGTGTAATGGTAATGTAAATGGAAGGATCTTTCCCATCTATTAATAGGCCCATGTGACTTGCTTGAGTCACTTGGAAGCCTGAGTCACATGAATCTGTGGTGGGAGGAGCCTGCCAAGCTGGTGGAGCAGGAAGGGTAGAAGAGACCCCAGAAGAAGTTAGTGAGAGTAGTTAGAGCTGAGGGAGAGAGAGGAAGCAGGCAATGAACTGTGAGTGTTCACTTGTGGGAAGGTCCTAGCAGAGGGAAGGCTTGGGGAGGGCGGTGCCCTCTGCATTGGTATTGTGTATAGATTTCTTTGTTACTATGATGGATTTGGGTTTCTAGTGTAGGGATTCGGCTTTTTGATGTTTGAATAAATGTTTTGGTTCTGTCTTCCATGTGGAGAGTCTATTATATTTTGCAATTCAGAGTTATGCCAGCATATTCATAGCCTCTGTAGACACTGTGAAAATTTTGTTGGCACTATACTGGAGTAACCCAGCTAGTAAGTGTCTGAGCCCATATTTAAACTCAGAAAAATGAGTCTTCCTGACTCCAGGCATGGTACTCTATATACTGTACTATGTAGTTGCCCAACTTTCTCCATTACTATCCTTTATCTGTTGCCTTATTCTGTTGCTGTTGTTATTGGTTTTTCCCCATATGTTAGACATTATTATAGATGCTAGGTATTTCTTTACTAAAACCTTCTTATTTTTTAGTGACACCAGATGCTCCTTAGTTTTTAATAGCATCCATATACCATCCATTTGGATGTGTCTTATACTAGATTTAGCATTCATTTTATGAAAGTAGTTGCTATTTTTACTACTGCTGACTTCTCTTCAGGATCTTTTAATATCTAATATTCATCATGGTACAAGATTTATGTGTGCGTCTCATATTTTCTTCCTTGTATTTGTCTGAGAAGCTATTTTCTTTTGAGACTTTTTGGTTATTCCTCTTCCCCTTATTTATTTTTTATTCTTTTATTTTACTGTGTTTTTATATATGTATATATACATGTGTATATATACATGGAGTGGTGCATGATAGAGTAGCTGTGATTTTTTTGTGTGATTTCTCACTATCTCATTGGAATGTCAGTGTTTTTAATTATATTTTATTGTAATTAATTTCATTCACAATTACATTTTTGTTGTAATTAATTTTATTTATAGTGATTTCAATTAAGAACTATGTGTTCAAATACAGTAAGATTCTCTTAATAAATGGAATCCTACTTTAGGAAGCATTATACTTAGAATCTATAAGCTACTGTTTTAATATAGTTCTAGCATTCAGCAAAACTCTACCTTAGTTACATATATTAAAAGTTCACATAACTAACTTATGTATATCCCAGTATATTTTAAAGGATTGCTACTTCAAATTTCATATATATGAACATGCAGATGCATGGCTTTGAAGTAAGAAAAAAGGATACAGAATTCCTTTTCCACTTTTAGCATAACCTTTATCATGTTTCCCAACTCTGATCACATACACCTTTTCTCTAACAAATGACAATAAATATGGATTTCAGTGAGCATCTTAACTTCTGCTAACTGTTTAAAGCTGTACAATCCTATAGAAATCCTACTAGTACTATGAAATCATACTACTAAAGTAGCAGTTCTCATTTAGTGGTTCATGAAACCCAAAGAGATTCATGAGGATGGTCTAAGAGGTTTATGCTAAATTTTTTAAATGGTACCATAAGCAGTAAATAATTTTCCGGTTATATTACAAATATATTTTTCCTGATTTAAGGCTTCTGATGGCAAAAATTATCATGGTAGGTATTGTAAGCAATTAACAAATTCATCTAAAAGAATATTATGGGGGAAGGGGGTGGAGCCAAGATGGCAGAGTAGAAACAGGACTTCCAAGCAGCTCCCTCTCCCACCTCCTCCAATACATGTAAAAAATGACCCAAAACAAAATTTAGGACTACGTAACACACAAAATAACAGAGAGAAACTAATGTCCCGCTGAAGACAGTCTGGCAGGCTGGCAGGAAGGGACCATTGCAGCACTCTGGGAGCCAAGCCCAGCCCTGCATGAGCCTGCAGTTTTAGCCTCAGGGAAGCCACAACCAGCCATGACTAGAAGGAAGTCCTGGAGAGTGGATCACCAGCAGCTGTGGCGGTTTCCAGAATTATCAACCCATAGATGCTAAAGACGAAGTGAGAGGTCAGTGAACTTTGGGAACAGGGAGTCTGGGAGTGCTGTCCAGCCTCTGCCCCTGGAGGGAAAAGTGGCAGAGGTACCACAGCCATGTGTAATGGTAATGTAATTTTGAATTTGAAGATCCCTTTATGTTGGCAAAAGTAGCAGGTACTTAACACTTAGTAACTGATCAAGCCTCTGATTGGGGGAACAGGAGGTATGAACTCCTGTCCCCTTGTTACTGATGTAACAGGAAATTGGCTAAAGGAAGTACATAACAGGAAACTGGCTGAAGGAAGTATGTAATATGGTGTAAATAAGAAAAGCACAGTCAGAATTTCTTTGGGACCGAGATCTGGTGGCAGAACAGATACAGAAGAGAGAATGGAGAACTGAGTCCTGAGAACTTGTCTTGGTGGAGCTTCTTCTGAACAGGATCCCAGGAGCCCAGAGCTAGGAGGCCAAGAGTCCAGGAGCCCAGGTGACTGAAGCATGATCAGGATGCTGAGACTTTGTTTGTTTGTGGCTTGGTTGAGCCTTGAATTCCTTGGAGCAGAAATGGCGAAGGAGCTGACATGGACTAGACCCTGTGAATGCCAGTGTGGAGCAGGACCTCCCCAGAGAGCAGGTCAAGGAATTGGGAGCTGTCTGCCATTGAACCCAGGTGACAGTCTGTTGAATCTAGGTGGAGTCTGGGACCATGGAAGAGGATCCAGGGAATCTGAGAACAGGCCCCAAGTCAAGATGAAGAAAAGACCTCTCCTTGGGTACTGAGTAATTATGGAATTATAGTTTACTGGTGACCTAAGGGGTGGAGGATTTTGTGTATGATACTTAGTAAGACTTTACTGAATAAGTGACTGAATGTACTTTGAGTACTCTGACTATTGTTACTGATTAGTGACTGATTGAGTTAATCAAGACTTTGCCCCAAGAGTGGAAGATTTTGAGACTACTGATTAGTGACTGAGTTAACCAAGACTCTGCCCCAAGAGTGGAAGACTTCGACTGTGTACTTTGATACTACTGATAAGTGACTGATTAAATTAACTTAAGAGTGACTATTTTGTGACTGATTGTATTAACTTAAGAGTGACTATTTTACTTTGAGACTATATTGTGAATATCATATTGTGACTTTCTGTGATAAGTTGAAATATGGTGAATGCTGTATTTTGAATTATGCTGTACCTTGATTTTCCATGGATATTTTGTTTTGTTATGGAATAAATAGAGTGATCACTATACTAAGTAATCAGAACCTTAAAAAAGCTGTTCACAGTAGCAATTCTTCTGGAAAGCTTCTGTGCATGGCATTACATTGTGCCACTGCTGCCACATAGATGCTTCAGAGCTCCCAGCCTACACATTGTAGGGGGACCAAGCGACCAGTCTGAGGGGTAATAGCTCTTGCTTTAAGTTGCTTAAATCTGGATCACTGTCTAGGATGGAGGTTCTGGGGTACGTGACCAGTGTGCCAGAGTGTGTGGAGGCTTCAGAGAAGGCAGCCAACTAATAGCTCTGGCGGCTGAGAAAACCCCAGCAATTTCGGACAAAGCTCTCCTCTCTGGAAGCAGAGTTCTACTGTGGCAAAAAGCTCAAAAGTCAGGCAAATGAGTGGCAATGTGAGCAAGCAAAGGAAGCAAAGCAAGCTCAGCAATCTGACTTTGGACTCCTTTTTGGAGGACAAAAAAGATCAAAGCATGGAATGGCAGGAAGACAAGGAAGTCAGAACTCCTGCACCAAAAGCTTCCAAGAAAAATATGAATTGGTTACAAGCCATAGAGGAGTTTAAGAAGGATTTTGAAAACCAAATAAGAGAAGTGGAGGAAAAATTGGGAAGAGAAATGAGAATGATGCAAGAAAATCATGAAAAAAGAGTCAACAACCTGACTGAAGAAAATAACACCTTAAAAATAGACTAATTCAAATGGTAAAAGAGGCTCAAAAAGCCAATGAAACGAAGAATTCCTTAAAAAGCCAAATTTGCCAGATGGAAAGAGAATCTCAAAAGCTCACTGAAGAGAATAACTCCTTCAGAATTAGATTGGAGCAAATGGAATCTAGTGACTTTATGAGAAATCAAGATACTATTAAACAGATCCAAACAAATGAAAAAATAGAAGGCAATGTGAAATATCTCATTGGGAAAACCACTGACCTGGAAAATAGATCCAGGAGAGATAATGTAAAAATTATTGGACTACCTGAAAGCCATGATCAAAAAAAGAACCTAGAAATCATCCTTCAAGAAATTCTCAAGGAATATTGCCCTGAAGTTTTAGAACCAGAGGGAAGTATAGAAGTTGAAAGAATCCACCAATTACCTTCTGAAAAAGATCCCCAAAAGAAAACTCCTAGGAATATTATATCTAGGTTCCAGAGTTCCCAGATCAAAGAGAAAATATTACAAGCAGCCAGGAAGAAACAATTTGAATACTGTGCAAACACAATCAGGATAACACAGGATCTGGCAGCTTCTACACTGAGGGATCAAAGGGCTTGGAATATGATATTCCAGAGGGCAAAGGAGCTGGGAGTAAATAAAACCAAGGATTACCTACCCAGAAAAGATGAGTATCATGTTTCAGGGGAAAATATGATCATTCAATGAAATAGAAGAATTTCAAGCATTCATAATGAAAAAAACAGAGTTGAATAGAAAATCTGACATTCAGATACAAGAAGCAAGAGAAGTATGATAAGGTAAACAGGGAAAAGAAATAATAAGGAACTTGTCAAAGTTGAACTATTTACATTCCTACATGGAAAAACAATAATTGTAACTTATGAAACTTCTCTCAGTACGAGAATAATTGAAGGGAATATAAATGTGTGTATATATGTATACATACATATACATAAATATATGTATATATGTGTACATATACATACACATATATGTCTATATAGGAGGGCATATGGACATATGAATATATATGTGAGTGTGTATATATGTGTACAGGTATACATAGACAGAGGTCACAGGACCAATTGAATAGGAAGGGATAATACTTAAAAGGTGAAATTGAGAGGTGAGAGAGGAATTTAATGAAAGAGATGGGGAGAGACAGAATGGGGTAAATTATCTCATATAGAAGAAGTAAGGGAAAACTGTTAACAATGGAGGGGAAGAACAGGAAGGCAAAAGGGAATGAGTCAACCTTACTCTCATTGAATTTGACTTAGGGAGGGAATGATATACACACTAAATAGGGTATCTCACCCTACAGGAGAGTAGGGGGAAAGGGGATGAGAGGTGGGATGATGGAGGGGAAGGCAGGTTGGGGGGGGAGGGAAGTTGGAAGCACATACTTTTGAAAAGGTACAGGGTTAAAGTAGAGAATAGAATAAGTGGGGGGTGGGATAGGATGGAGGGAAATATAGTCAGTCTTTTACAATATATCCATTATGGAAATGTTTTCTATAGCTACACATGTACAACCTATATTGAATTGCTTCTCTTCCCAGTAAGGGTGGTTTATGAGGGAAGAAGGGAAAGAATCTGGAATTCAAAGTTTTAAAATGAAATGTTTGATATGTATATAATTTTTTTTACATGCAACTGGGAAATAAGATGCGGACACTGGGGTATAGAGATCCATCTTGCCCTACTGGAAAGTCAAGGGGGGAATGGAGGAGGATATAGGAGAGAGATGATTGGGGAGGGGATATTGGGAATGCTGTTTTGGGGTGGTGGGTAGGAGAAAGATGGGGAGAAAATTTGGAACTCAAAATCTTGTGGAAATGAATGATGTAAACTAAAATTAACCATAAAATTTAATTTAAAAAAGAATATTATGATCAGTATGTCAAATAATCCTGGGACTTCACAAAACAATTTTTTGTTCCTCTCCACAGAACAAAAATCTTTAGAAACTACTATAGTAAAACAAAATCATATCAGCAGTTTATGGTATATTGAAGGATAACCAGCCATGACTCTGTCACTCTCATAGACCCTAACATCATTGGGAAGCTCTCCTACAGAGTTACACACAACTCTGCGAGGAACTGACTGATTTATATACTCTATTCCATGAGAATTCTGTGAAAGCCACCTTCTCCCTGTCCTTTCTTCTCCTGTCTCCAGTCAAATTGCCCACTTAAGTTTTTGCCCAACTCTTACAAAGATTTGTTTTTCCAGTGCTCTCTACCAAATTGGTTGGGATGAAAGTCTGATTATTAAGCCAATAGCTGGCAGATACCATCATCAAAAAGAAAGTGCATTCTCCTAACTTCCTGTATAGGGAACAAGGATGCCATACCTTTTCAGCACTACAGATCACACCACAGTTCTTGCCCATCATCCATAAGCCACTCTGGTCCAATTATTAGTCACTTCTGGCTATTATGGAATTTTTCTCCTTCTCTGATCAAGATAGTGTTTGTGTTACTAATTCATTCACTTATTTTTCTTTAAAGCAATCGGGGTTAAGTAACTTGCTCAAGGTTACATGGCCCGTTATTTCTGGGTGTGGTGCTAAGTGTCTGAGCCCAGATTTGATCCCCTGGTCATCCCGACACTGGAGCCAGTGCTCTTACTCGCTGAGCAACCTGGCCACCCCTAAGCAATTGGGGTTAAGTAACTTGCTCAAGGTTACACGGCCAGATGTTTCTGGGTGGGTAATAAATGTCTGAGCCCAGATTCGATCCCCCAGGTCATCCCGACACTGGAGCCAGTGCTCTTACTTGCTGTGCTACCTGGCCACCCCTATTTCATTCACTTATTAAGAGACCTTATTCACCATTTTATTGAAGTGGAAATAAAGTAGTAACAGAACAGAATATCCATATCAGATAGTATATCCTTTTGTAACCTTTTACTTGCTTCTTCTCCCTTAAAATATTATTTTAAAAAAGTAAGCAAGTGTCCTTTTGAAAAATGCATTAGTAACTAGGATTTTAATAAGTATTTTGTTTAAATTTCAATTTTAAAAATGTGTTTGTGTGAAGAAATTGATCATCATATCAGAAACTTCATCATATTAGTAGTTCCTATTTTTTAAATTAAAAAATGAGACTCAAGATAATTTTAACTCATCAGTTTTCATTTGTCATGTTTTGAGAATTTTTTCTTATTATTTGTGAATAATGCTTACAAGCAATAGTAAATGTGCCTCCAAACATTTTTCTTCTTTCACCAACTTCATTTATTGTTCCATTTGTTTAAAAGAAGCCTAATAGTCATGCCTACATATATGTCTATATGTTTATATATTCAAGTTGGTTTTAATAGAGGCCCCAACAGTTCTTTGCATAAGGAATGTGACTATAGACTTTAAACTTCTGTAGTAAAGTGATGTGAAACAGAATTAGATGGTGTCTGCAATGTGCTTTACTGGATTAAAATATTGGCAAATGCTCGTATGGACAGTTGTGGGAAAAGGGAAAGAGGTAAAAAAATTATAGAAATCTGATGAATGTCTAGGCATGTCATCTAAATGGACTTATTCCATTTTATCTTGTCATGAAATTGTGCTTTGATTCTTAAAAAGTTTAGAAATAAGTTGTCACTTTGTAGTCTAAAACCTTTTGCTTCTTCTTATTTGTTGTTCCTTCAAAATTTCATGTTTATATTGATGGATTTCATCATTTTCTTGCTTTAAATTAAATTATTGTTATTAATTGCTTTAAAATAATAATACATTCATTTAATAGTTTCTGCTTCAGGAAAATAAAATTAATATGTACTTGAAACTAAAAACGTCCTTTTACTTTTGGTAGAAAAACTATTGCATTTCACACATTACATTTAGCAGGGAAAACTGAACAAATGCAAACAGCTGCCAAGCCATCCATCCAACATTCTGTTTACTCCTTACAAAGAATGAATTTTCAAGAATCAGACATATGGACATTATATCATGTGTATATGAACACTTGTGAATTGAATAAAAAAAATGTGCTGATCCAAAACTATGGCTACAGCAATAATCTTGCTACATTAAATTAAAATTTTAGGATCTCATAATATATTCAATTTAATTCAATTCAAAAGAAATTTATTAAGTATTGATTTTGTTTAAGGGACTAGTTTTGGCACTGGGAACACAAAGACAAAAATTAATCAAGAAAAAGTCAGTACTGTTGAACAATTATGTTATGGTGATGCAACAAATAACTGTAGGGGAGTAAAAGAGATAATACAAAACAATTGAAAAGAGAAGTATTCTAGGCATGGGAGTCAGCTTGTGCCAAGTTACAGGGGCAAAAATGACTTCTGTTTGGGGGACAGTTAATAGTATATTTTGCTGTAACAAAAAGCATGTGTAAGGGAACAATGCAAAATAAATCTGGGAAAAGTAGAAAGGGACCAGATAGTAAATATCAGGATGAGGAGTTTGTCTTTTATCCTGTAGGCAATATAGAGTTACTGAATATTTCTGAGTAGGAGAGTAATAAGTTGTGCTTTATAAAGATTATTTTGTCAGCTTTGTGGAGTTTGCATTGGAGAGAAGTGAGTTTGAAATCAGGAGAACCACTTAGGAAGCTATTGCAATACTTCATGAAAGAAGTCATGAGTGGCTGAAGTAGGGTGGTGGTTTGTAAAAGGAGAGACTTGGACTAAATGACCTCTGAGGTCCCTTCTAACTCTAAATCTATGATCCTAGGATCATGTCAGTGGAAAGAAGAAATGGCTGTGAGGGGTGTTACAGAGGTATAATTGACAAGACTTTTCAGGAAATTAAATATTTGGGGGTGAAGGAGAGGAAAAAGTCAAGAATGGCACCAAGGGTACCAACTTCTATTACTGGAAGCATGAAGGAGAACACAACAGAGATAGGGAAGTTTGGAGGAGGAGCAAGTGTAGGGAGAAAGATTGAGATCCTGTTTGAATATGTTGAATTTAAGATACCTATCAGGCTTCTAATCCAGGTGGAGAGTCAGGTTTTTGTTTATGCAAGATGAGTTCAGAAGAATGATTATGATTAGGGCAGTATATACAGAACTAGGAGTCATCTGAATAAAAATATTGAAACCACAGGAACTGATAAAATCACCATGAAAGGGAGTATGTATAAAGAGAATATAAGAAATATCAGGACAGGGTCCTGAGGAATAGCTATAATTTGGGAATAGAAGATAGATGATGATCCAGTAAAGATCTGAGAAAGATGTCAGATAGATAGGAGAGCCAGGATAGTAATGTGACTGAAGCTAAAGGAGGAAAGAATATGTAGAAGGTGAGGGAAGGAAAAATAAATCATTAGCAGTATCAGAAACTGCTGAGAGACCAAGGATAAGGACTGAGAAAAAGTAATAGGCTTTAGTTAAATAGATTATTGTTAACCTTGGATAAAGGATTTTTTAGATGAGGACTGAGTACACAGATTGGAAGAGATTTAAAAAAATGAGTAGTTAGTTAGAAAGAATAGTCAGTGAGTATAGATATAGAATGATAATTTCAGGAATGCAAGGTTTTTTTTAAAGCATGGATTAATCCTGGGCATTAGATATATACCATTTACATCTAATTCAGTATCAACTTAATTTATGTTTACTTATCAGTCATATAATAACTTTTACCTCTCAGTCATATAATAACCAGTATTTTATAATATTCTAAAGTTTACAGAGAATGTTAAATGTGATGCTGCTCTGTTTCTAATTTCTGCCATACTGTTTGAGGTTTGGAAGTACTATCCTCACTTCATTCCTATTTTTTCTCAATATTTTCCTTGACATCCTATACTTTTTATTTCTCTGAGATTTGTTTTCAATTTGTCTGTCCCTATAAAGGCCACCCTTGGTACTCTGATACCACTGTCTGCAAATTAATCTGGTTTATATAACAATTTTATTGTACTGGTATGCCCCACTCATTAACAATGAATATCCCATAAATTTGTTGTCATTGTTTATTTCTTGAAATCATTTTTTGTAAATCTCTTTATATAAATCTTGAGTGTATCTTATTTTATCCTTGACTCTCTCTATTGATGAGAATAATTTCTGTAGCATAGTATTATTTATCCTTTAGGTTTTTTAAATATAATTCATCTGAAAATCTACCTGAACCAAGTATTTCCTACCACCCACCCTGCTTTGGTAGATCATTTGAGGTTAGTTCAGTTTCTTTTTCTGAAATTTTTATTGTGGTTTATAAAATATTGCAGTAATTTTGAGAAAACCCAAGGGAACTAAATCTTTTTTTTTTTTTTTAAAGCAATCGGGGTTAAGTAACTTGCTCAAGGTTACACGGCCAGTTATTTCTGTGTGTGGTGCTGAGTATCTGAGCCCGGATTTGATCCAGGTCATCCGGACACTGGAGCCGGTGCTCTTACTCGCTGAGCCACCTGGATGCCCCTAAGCAATTGGGGTTAAGTAACTTGCTCAAGGTTACACAGCCAGGTGTTTCTGGGTGGGTGCTAAGTGTCTGAGCCCGGGATTTGATCTCCAGGTCTTCTCAACACTGGAGCCAGTGCTCTTACTCGCTGTGCTACCTGGCCACCCCGGGAACTAAATCTTAATCTAGCATTTCTATAAGTGGATTAGATCAGTAAAACTTTGACCAAAATAATTTTTTCTAGGAAATAAATGAAAATAATTCATGTAGGAAGAATTCTTAAAACAGAGAGTCACAAAGGAAGAAAAGAGGCTAATAAGTGATAACTTAATTAATAACTTAAATATTTGTAAATGACCCAAATATTCTGGATCAGATATCAAAACTTGAAGCTTGCAAAACTCTGTACTATGACCCTAAGCAGATTGAGATGTAATTGGAAAATATTTAGAAAAATAAATAAAAATATGATACAATATAGATAGTGTTAATCTGTGGTTTTCTAAGTCAAAATGAGGCCAGCAGTGTGATCTGTTTCTATTGAAATTTGACATTTCTCTTCCAAGACATCTTTTAAAATTTATTTTGAGCTAGTAAATTAGCGCCATTCACTGCTATAGTTGAAATTCCTTGGGTTCAAGGAATTTTAAAATGAGGATATTTGATCAATATCTTCTACTTCTTTTAATTCCTTCATTTGATAGCAAATACTTCTGCAAGTAGGATACTATGAGATAATGCAAGTAAACTTATTAAGGAAGGGAAAATAAGTTCATTGATGAGGTCTGTGTCCAAAAGAAATTTATTGAAGGATATTTTGCCAGGTGAAGATGGGCAATGGTTACAGACCACCTAATGCTTCTAGATTGGAGGTATGATGTGATAGTTCCCCAGACTATGGTAGTATAATAGCTTCAAGGATAATTTCCCTTTACCATTTTTTACAGGAAAAATCCTCTCTTAATTTTGTTAGGGTGTTGATTGGTGGGAAGCATGATACTTCTGCTTCTAGAAGGCTTTCATATTCTTCAGTGCAATTTGTAATTTGCTAGACAAAATGAGAGTGTAAAAGAGGAATGTTCCCTACTATACCCCAGGTTGACTAACAAAGAGGATTATGGAGATTTTGATGCTTTGTCAGATGCTTTGGATCCGATTAAGTTCATGTGACCATTTATCAATTAAATTATTATTAGGAAACAAGATTTTTGTTATTCATTTGTGTCTGACTCTTTGTGACTCCATTTGGGGTTTTCTTGACAGAGATACTGGAGTTGTTTGCCATTTCTTTCTCCAGCTCATTTTACAGATGAGGAAACTGAGGCAAACAGGATCAAATGAGTTGCCCAGGATGACATAGACAGTAAGTGTCCAAGGGCAGATTTGAACTCAGGAAGACAAGCCTTCTGGCTCTCTTTCCACTGCACCACTAGGTCTAGCACTAGGAAGACTTGAGTCACAATCTCCCCTATGATGCTTACTAGCTGTGTGACTCTGGCAAAGTCACTTAATCCCATTTGCCTCAATTTCCTCATTTGTAAAATAAACTGGAGAAGGAAATGGCAAACCACTTCAAGAAAAACCCCAGAAGGGGTCACAAAGAGTTAGATATAATGAAACAACAGCAATAACCTCTGACTCCAAACCCAGGAAAACAGGAGGATACCTCATTAGCTTGTTTTAAGGATAAAAGCAAAAAAAAAAAAACCATGGATAACTTATACTTATATGATATATGACAAATCATATAGGCAGAACTTCTGGGGAATTTAGGAAGAGTGCCCAGAAATATGACCTTGGGTTATTTTCCCAAATGAGGAATCAGTGGCATTAAGAAGTTCTGATGTTTCCCATCCCTCCTTATGAGTCTCCATATGAAATGCTAACTCAGATTCCATGGGAGAAAGGAAATACATAATTTTGTAATACAGAAAGATCATAATAATGACTTATTTATTAAAAGAGCTATATATAAATGTGTATATTCATCTATATATTCTATTGCAAGCAATATGGATTTGCAAGTATTACTCAGATTTAGTAAAGATAGCACTTGCAGGCACAAAATTCTAATAATCCAAATCATAGCTTAATATACATAATAAGAAGTAGTAGAGAACTACAGGGACCTCACATTATGCTGTGTTGCAGCAGTCAAAATTTCATTGTCTCTGCAGCAGATAAGAGACACGTTAAAAGTCAAAGTCATGAGGCATGAGAGGATGTGGTCTCTGCTACCATTCTCCCAGTTCTAGAGATTACTTTTTTATTTGGATAGAACATGATCTTGTTGGTGCTAGTATCCTTCTAACTTGTAGATCACAACCCCTCTATACCTTGTAATCCTATGTAATTCTTGTCCCTGTTTTTCTGAAAAATTTTCAAAAATGATTCATAGACCACACTGGGTGCCTTCTGGTTCTTTTTTTTTTTTTTTTTGCCAATTTTATACATGAGCTGTAGTCTATCATACCTAAATATTTTTTTTTAATTTTTTTAGTTATTTATTTTTCTCCCCATTTCCCCCCTACCAACCACCCCAAAATAACAATCCCACTGGATATCCCCTCCTCCAATCTGCTCTCTCCCTTATCTTCTCCCATACCCCCTCTGACTTTCCAGTAGGGCATGGTGGATCTCTGTGCCCCAGTGCTTGTATATCTTAATTTCCCAGTTACATGTAAAATAATATTAATAATAGCATATATATGCATATATATTTTAAACATTTGATTTTAAAGGTTTGAATTACAGATTCATTCCCTTCCTCCCTTGTCATCCACTCTTACTGGAAAGATAAGCAATTCAATATAGGTTGTACATGAGTAGCTACGCAAAACATTTCCATAGTGGATATATTGTAAAAGACTGACTATATTTCCCTCCCTTCTATCCCACATCCTGCTTGTTCTATTGTCTGCTTTAAACCTGTCCCTTTTCAAAAGTGTGTGCTTCCAACTTCCCCCCAAGCCTTCCCCCCCTTCCATCATCTCCCCTCTCTTGCCCTTCTCCTCTACTCTCCTGTAGGGTGAGATACCCTATTTAGTGTGTATGTCATTCCCTCCCTAAGCCAAATTCAATGAGAGTAAGTTTGACCCATTCCCTTTTGCCTTCCTGTTCTTTCCCTCCATTGTGACCATTTTCCCTTGCCTCTTCTATTTTAGATAGTTTACCCCATTCTGTATCTCCCCATCTACTCTTATTATATTCCTCTCTCACCTCTTAATTTCACCTTTTAAATATCATCCTTTCCCATTAAATTGATCCTGTGCCATCTATCTATGTATATCTGTACACATATGTACACACAGTCACATATATATTCATATGCCCATACACCCTCCTATATAGACATATATGTATGTGTGTATAAATATATATGTATAGATACACATATGTATATATATATGCATTTCTATTCCCTTCAACTATTCTCATGCTGAGAAAAGTATCATAAGTTACAATTATCATTTTTCCATGTAGGGATGTAAATAGTTTGACTTTGGTAAGTTCCTTATGATTTCTTTTCCCTGTTTACCTTCTCATGCTTCTTGTATCCAAATGTCAAATTTTCTATTCAACTCTGGTTTTTTCATCAAGAATGCTTAAAAGTCCTCTATTCCATTGAATGACCATATTTCCCCCTGAAACATGATACTCAGTTTTGCTGGTTAGGTGATTCTTGGTTTTAATTCCAGCTCCTTTGACCTCTGGATTATCATATTCCAAGCCCTTAAATCCCTCAGTGTAGAAGCTGCCAGATCCTGTGTTACCCTGATTGTGTTTGCACAGTATTCAAATTGTTTCTTCCTGGCTGCTTATAATATTTTCTCCTTGATCAAGGAATTCTGGAACCTAGCTATAATATTCCTAGGAGTTTTCCTTTTGGGATGGTTTTTCAGGAGGTGATTGGTGGATTCTTTCAACCTCTATTTTGCCCTCTGGTTCTAAAATATAAGGGCAATTTTCCTTGAGAATTTCTTGAAGGATGATTTCTAGGTTCTTTTTTTGATCATGGCTTTCAGGTAGTCCAATAATTTTTAAATTATCTCCCCTGGATCTATTTTCCAGGTCAGTGGTTTTTCCAATGAGATATTTCCCATCGCCTTCTATTTTTTCATTTGTTTGGATCTGTTTAATAGTATCTTGGTTTCTCATAAAGTCACTAGCTTCCATTTGCTCCAATCTAATTCTTAAGGAATGCTTCTCTTCAGTGAGCTTTTGAGATTCTTTTTCCATCTGTCAAATTCGGCTTTAAAAGGCATTCTTCTCCTCATTGCCTTTTCGAGCCTCTTTTGCCATTTGTTAGTCCATTTTTTAAGGTGAAATTTTCTTCAGTCAGGTTGTTGATTCTCATTTCATAATTTTCTTGCATTGTTCTCATTTCTCTTCCCAATTTTTCCTCCACTTCTCTTATTTGATTTTCAAAATCATTTTTATGGTCCTCTATGGTCTGTAACCAGCTTGTATTTTTCTTGGAAGCTTTTGGAGCAGGAGTTCTGACTTCATTGTCTTCCTCCTGTTCCATGCTTTGATCCTTTTTGTCCCCAAAATAGGAGTGTAAAGTAGGGTTGCTCTGTTTGCTTTGCTTCCCTCATTTGCTCATGTTGTCACTCAATTACTTGACTTTTGGGCTTTTTGCCACAGTAGGACTCTGCTACCAGACAGGGGAGCTTCATCCCAATCGCTGTGTTTTCTCAGCTGCCAAGGGTATTAGTTGGGTGCCCTCTTTTAAGCCTCCACATTCTCTGGTGAGCTGGTCACACACCCCAGGACCTGCACCCTAGACTGCAATCCACATCCAAGCAGGTTAAAGCAAGAGTGATTACCCCTCAGACTTGTTGCTTGGTTCCCCTACATTCTGCAGGCCAGGAGCTGAAGCTGCCATGTGGTGGTGGCTGCACAGCCGCAGCGCCTCAGCCACTTCTTCCTCTAGGGGATAAATGCCGATGGCACTCCTAAACTACCAGATCCGAAAGTCCACACTGCACTGACCTTTCACCTTGTCCTTAGCATCTCTGGGTTGATAATTCTGGAAATTGCCACAGCTGCTGGTGATCTGAAGTCCCTCAAGCCAGCGACTTGTCAGGCCTGCCCTAAGGCTAAAATGTCTGGCTCAGGCAGGGCTGGGCTTGGCTCCCAGAGTGCTGTGCTGACCCCTTCCTGCCAGCCTGCCAGACTTTCTTTAGCAGGAGGTTAGCTTCTCTGTGTCATTTTGTGGGTTCTGTAGCTCCAAAGTTTGTTCAATGTCACCTTTTACATGAATTGGAGGAGGTGGGAGCCAGAGCCCCTTGGAAGTCCTGTTTCTACTCCACCATCTTGACTCCACCCCCTATGATACCTTAATCTTAATATGTAAACCTTCTTTCAGGTTATACATGTCCTTAATCATGTTTTGACATCACTTTTTAAATGTAAGTCTTTGGTTGTAGTATGCTACATCCTACTCATATCCATTATTCATCTTTCCATTTCCCTTAAGGTAACCTATAATTTTGCATCTTTTAAGAGCTTCTTTGTTTCATAATTTTTAACCACATGACATCACAGGGTGAATTTTATCAAAAAGATGAGAGCAAACAGATTGGGATTGCTAAAGGTTCATAGTTTCCCAAATATAATTCAGTTTGTAGTTTTTCTTCTCTCCACTTCTATCCATCTTACTCTTCATCTATAGTGCCTTGTAAAGGAAGAGGTACATACACATACATATATACATTCACACCACTGACTAACATACTGAAGGACTAACTTATTGGGCTACTTATTCAACTGAAATCATTATTTGGATATTTTTTTTTAATCTGGGCAATTAAACTTTGATTTTCCAGTTTTTATGGATAGACTAACCTCTTTTGAGTGACTCTAGATGTTAAAAACAGCCCTGTGTTGCTCTGGGGTTAAATGAATTCCATTCACTGCTACCCACAAATGAAACTTTCTGGAGAACCGTACCATTACTTTAGGTTGTCCCTTGTTTCTTTGGACTTGGCAGAAAACACTATTCTTGAAACTGGTGAACCACTTAATAAGCATATGCCTTATGGTTTTATGCCTTGCTTTATGTTGATACTTAAAGTTTTATTGAAAGGTTATATCTGATACATCTTTTATGATTTTAATATATGTAATGATGCCTTTTATGAGAAGAGTTTAAAATTTCATTGGATTATGCCAAATCAGATGCTTTTTATGAATTATCAAACAATTGCTATAGTGGGAACTTATATTTTCTATACATCTAAATCAGTTGTGAGTATAGAGCAGTAAACAGGAGAAAATAATATACAAAAACTTGCATATTTCCCTTTAATTTTTTTTTGCAAAGCTCTCCTTGATGTATAGATACACCATTATTATATAGAATTTATAGATTATAAAGTCATTTAGGCTGGTAATTATTCATGTCTTCTTAGCTACTTTTTTTTGTAGTAGTATTAGCTATAATCTTTTTCATTTATTTGGAATCTCCCTTTGACATGTCTTGAGAATAGATCTATAAGTGCCTTTAAGATTTTATTGCCTCCTGCAAGATTCCCTTAGAATGTAATCAAGATTGGTGAAGTCTAGCCTTCTTGATTTGACCTTAAGTACCATTGCCACTTCCTCACATTGTATAGCAAGATACATATCCTGCTAGAATCTAAATTTGGTGAGTATTGGTCATCAAAGAAAAGAAACAAGTATTTCCATTTCATTTCTATTTTTTGTACTTTCAGTTTCATATATAAATGCTCTTTGGATGACTTGGCCTATCTAAGTCTTACACAAAATTCTTTGTGGTTTCTAGGCTCTTTTAGCATTTTCATCATGTTGATTTGTTTCTTTTTTTTTTTCTTTTTGGAGGGAAATTGGGGTTAAGTAACTTGCCCAAGGTTACATGGATAGTTTGTGTGTGGGTGTTAAGTGTCTGAGGCTGGAACCAAACTCGGGTCCTCCTGACTCTGGGGCCAGCGCTTTACTCACTGTGCCACCTAACCGCCCCATGCTGATTGTTTTCCAATGGTTGAGGTTCTCCAGGTCCACAAAAGTCTACTCCATTGTCTTAATGTGGCATGGAGATGACCCTGTGTTCTTGAAGAATGTTCCAAGAGAGTGCAAATTTGACCAGATTATACTAGGTTGTATAGGTTTGTGTATGGTAATATTAACATATTATCACTGTTTTCCAAGGGTCAACCTAATCACCTAGGTCATGATTTCTTTGACCAAGGACATATGAAATATATAAAAATGTTAAAAGTTCTGTGTGACTCCCTGAATCATGATGGATACATCATAGCTGAAAGGAGGCAGGAGGTGCTCAGAATCACATACTTTTTAGACCACGAACTGTTGGTATTCCAATGCATAATCTTTTTCCCAAATAAGTTGTTACTTTGAGGGAAAAACTGAACCACATCTGTATGGGAATAATCACTAGAAATGAAATGAGAAGACCTGTACAAATTGTGGTTAAATTGAAGGAAGACTTGCAAATTCTCAAAGAAACAAATGAAAGAATTGGTACAATTGGTTTCCTTATGTCCCATGAAATTATATTTCTTGTCATTGAGCATAAGATGGAGCAAACTCTGATCACATGCTTTATTAAACTCCTACTTAGTTGCGACACAAGACTCTTTGTACTTAACTGGGCTGGTCCTTAAACAGCAGATATAGTCGGTTGCCTGACTCTTCTAGACGAAGCCTTCTCTGCTTAGCTTAACCTCTCAGCTTTTGTGTGTTACTAGTATGGCCTTCTCGAACCAAGGGTTACCTCCAGGTCATGATGAGGCTTCAGAATAAGACTTTGATGGAAGATAGCTTATTGTCATAAAGGAATAAGGACTGTTTATAGTGTAGAGAAGACAAATATACACACCTTTAGGGCCTTATATGTAGTTTTATATATGTTTATAATAAATATTCATTTTATATTGCTCCCAATACAGTAAATTTCCATTTGAATGCAGTGTGAGCTTTTGCAGTATAAGTAGTCCCATATCCAAGTATCTGATTTATAGATGAATTGTAATATGGAAGTATGAGTTAAAAAACTAAAATTATGATTTTATATGAAATTGAATGGTTTTTCCTCAAGGGCATATAGGTGTAGTTTGTTTTAAGTTATAGATTAGAACACTGTCTGCAAGTTCCATCAGGGCAAAGCCTAGGTTTGATCTACATTTTACTTTTCCCTCAGCACCTAACACAGTATTCTACAGACATGAGATGATAAATGCTTAGTGAGGTGAATAGCTATGTCTTGAAATAACTTTTCATATGTGCTTATGGCATAACTAGCATCCATAGGATGCAGTTCAAAGAAGAAAGCAGACCAAATCCACTAAGAACATTTTCCAGATTCAAGGAATTTTTCTCTACTTTTGGAGCCTGGTTTTTGGCTCAGTGGAGATAGAAGTTCAAAGGCACACTAGTCAGTTCAATGAAATAAGTACTTTAGTTACCCATTAAATTTGTCTTTGTAAATAAAGCACAGTGAGTTTTCCTTTGATCCTCTGAAGATAGAGCCCAGCATAGTATCCTTAGCCCAGTAATGAAAGTAAAAGAGTCTGCTTAAAATGAAACATGCCATCATCATATAAAGTATTCAAACACTTTTGAGCTGAAGCAGAAAATTTCTTCTAAATAAAACCCCAACTTTTTAATTGTGTCATAGTGCATTGATGGTTAGTAATTGGGTTATGATAAAAAAGGAGAAAGCATTGGCCATTTTGGAAAAATGTTACATAAAATTCAGCATGAAATAATTACTTAATATTCTTAAATTACGTTGTTTTGGTTGTTTAAAATTTTCATCCAGCATTCTTTTTACCTTCTAATTTAGTATCTGTTTAAGAATCCCCTCAATGGTGCTTCCAGAGATTTAGATAATTTAATTTATAATTCAACTAAAATGTTCTCTATATTTTCATTTTTTCTTTTTAAATTTTGATTGTTTGCTCAAATATTACCTTAATTTCTGAATATATACTTCTTCTATATGGCAAGACATCATTTGTAACAAAAATATTTAACAAAGAAATAGAAGGAAATAATACTACTTAGCAAGATTGACCAGTGTATCACCTGAATTTGACAAGAATGCAATGTTCTACTCCCATAGTCACCCACCTCTGAAAAAAAGGGAGGCAAGTGGGCTTTGTTATCTCTTCTGGAAACAGCTAGATCATTAAAATTTCACACCTTCAATTCCACTTTTTTCCCCTTCTTTCCATTTACTTTGTTCTAATTATAGTGTATGTGGTTTTCCTTGTTCTACTTACTTCCTTGTGTCTATTTTTCTGCTTAGCTCATGCTCTAGGTGGTCACACAGGTCTTATCATGCTTCTCTGAATTTGTTATAGTAATTGTTTCACATAGCTAATTAATATTCCATTATATTTATGTGCCATAGTTTGTTTAGCCATTCCCTGACTGATGGGCATCTATTTTGTTTCTAATTCTTTGCTATTTCAAAATTCTGTTGTGAATATTTTGTTGTATATGGCACTTTCCTTTTTATCTTTGACTTCCTTGGGGTCAATAGTTAGGGGTAGGCTTTCTGGGTCAAAGGTTCTCCATATACTTGTGCACTATTACTCTCAGCTGTTTCATATGAATTAAATATTAAATGACTGATAGCAGGACTGACCCAGGCAAAATGATGAAATAAATAGGTTTTGTTTGGTGTCCTTTGCACTATGTTGTGCCTGTACCTTTCACTGAAAATAAGGCATGTCCTGTGCCTTATTCAAACAGGACTTTGGTCTCTGGTATCAATCAGGCAATCAATAAGACTAGCACCTACTATGTTCTAGGTGCTGAGGATACAAATACATTGATTGAAACAATTCCCATTTTCAATGAACTTGTGTTCTGAGGGTAAAAACAGCTACAAATATATGGAGAATAGATATGAAAAGAATAAACATGAATAAATACAAGGTAGTTATATGCAAGGTAATTTAAGAGGAAGAACACTAGAAGTTGAGGGGAATCAGGAAAGGTTTCATAAAGAAAACCATGCTTGTCCTATATCTTGAAAGAGCAAAGGGAGAGATGGAGATGAAGAGGAAGTGCATTTCAGGTATGGCAAATGACAAGTACAAAGGCTTTGAGAAAGGAGATTGAGTATTTGTCTTATTAAGGAACAAAGAGAAGTCCAGTTTGCCCGGATCCAGTCAGCCAGAGTCAGTCAGTCAACAAATATTTAAGTGCTAACTAGGTGCCAAACACTCTCCTAAGTGTTGGGATTACAAACAGGAATCAAAAGAAAGATTCCCTGACCTCAAGTAGCTTGAATTCTAATGGTGGAAAGTCATAGCATAAAATTTAGCTGAAGGGGTAGGGGAGAGGAAAGATACCAGGCTCTAAGGATTAGTAAAGGAAGTCTTATGGAGATGAACCACCATACAGATGGAGAGGGATAAAGAAAGCAAGAAGGTGTGATGCCATGCACAGCCACTTTCCAGAGGACTGCTACTGTGAACAGCTTTTAAGGTTCTGATTAGACAGTATAGTGAACACTATTTATTCCATAACAAATCAAAGCAAAACTTTCACAAAAAATCAAGGTACAGCATTCACAATATTACAACTTATATTCACAGACAGCTTATCATCAAAATGGCCACATAGTTTTCACCTAAGTAGTCACAATATTTAGAACAAAGAACAATCATCTCAAAGTACAGCAGTCAAAGTCTTCCACTCATGGGGCAAAGTCTTAAGTTAACTCAATCAGTATCACAATATAGTCTCAAAGTACAACAGTCAAAGTCTTTCACTCATAGAGCACTCTTAAGTTAACTCAATCAGTCACTTATTCAAAGTCTTAACAAAGAACAAGCATCTCAAAGTACAATAGTCAAAGTCTTCCACTCATGGGGCAACTTGATTAACTCAATCAGTCACTTATTCAGCAATCAGTTGCCAAGTATCATAGACAAACCCTCCACCCCTAGGTCACTAGTAAACTAGAATTTCATCATTACTCAGTACCCAGGGAGAGGTCTTTTCATCTTGACTTGGGACCCTTCTATGGTCCCAGATTCTACCTGAATTCACCAGACTGTCACCTGGGTTCAGTGGCATACAGCTCCCAGTTCCTTGTCCAGCTATCAGGGTAGGTCCTGCTCCATGCTGAAGTTCACAGGGTCTGGTCCACGTCAGTTCCTTCACTAATTCTGCTCCAGGGAATTCAAGGCTCAACCAAGTCACAAAGAGACAAAGTTTCAGCATCCCAGTCAGGCTTCCTCAGTCACTTGGGCTCCTGGCTCCTGGCTCCTGGCTCTGGGCTCCTGGGCTCCTGTTCAGAAGAAGCTCCACCACCAGAAGTTCTCAGGAAATTCAGGCTCAGTTCTCGATTCTCTCTTCTGTAGCTTCTCTGCCACCAGATGCTGGTCCCAAGAAATTCTGACTGTGCCTCTCTGGGGCTTTTCCTTATATACACAGCATTAGCTACTTCCTTTTTCAGCCAACCTTTTTTGTCAGTAACAGGAGACAGGAGTTCATACCTTCTGTTTCCCCATCAGAGGCTTGATCAATTACTAAGTGCTAAGATCTGCTACCTTTGCCAACACAAGGGGATCTTCAAATTCAAATTACATTACCATTACAGAAGGGTAGGCAGTAAGGCCAGTGGGGCTAGGAAGATAAGTTGAGGCTGGATTGTGAAGGTTGTGAAAGTTAAAAAGAGTAGCTTAGATTTTATCCAATGACTAGGAGGAAATCTCTGAAATTTATTGAATAGGAGAGAGACATAGTCATATCTGAACTAAAGGGAAAATCATTTAGCCAGCTTTGTGGAGGAAGAATTAAAATGGGGAGGAACTAGAGGCATGGGGCCCAATTAGGAGACTGACATGTCCATCAATCTGTCACCTAATCTCAACTAGAGGATTTAAAAAATTTTTATAGCCTTCAAAAAATATAAATATCCAATAATTGAATTTTAGGCACTAGAAGCACAAAGCAGGAAAGATTATTTTGAATGTGTTAGGTTGTCGAGCACTCTTTAAATTACATTTCATAAATTTAATGTACTTTCTTGTGTGTAAAGTTGGTTTCATACATTCCTGCATGTAAAGTTGGCCTTTTTGAGGGAAATCTATAAAACTATATAACAATTTTCACTGTCACTTAGTGGCAGTCTAGTTCTGTAGATTTATATAGCTTCCTTAATGGAACCTGTAGTTTATGAAATTAGATTTTTACCATTTGCTTTGTCTGAATTTCCATGATATACTTGACAATTTGACAAATTCACACAACTCTTCAAGTGCACTCTTTCATGAATGAATTTTTTTCCTTCTGTTTTGCAGAAGTAATTATTTTTACATTTAGTTACCTACTTTTTAAATTTTAAATGAGTGTATTTGATCTTAGTTTTGAAATTTAGGAAAAGCTAGGTCATAGGTAAAAGCAGCATAACTAAAATTTATGTCTACATACACACATACACACAAAAGAAAATGAATAAATGTTTAAGATTGTATTCTAGTCATAATACTTCCACAAAAGAAAGTATATAATAGTTAAATGCATATACTTTCATTCAACTGACTTTTAAAAATTTGTAACACTGTTCTCTATTACTACTGGTGAAATTAGGTCTCTATATTATTATCTGGTCTTTTGTGAAATCTTTGGTGTATCTAAGCATTAGGTTTGAAATTTAAAGTTTATTATAATGCAACAATCTAAATTTGATTTTTATCTCTCTAAATGATATTTAACTATATTAGCAGAACTGACATATAGGGGATAGATTTGGGATCCATTTTAAGTTTGCATTATTCAAGAATCCCCTGAATTTCCAGGTCATGGAAATGGAAGTGAAAAGGTACCTCTGCTCTATAGATCTGTTTATTATTTTGCAATTTTCACTGGGGAAAGGTGGCTCATAATTTAATTTTTATTCCATTGATTTCATGTTAATTCAAATGTAGCTAATATTTGCTAATAAGGGACAGAGGTAGAATGAATAAATTACTAATTCAAAACCCAAATTTTACACATTTGTTTCACACTCTTTTCTCCTTCAAATATCCCTTTATAAGCAGAACAAAAGAGATGGTTGTGGAATTTCATTTCCTTTATCTACTTTATTCTATAAGAGAAGAGCAGACCTCTAGCAAAATGACAAAAGGTAAATGGTAAGAGTGAAAAGAACAAAAAATTGTGAATGTGTTTTATCTACACATTGGACAAATAAACCTGGGATAATTCTCAGTTAATTATATTTGCCCTATTCTGAGACATTCAGAAATGAGGGAGTTAGCTGTGGACTCCCATATTAGTACTGTTCTTTGTTGCAACATTTTAAAACTATGGACTTGGACTAGGTGATCTCTGTTCCCTTTCAAGACTAGGTGATCTCTGTTCCCTTTCAACTCTACACCTTAGGAGAAGATTAGTTTCCATATTACTACATTTGGAACAATAATCTATTTTCTTAAATGACCTTTTAATTTTTCTATAAATACAGCACAGTGTTATGATGAAAATATAGTCATCCACATTAGCTGAAAAAATAGATTATTTCTTTAGGAGATAGACTTAGATTGATAGTCATCCCAGGGAATTCACATCTGATAATAATGAAAATCAACTTAGAAATTATGTAACATTAACTGATGCAGAATGAAGTGAGCAGAACCAGGAGAACATTGTACATAGTAACACAAGTAAATGACTTGGCTATTCTCAGCAACACAATGATTCTAAGACAATCCTAAAGGACTCATGATGGAAAATGCTATCTGTTTCCAGAAAAAGAACTGATGGCTTCTGAATACAGACTGAAGCATATTATTTTTCTCTTTGTTTTTATTTTTGGTTTACATTTTCTTCCACAAAATAAATAATATGGAAAATGTTTTATGTTATTGCACACACATAACCTATATCAGATTGCTTACCACCTCAGGGATGGGAAAGTAGAGGAAGGGAAGGATAGAATCTGGAATTCAAATTTTTTTTAAAAAGAATGTTAAAATTGTTTTTACATGTAATTGGGCAAAATAAAATATTATTTAAAAAGAATATCTGTACACACAAAATTTGTAACAGAATGCTGTCCTCTTCATAAGCTACTCATATATCCTAGTCACAAAATCTCTTGTGTCTATTCCCATCTATATAGTAGAAAGAAATAAAAGTCAACTCGAGTGGTAAAGGGAGTTCCTGCATTAGTTTCAAGAATGTGTGTGTGTGTGTGTATATATAGATAGATATGTCTCTCTCTCTATGCCTATATATAGTTAGATATCTGTATGTATGTAGGTATGTATGTATGTATGTATCTATCTATCTATCTATCTATCTATCCCGGGGAGCAGGAGTTCATGGAACTGGGATGAAGTCCAACTTGTAGGGACAGCTGTTTTAATACTATGCTGCTGCCCTGGCTCACTACCAAAGGGGTTTCAAGCTGAGGCTTTGGATGTCCCTATACAGGGGAAGCAATGATCAGATATGGTTCTCTTTAGAGCACAATAAGATTTACAAAGAGCTATAATGTATCAAGGATTCAGTTCTCTTAGCCACCTTATACCTCCTCTCCACTCTTTCCCCTCCATCATCTACCTTTGAGGAGATCCCTAGGATGAAATTCCTATAACCCCAAGAAATTTGTGTGACCCCATATTTTCTGCAAAGTTTTGGGCTTACCATAGTTATGTGCTTATTAGGAACTCCTTCATTTACCAGCTGACCTGCCAAATGGTCACCCACTTAAGCTATTTCTATTTACACATTGTGAGTGGATGACTGCTTTGTCCTAGCATTGTTTAAAAGTTCAGCTCCCAAAGTTGAAATCCTCATGTGGGAGCTGGGAAAAGGTTATTTGTACACACTATTCTCATTGATGGACTCTTGAATGTGCTACTTTATACCAGACCTAAAGAATGAAATTTAACATTCAAAGAGTCAAAGAGAATGAGCATAGATAAGGAAAGGGAATAGGAACAGGAATCAAAGATGCTGAGGATTTTGAGCCAGAAGAGGAGAGCTAGAATGCTATTTTTTTTAAAGGAAGGCATCTCCTTTAATTAAAACCCTCATTAAAATTCACTTCTTTCAATGAAGGCTTTGTATGCCTATAGACACCTTGTAGATTGAATAGCTTAGCTGGGAGCTAATGAATAACAGAAGAAAATTGACACCATGTCTAAAGTGAAGAGCATTGAAACCAAATACTCTATCATCATACTCACTACACTTAATTAGTCCTCCCAAACAGTATATTGTAGTGGAAGGAACATTTAGAATTTGAAGACCTGGATTTGAATTCCAACTTTGCTATTGAGTGCCTGTGCCTTTGAAGAAGTCATAGCTTCTCAGAGTCTTATTTTTCTCATCTGGGAAATGAGTTGGATTAATTTATCTCTAAGGCCCCTTTCAGCTCTAAGTGCTTTCTATGATCCTGGGATACTCTTGGTATTGACAACATTAATTTTCTTAGTTTATAAAAGCATAATTATTCATACTATTAATTTATAACATAAATGTATAATTCATTTTCTGATAGCATGTGGTATGCTTCTAATGGCACTGGAAACAATAGGTATGCAGTACATACTGACTCTTCTTACCATGACTAAGAGCCCTGACTTATATCCTAAGTGAATTTGTCTAATGGTAAAGTGCTATATAAATGCTAGCTATTATTTCTTAGTGACTTAAAATGATTTAGGGCTTAATCGGAAGAGGATTTGGCAATGAGTTTGGGTTAGTGGGGAAAAACAAGACAAATTAAAGGAGGCTTTTCCAGAACATATGAAAGATTTAATGGGGCTAGATATAGGAACCCAGAATCTGACTGAAAAATGCAATATGATTGTTAGAAAAAGCTGTCAAACACAACTACATTCTGATTAGAGAATTATAATTATTGTAAACCTTTGTTATTATAAAATCACTTCACCAAACTTGTAAAATTTGTTAAACCAATTAATTTTAAATGAATAAAATAGAAACGAATTATTTAAACTTTAATTCAACAAATTTAATATGCATTTCCCCTTTATCCAGCACAATTCAAATTAGGATTACATATATATTTTACTTGGTTACTCACCCTATAGTTAAGAGAGAGAACTGGAACCTAGAAAGGGAGGTGAGGTTTATAGATGTAGCAATAAGGAAGGGGCAGGCTAAGGGTATTAATGAAAAATTCAAATAGTGGCAGCTGCTCACCATTCCATTCTCTCCCAGTTCATTGCTAGGAGAATGCAATCCTAGAGGAGAGAGAGAAACTCCCTTATCCTCTAAATGAATTGGTGGGGTAGGGAGGAGGTAATCGACACATACAGAAGACTTAAATAGAAGCAGCTGCTAACTCCTCTGGGTAGCAATTTGACAGCTATTTAATTGAGTCTAGTGGAACAATTTTATTTGGCAGGTGAAGCATCTAAACATATTATTATGATCAAATATTTGGACCTCTAAGTTTTACTAGTCTTTACTTTTAGAGATACAATAGTAGATTTCATAAAGGGAATTCATCTTATACGAAAAAAAAAAAACAGATATTGAGACTGATTTCCCCATGAGCAGCACAGATTTCTGGGAGTTGTAGTTCTGGCAATGTGAGTTTACCCTTTACCTAGGCAGAATAATGCTAGACTATAATGGAGGATGCCAAGTCCAAGCATCTAAGTGCAAAATTCAGATTGGGTTTAAAGAAAAGCAAATATGATGGTGTTAGCATAATGGTGGGCATCAATGTGATGATCAGAAAGATGGAAGCACTCCAAGGGTTGTTTTAAATGGATATACAATAACTGGGAATGTTGGTCCTGCTAGAGCTCTTTTTTGCTCACTGCTCTGCCTAATCAGATTTCTGAGAAATGGTGTGAGGTGGGAATGGAATGAAGCTGCTGGCAATTTTTGCTCCTTGATATCAGTGAAAGGATAGTGAAGGTTAAAGTTCCCCTTTCCCTATCCTGGCAATTGGCAGGCGTATCCTCCATGATTTCTCCATTTCATGAAGCTACTTATAATTCCTGGTTTTGTTTCATGTGAAACTATGACTCTACAAAAACTATAACCATCCTGAAATTCATGTCTTTTAATTTTGAACAGAGGGATGACAAAGGAGTGAACCATTGACTAGCTTGAAATAGAAAGAATTAAACAGGACAGAGGTTTGAATCTAGGATTTCATCCTGGCTTTGGGTGATCTCAGCTATAATCATGAGGAACTAGAGGTTTTGGTCTTTTAAGAATAACTTATAGGGGTGGCCAGGTAGCACAGTGAGTAAGAGCACCAGCTCCAGTGTCAGAACGACCTGGAGATAGAATCCCGGGCTCAGACACT
>NW_027185784.1:2002905-2037666 GCF_028583685.1 Petaurus breviceps papuanus | reverse complement strand
CTCCAGTGTCAGAACGACCTGGAGATAGAATCCCGGGCTCAGACACTCAGCACCACACCCAGAAACACCTGGCCGTGTAACCTTGAGCAAGTTACTTAACCCCGTTTGCTTAAGAAAAAAAAAAAAAAGAACAACTTATAAGCCCCTAAATAACAGAAAGACCAACCACATGACTCAGGACCATTTGCTCTTAGGATAGTATGGGTAAATAAGATTCGGATGGTGAAGAGTGCCCATATACTCAGTGCAACTTCTTGCATCCTAAATAAGTAACTCATCCTAAATGAGTAACAAAATACAGGTGCAGACCCGAGGAAATTCATGAACTCTAATGTCTGGTAGGAGGAGAAATGAAGGAGATGTAAGGAATGACTACACAAAAAATTACAAAACTTGGAGCTACTCCATTACCAATCTTCTCGGATAGTGTCATCTGCTGATTACTTAAGGAACCTGAATATTCCATTAATCTGAAAAAATCTTAGCGTGTATTTATCAACAGTGAGTGTGCTGGAATTTAAAATTCAAAAGAATGAATAAGTCATTTATTAAGCTCTTACTATGTGTTAAGCACTGAGCATCCAGATAGAAAAGCAAGATCGTCCCTATTTTCAAGAAACTCTTTGGGGTAGAATATACCTATATAATATTTGAGCTGTAAGTTAAATGGAAAGCTCCCCTGGTCTCTTGGATATAGTGGCAAAGCCAATCGTAATGCCTCCTCTTTAATGTTATTTACACTTTTAAAATTTTAACTATTTCTTATATTGAACTGTTTGACTGTACCAAGGACTTTGGTGGCAAGAACTTTATTTTCTAGGTCTTCAATACATGGGACTGGAGCCCTGTAGGAGCAGTTGCTAGACTGCACCTCAAAAAAAGGTTCCTTCTCAAGATGATCACTGAACTAAAACCATTGCTATTCCCAAGGCTTTTGGATTAAGGATCTGAAGAGAGATAAAGGTCAAGGTGGTGGTAGTGGTGGTTTAATATGTTTGATGCTTGCTACCTTCTCTCTGCTGCAGGATGCCTTGCTGCTTCAACAAGGCTGACTTTCTTGTCTTGTGAGTGGCAGTTGGTTTCTAATTGGTGGGGATGGCTGACTCCTTCTCAATAGGGTGACATTCATGGATGATGGCTACGAAGACTGGGATGGAAGCAAGACAGGTGGTCTGAGGATTACTATCACTCCCAAAGTTTCTATGCTCATCTGCCTGGTGGCAACCAGTCAGCTACTGTTGCTGGTGGTGATGAGGAAGGCAGACCCCCTTCTCCACAATTATTTCTCCCCTCAGCAATGGCTATGGAGATGGGATTGAACACAAGTCTGGTGGTTTGGAGAGCACTTCTATTCAGGCAGCTGGGTTCAGGGTCCTACAAATTCCTCCATTTGAGATTTGAGGGGAAATAATGGCCAAGGTTGTAGTGGTGGTTTGATTTGGTACTTGCTGTCTCTTTTCTTCCTCAGCTAGCACTACATACTTGTTAATGATGAAATATCTTTATTTGTTATTTCTAGATAACCATCAAAAGAAAACTTAAAAATTATTATTAACGTTAGTTATCTCTTAAGAAATGTCATGGTATAGAAGAGAGAATAACAGATTTGGAGTCAGAAGTTATCTGGGTTTGAGTCCTGACTCCAGTGCTTACTAGCTTTGTGAATGCAAACAAGTTATTTAGCATACCTGAGCTGCATCTATGAAATTGGGATGAAAATGTCCATATTGCTTACTTTCATAGGAAACTGCTTTGTAAACCTTAAAGTTTTTAGAAAAATGGGTTACTACTCTTAGCACTGGTTGTGTCTTTCCTTCAGCAAAGTGTGAAAATATCTTTGTTGCTCCAAAAGTCACATTCTTCCAGGTTATTTATTCACTAGTTGTTTCGTGTCATCTCTTCCATTAGACTGTGAACTTAACAACAAAGATATCCTTTGCCCTTCTTTTTATCCTCATCACTTAGCACAGTGTCTGACACATAGTAGGTGCCTAATAAATACTTATTGACTGAATGACTAGTAAAGTGCAGCATATCTAAAAAACTCATTTCTCTATTCTAGCTAAGATGGCAATGCATCAAAGAGGCACATGTACTACTAACAGTAAGCTTAAATAAAATTGTTTTTAATCAGCACACCACTCAATAGCAATCAGAGATAATAATATGCATGTAAAAGTAATAATTTTTAGTTCAATATAGGAAATTGTTTAGGCTTCTTACTCTGCTTGAATAAAAACTAAGGGTTTCCTCCTTTACTCTGCGTAAAAGAGATGAAAAGCTGAGCATCCCTGGTCAGTATTGTTAAATTACTAACTTAAAAAACAAGTTCAACAAGTTTCAAAGAAAAGACTTGTTAGTTAGTGGAAAGAAAATGTTTTCTTTAGTGCTGAGAGGAAAATGGAAAGTTTCATGTAACCACACATCAGTGATCCATCATGTCTGTCCTTTTATGAAATCTTTAAAATGTGCATTGAGGAACAACAATGTGATGCATTTCAGTAAGTGTCAATCAGTAACATATACAATTCCATAAAAGATTACAAGAAGATAATAAAAGCCTATTTCTGAAATTATTACACATGTAATATAAAATTAAATGAATTGAGAAAAATGCCATTAAAAGAACTATTTCAACTAGTAATTTCAGACATTTTTGTAAGTAGGATAACATGATTATATGTGTTAAATAGGAAGAATGCATTTTCCTTATGAAGCAAATACATCCAGGCAAATTGCTTCCAAAACAGTTTTTGATTTTACTAGTAACACATAAACGTAAGTCAGTGATATGCAACATATTTTTAAAGAATTGATTTAATTAATTTGAGTAGATTTTTTGACCATCCCTTTGCAATTTATTTTATTAATAACTTTTATGATGAAATTTTGCAGATATATTTATTTGAGTGTTCTCTATAACTATATGTATATACAAGTTGGAGTAATTTCAAAATATTTATTAAGGTTATAAAATAAACTTTAAAGGTGTAGTTTATCATTTCATATTAATAAATTGCAATATAGCTTAATACTTTTGTAATATGCACATGAAGAATGAAATAATTTAGAGACTATGTCATACAGATACCTTTGGCAGTCTGGTAAAGCCTATGAATCCCTTCTCAGAATAATGCTATAAAATAATAGAAGGAAATACTAGTTTTCCATTAGAGATTAGTGAAAATAAAAATAAATATATTTTTCCCATCAAAGTTCATGGATCCCTAGAATCCTTGGACTCCTTGAGCATCTGTTGAACCTAGGTAAAGAATTTGTTCTAGAGTAAGTAGACTTGTACAGTTTTTTCTCATGTAAATTTTAAGTAAACAAAATATCAAGTAAACTTATCAAAACAACTCCATTGGAAAATTACAAAAATAATTAGTAAAAATGACTGATGTATCTAGTTCTGCCACCTTTATATGTGTTTATATATATATATATATATTCCTTCCTCATGCCCAAGTTGTCCAAGATGTGTCTTTTATTTGGAAAATAAAACCAAGAAAACCAGATAATTTGAAGAATTGATCTTTAAGCCAAATTGCTTCATGATTGTAGCAAATCAATTTGTTAAAAAAATTAATGCATATACTATCCTTCATATGTGAAAAAGACAAAAATGACATACCAAAAGCAAATTACAAACTGAATACTGATGAGAAGGGAAATTGGGAGTTTTTTGAAGGTACCTGAATGGATGAACAAATAATTCTCCAATTAACTTAGATTCCAAAAATTGTATAATATATATATTATAGAAGACAGAAGCAAGGGCAGTTAACAGAAAATGAATACAAAATGTGTCACAGTCTGATAGGAACAGTATCAGGAGAGCTAAAGTTCAGAGAGAGATGAGAATGGTGAGAAAACCTGAGGACAACCAGAAGGGTTTCCTTTTTAAACTATATGGGGGAAGGAAGAGGTTTAGAGATGGGAAAAGATTGCTTCTTGGGTTGGATGAAATGATGATAACTGACAGCAGAGAGAGAACAGAGTTGCTCAATTCTCATTTGATTTCTTTTCTCTTTTCTCTATCAAGGAATATGACTTTTGATTGAAAAAGAACAGAACAAAAATTACCAAGAGGGAATTGATACAAATTATGAGTAAGATGGTAGTAGAGCAACTAGCTGTCCTTGTTGACATCAAGCCATCTGACCCAGATGAACTACATCCTGTGGTACTGAAAAAACCAGAAGACATGAGTGCTCAGTCATTCTCAATGATATTTAAAACATCATGGCAAACAGACAGAGGACCATATGATTGGAGTAGGAAAATGTTACCCCAAGTTTCAAATAAAAGAGAAGAGCATAAAGTGTACAAATTATATCACTGAACTTGACCTCAATTCCTAGGAAAATTCCTGAATGTGTTGTTAAGAGTTGACTAGTAGATATCTCCATTAGGAAAGGAAGCATGGATTACAAAGGAATCAAGATGATTTCATTAAGAGAAAAGATAGATCATGCTAGAGTAGCTTTATTTTCTTTTTTTTGAAAGGGTTATTGACCTTGTAGATGAGATGAATGCTATAGCTAGAGTTTGTCTAGATTTTAGCAAAGGATTTGATAAACATCTTGTCAGAAAAGGAGGAGATGTGGGTTTTTGTTGTTCAGTCAATTTCAGTAGTATTAGATGTTTCATGACCCCATATGGGGGTTTTCTTGGCAAAGATACTGGAGTGGTTTGCCATTTCCTTCTCCATCTCATTTTACATACATTTTGTGTTTTACATATGAGGAACCGGGGCAAACAGTATTAAGTGACTCACCCAGGGTCACTCAGCTAGTAAGATTCTAAGGCCACATTTGAATTCAGAAAGATGAGTCTTCTGGACTCTAGGCCTGGCACTCTATTCACAGTGCCACCTTGCTGACACAGAGATGTGGGATAGGTGATAGTAAAAATTAGATAGATTTGGAGCTGGTTGAATAGCTATGTTCAAAGACTAGTCATTGATGGTTTCATATCCTCTTAAAAAGAAGTGTCTAACAGAATGTCCAAGGGATCTATGCTATGTAACATTTTTATCACTAAACTGAATAAAGGCTTATCAAACTTGCACAAGAAAAGGAGGACTGATTAACACACTAAATGACACAGACAAAGCAGAGAGTAGAAACAAATAGTGATAGGCTAGATCTTAATCTAATAAAATGAAATTTAATAAGGCATCATTCTTTTTTTTTTTACTTTTTGGAGGGGGGGAAGGTAGGGCAATTGGGGTTAAGTGACTTGAGGCATCATTCTAAAAGGTATTGTAGAATAGTTGGAAAAAGACAGGTATCAAAATGAACATGACCTAAGTTGAAGTCTCATCTTTAAGATATACTGTACCTATGACTCTGGGCAAATCATATAATTTCCTTATACTCCAGCTAACTCTCTAAGACTCTTATGTAAAGAATATTTGTAATCTGAATAAGTAGAGGGGATTTTCTTATAGGATGCTACCTATACCAATGAAGTCATAGGCCACAATGCCAATTGAATTTGCCCTTGATACAAGACTTTCTAGTTAATATTTGAGATCCATTCAGATTCTTGCAATATCCTCCTTGATGACCAAGAACATATTTTTAAAATATATTAATATCACTTATAATTCCTAATATGTCTCTACTATATCCCTCTTCAAGAAAGAAAAATTTTTAAATAACAAAACAAATAGAAATATTTTTCTTTTTAGAGGGGGGAAGGCAGGCTATTGGGGTTAAGTGACTTGCCTAAGTGAGGGCTAGTAAGTGTTAAGTGCCTGAGGTCAGATTTGAACTCAGGTCCTCCTGACTCCAGGGCCAGTGATCTATTCACTGCACCACCTAACTGCCCCCTAGAAAATTTTTTAAAAATAGTTTAGTAAAACCAATCAACACAACTGAACCTGACATCATGTACACACATTTTTAAAGTAGTGCACTAGATAGAGTGCTAGACCTAGAGCCAGAAAGCTGTGTTCACATCTAGCCTCAGATATTTACTAGCTGTCACTTAATCACTATTTGCCTCATTTTCTTTATCTATAAAATGAGTATAATAATACTGCCTATCTCCCATGGTTGCTATGAGGATAAAATGAAATAATATTTGTAGAGTGCTTTGTAAGTCTTAAAGTTTATTAAACTTTAAACCTTAAAATTTAAAGTATAGTAACATAAATTATTAGTATTAGTATAGTTAGCTAGATTTTGGGTTTCACAGAATCTTTGGTCATAGGGAACTGCTGGGCTCATTCAGAGCATGAACCCAAGACTTGACCTCATTAGTAAAGACAAATATAAAACAATATGGATGGTACAAGGTATTCTAGGTCCTTGAGAAAAAGTTCTATAATCACCTATCCTTGTTAACTTTGGAAAATATGGGCAACTGTCATAAATATTCCTTTCTAGAAACATGAATAGATTAGATTATTATTGCTTCCCTTTGAGAGCATATGAATTTGTGCTCCACATAACTGTCTTTTTTCAGAATGTCTGTGTTTATGGATTCCTTAATTCATTCTTACAAAATATATTATGTTATCAGGAATATAATAGAGAGTATTTATTGATAACTTGGGAGTAACAGGGCATACAAAAATATAAATACTACATATTTGGAGTTTTCGCTCATATTATTTTTCTAATTTTCTATGTTCTTGCTCTTTCCCTGATTCTTCATTTTTGTCACATTTTGCTCCCTGCTACCTTTTCAAATTCCCCTCTGTATTCCTTCTACAATTTGACTCACCACTCCAAAACATCTGGCTCTTGCAGTGGCTAACCCACTTGTTAACTGGGAGTGAGGGTCAGGAAGATGGAAAGGAAAGTTTGTATAGCACTCACATGGTTAATCAGGTAAAAAATGTGAAAAGTTATATCTCCATTAGTCAAGAAAATAGGAAATTGAGGAACAAAATAAAGAAGGATATACAGATTAATTTAAACCAAATCCACATTAGTACTGCCAGCTAATTAAACTAAGCAAATGCTCATGATTTGTTTTATCATTTTTACATTAAGATCATTTCTATAATGTAGGATAATTATAGTGTGACTCTAATTAGCTGTTTGGATATCTATTCTAATGTATTCTGATGAACTAATGATTCCCTTATAACATAATTGTTGCATTTTTTGTTGCATGTTAAATGTTTCTTTGGGGGGTGGGAGTAGAGATAAAGAAAGGGCAACAACTTTCTATATCTGATAATGAACCAATATAAATGAGTTTGTCATTTCCACTCCAATTGCCAATGGATTATAAACCTAAATCACAAAATCTTTCTATCAGTTTCTACAGGAATAATAAAACTTTTGTTTGAAAATGGCCCATCCAAAGCACATATGCTCATGTATCATTCAATATTGGTGCAGGGATCATTCTGTGATAAATTGTTGAAAAAATGTGTAAAGTATTGTCATCTTATGTGCATGAAAGGATATCAGACTAAAGACACCAAGAGGCACTATACAAATAAGATTCAGAATTACACAAAAGAACCCAATGAATAAAGATTACTGGAGATAGTCACAATGAATTCATATTTTTTACATATAGTGAGTTATTTAAATATTAAAAAAAATACTAACATTGGGCTTGTACACACTTAGCACTATAGAATATTTCAATTTACACAGTTCTCCAAGATTGAAAGAAGAAAAGAATAATATCTAAAATATACATAGAAGCTTTAAATATTTTTATTTATTTAAGAAATGGCAAGCCAGGTCTCCTGGAGAATTTTAATTATTATTCTTTTTTTTTAAATAATTACATGTAAAATTACAGGTTTATGTTACATGTAAAAACACTTTTTAACACTTGGGTTTTTTTAAATTAAATTTATGTTTATTTTTAGTTTACATCATTCATTTCCACAAGATTTTGAGTTACAAATTTTCTCTCTGTTTCTACCCCAACCTCCACCCCAAAACAGCGATCCCAGTGTATACCCCCTCCCCCAATCTTCTCTCTCCTATATCCTCCCCCATCCCCCTCTTACTTTCCAGTAGGGCAAAATGGATCTCTATGCCCCAGTGCCTATATATCTTACTTCCCAGTTGCAGGTAAAAAAAATTTTATATATATATATTAAACATTTGATTTTAAAACTTTGAATTCCATATTCTTTCCCTTCCTCCCTTGTCACCCACCCTTACTGGGAAGATAAACAATTCAATATAAGTTGTACACGTGTAGCTATGAAAAACATTTCCATAGTAGATATATTGTGAAAGACTGACTATATTTTCCTCCATCCTATCCTGCCCCCAATTTGTTCTATTCTCTACTTTGCTTTTTTTTTTGGAGGGCAATTGGGGTTAAGCCACTTTGCCCAAGGTCACATAGCTAGTTTTTTGTGTTAATCTATTCTCTACTTTGACCCTGTCCCTTTACAAAAGTGTGTGCTTCCAACTTTCCTCCCCCTCCAGCCTGCCTTCCCTTCCGTCATCCCCCCTCTCATCCCCTTACCCCCTACTGTCCTGTAGGGTGAGATATGCTATTTAGTGTGTATGTCATTCCTTCCCTAAGCCAAATTCAATGAGAGTAAGGTTGACTCATTCCCTTTTGCCTCCCTGTTCTTCTTCTCCATTGTAACAGTTTTCCCTTGCCTCTTCTATATGAAATAATTAACCCCATTGTGTCTCTCCCCATCTCCTCTCATCATATTCCTCTCTCACCTCTCAATTTCACCTTTTAAGTATCATCCCTTACTATTCAATTGGTCCTGTGTCCCCTGTCTATATGTATACCTGTACACACACACACACACACACACACACACATATATATACACATTCACATATGTATTCATATGCCTATATACCCTCCTATATAGACATATATGTATGTATACACAACACACACACACACACACACACACACACATATATATACACACATTAATATTCCCTTCAACTATTTATATCAGCAATGCAATATTCACAATGCCTATGGAAATTGTAAATATGCTGACATGGTTATCAATCAAAAAATATGTCAGGTTTTCTATATGGGGGATAAAGCTGGAACATTTATTAAAATACCAAAAGACTGAGGCCCAAAGCCAGAAAGTCAAAGGCATCAGAGTAGTTATGAAATTGGCACAGGTAGATAAAGTAGAAAGCACCCACATTCTCAAGCGTTTAAAACAGAACAGGCTACGTCAGGCAAAGGTCCTCCTCTCCCCACTCACAGCAACCACCCAGCATCCAGGAAGCGTGCTCCCAGCAGCTCCGGCCCCTGGCAGTCCTCAGCAGGAGTCCTTAGCAGAAATTCTGGCTGACTCAAAAAGGGGTTTGAGCTTCCGCTGCCGCTGCCTCTGCTGCTGCTGCCGTTGCTACCACTGCTAGCCACCGCAGGAACTCTAGCTTGGCTTCTGCTTCCTCTTGCTCCACCCCTTCCTGCTACATCAGCAAGTCCAATGGGGCATGGAAGATCTTTAAATCCCATAACCCTTACATTAGGCCCCAAGATCTTTCATGTCCCTTACTTGACAAAAATACATTAGGAATAACTGGTGTCAACAAAATTTCACAACAATATAACAAGGATAGCACACAATAAACAGAGAAAACCATATTTTAGGGTGGGGCTATGTATGTACCCTTGTGGCAAGCTGTAATGGGAATGTAAATTTTAAAGATCTTCCCTGCCCCTAGGCTAAAGTGCACCTGGAGCCTGGGGTGGGAGGCTTATTTTTCAGTAGATACTTCTTGATTGGTCAGTGAGTCAATAAGGTTATTACATTCTCTGAGCTAGGAGAAGGCTATATAAGCCCTGATGTGCAGCTTTGTTTTGGGGCTCAGTTTGAGAAGTGTTCTGTGATTTGATCTGGATTCTGGGAAGCCGTTGTCCAGAGCCCCCAGGCTTTGAAAAACCCAGATGTTGAAACCCAGATGTTGATTTGGTTTGGATGTAATGGTTGGACGGTTTGACAAGCTGTCTACTTGATCTGTTTCTGTCTTGATAATTCTGTCTGTATACTTTGAAGTTCAGGGTGCTGACCTTTTTCCCCTGAACAAGGTAAAGGATATATGTCTGACTGATTAAAGTAATCTTGTTAACCCATTTTGAGTTGCTTTCCTTTATCAAAGCAGATCCAAGAACCTGTGTGAGCAGCCACCCTGGGGACGCTGGGGTGCTTGCTGCTATACAAGCGGGTAAAAGTATATTGTCTACCCTGCCAAGTGAAAGCAAATTGGTCTCATTGTTTAGGGTCTGTTGGGATGGTGAAGAAGGCATTTGCCAAGTCAATAACTGCATACCACGTCCCATCATATTTCTGGATCCTTTCTAATAAGGTGATGGTATCTGGAACAGCAGCATACAAAGAAGGAGTCACCTTATTCAACTGTCTATAATCCACAGTCATTCTCGATGTCCCATCTGATTTTCTTACTGGCCAGACAGGATTATTCCATCTTGTGGTTGTAGGGACTAACACTCCTGCTTCAACATATTCCTTTATAGTAGTGGTAATTTCATCTTGCCCACCTGGCACACGATACTGTTTTAAAGTAATTACTTCAGAAGGTTCAGGTAAAGTGATTGGGTCCATTTTTATTTTTCCCACTAAAACTATATTAATTCCTATCTTCCTTACAGCAAATTGGTATCTCCCTTCAGGTAAATTCAGAGTCATTCCTCTCAATACATCTATTCCAATGATGTATTCAGGAATGGGTACAACAACCACAGTATATTCTTTCTTAGGTAACTGCCCAATTTTCATTGTTATTTTAACTTGTCTGGCTGATATTTCAGCCCCTCCTAGACCTGTGATAGTAATAGGAGTTCCATGTTTAAACGTATCAGGGTTTCCATAGATAAGTGTGGCCTCAGCCCCAGTATCAAGCAGTGCCCTAGTCACAGTAGTTGATCCATTCTTCCAATATATTGTTAAACCAATATGGGGTCTGCAATCCCTTCTGCATATTTCTTTAATCTGGGCTGGGGCTTAGCCTATCTCCTATTCTCCCTGAAGGTGGGGCAAACTTGGATACAAAGATTCAGATTCAGAAGTACCTGCAGGGGTGGTTCCTGCTTCCCTATTCGTTCTAATGCTAAGTACCTTTTCTTGGTACAGCTTATACAGCTCTTTAGTTGGAATAACATCTATTCTTCTAAAGTCCATCCCTGCTCTTAATAGAGCAGTAAACAGTTCCCTTCTTGTTGGTCTATTTTGTCTCTGAATCCTCTGGCTGTTTACTCTTCTCTCTCGAGGAAATTTGTCTTTTTCCCATTCCCCTAGGTCACTTAATTGTGAAATCTTATCCAGTACCTCTGAAAGAGGGTGCCCTATTTCTCCAATTAATAGAGTCAGAATTAAGGTGCTTATATGCAGGAGGAGCCATCTTCACTATGATATTTCTATGAGGAACTCCTAGGGGGTATCATAATATGCATTTGCATCTCCAATCATGATAGCAGTTTTCATTACCTCCTCCTTTAGCTTTCTCATACAGTCTCTAAGTGAGTACCAGGGTCTGTCTCCCCTAGGCCACACAGATTCAGTAGGATATAGCTTCTTGCATCCCTCTGCAGCTAAAGCTAACAGATTCGTTTTATTGTTACCTCCTTGCATATGGTGATCCCTAAAAGCTTGGTGTACAGAAGGATTCTGACTGATACTTAGGAATTTTAAGCAGTTCTCACTGTCCAGTGTTACTTCCTCCAGCTACTTCATCAGTGATTCTTACTATCCAAGACACTAAAGACTCCCCCATTCTACTCAATATATCAGTGATCTCCTGTTGTGTGAAATCTTCAATTATCTCCCTGGACTCTGTTTTACCCCGGTGGTTCTCCTGTCTTCCTCTTTGTATGGGGAGAGCTTCTACATTAGAAGACACCTCATCTAACCTTGCTCCATTCTCCTCACACACATTCTCCTGGAAGCTGTCAGGGCAACTCTGCCCAGCTTGTACAAAATCTACATGTACATTTCTTCTGCTAGTTTTTTGCTTCCTTTTAGCTACATGAACAGTAGCTTGTTCCTGGACGACATGAGTCCCTCTAGCTCACTCTTCTGAATGCTATGACACAGAGGAATCCTCAGGCAGACTAGCTGACTCCCTAGCCATCCGAGCTCTTTCCTCCAGCAGCTTATCCCTACTTTTACACGATAACTTGTTAGCAGGACCCAGCCTCTCCTGCACACTCCTGCCAGTTCTTTGCCTGGTTCTATAAGTATTCCTTGCAAACATCTTTCCAAATCTCCAGATTCTCCCTCTTTTAGCCTTGGTTCCCAGTTTTCACAGGGCCCTGTGCTTTTGGCCCATTCTCTGGCTAGAGAGGAATAAGGCAAATCCTCCCATCCTGGAATAGCCATTTCTCCCTCTAAAGCCCCACTGCTTCCAAATAGAGGCCTGACATTTTGTGATCCCATCCTGGTTGCCAAATATATCAGTAATGCAATATTCACAATGCCTACAGAAATTGTAAATATATGGATGTGGTTATCAATCACAAAATATATCAGGTTTTCTATATGGGGGATAAAGCTGGAACATTTATTAAAATACCAAAAGACTGAGGCCCAAAACCAGAAAGTCAAAGCCATCAGAGTAGTTATGAAATTGGCACAGGTAGATAAAGTAGAAAGCACCCACATTCTCAAGCGTTTAAAACAGAACAGGCTACGTCAGGCAAAGGTCCTCCTCTCCCCACTCACAGCAACCACCCAGCATCCAGGAAGTGTGCTCCAAGCAGCTCCGGCCCCTGGCAGTCCTCAGCAGGAGTCCTTAGCAGAAATTCTGGCTGACTCAAAAAGGGGTTTGAGTTTCTGCTGCTGCTGCTGCCGCTGCTGCCACCACTGCTAGCCGCTGCAGAAACTCTAGCTTGGCTTCTGTTTCCTCATGCTCCACCCCTTCCTGTTATGTCAGGAAGTCCAATGGGGCATGAAAGATCTTTAAATCCCATAACCCTTACACTATTCTCATATTGAGAAAAGTTTAATAAGTTACTGTAATTGTTTTCCCATGTAGGAATATAAATAGTTCAATTTTTATAAATTCCTTATGATTTCTTTTTGCCTGTTTACCTTCTCATGCTTCTCTTGCTTCTTATATCTGAATGTCAAATTTTCTGTTCAGCTCTAGTTTTTTCATCAAGAATGCTTGAAAGTCCTCTATTCCACTGAATGGCCATATTTTCCCATGAAACATGATATTCAGTTTTGCTAGGTAGGTGATTCTTGGTTTTAATCCGAACCCCTTTGACCTCTGGAATATTCTATTCCAAGCCCCTCAGTGTAGAACCTGCCAGATCCTGTGTTATCCTGATTGTTTTCCCTTGCCTCTTCTATATGAGATAATTTACCCCATTCTATCTCTCCCCATCTCCTCTCACTATATTACTCTCTCACTTGTTAATTTTACCTTTTAAATATTATCCCTTCCTATTCAACTGGTCCTATGCCCTCTGTCCATGTATACTGTACACATATATACACACTCACATATGTATTCATACGCCTATATACCCTCCTATATAGACATATGTATGTATGTCTATATATACATATGTATGTATATATGCATATACATACATGTACACACATATATGTATACATATATACACATATATATACACACATTTCTATTCCCTTCAATCATTTTCATACTGAGAAAAGTTTCATAAGTTACAATTATCGTTTTTCCATGTAGGAATGTAAGTAGTTCAACTTTGATAAGTTCTTTATGATTTCTTTTCTGTTTACCTTCTCATGCTTCTCTTGCTTTTTGTATCTGAATGTCAGATTTTCTATTCAACTCTGGTTTTCTCATCAAGAATGCTTGAAAGTCTTCTATTTAATTGAATGACCATATTTTCCCCTGAAACATGTGTAATGCGAATGTAAATTTTAAAGATCTTCCCTGCCCCTAGGCTAAAGTGCACCTGGAGCCTGGGGTGGGAGGCTTGTTTTTCAATAGATACTTTTTGAATGGCCAGTGGGTCCAAAAGGTTGTTACATTCTCTGAGCCAGGAGAAGGCTATATAAGCCCTGATGTGAGGCTTTGTTTTGGGGGCTCACTTTGAGAAGTGTTCTGTGATTTGATCTGTATTCTGGGAAGCCGTTGTCCAGGGCCCCCCCGGCTTTGAAAAACCCAGATGTGGAAACCCAGATGTTGACTGGGTATGGATGTAATGGCTGGACAGTTTGGAAATCTGTCTACTTGATCTGTTTCTGTCTTGATAATTCTGCCTGTATACTTTGAAGTTTGGGGTGCTGACCTTTTCCCCTGAACAAGGTAAACAATATATGTCTGACTGATTAAAGTAAGCTTGTTAACCCATTTTGAGTTGCTTTCCTTTAACAAAGCAGATCCAAGAACCTGTGTGAGCAGGCACCCTGGGGATACTGGGGTGCTTGCCGCTACAACATGATACTCAGTTTTGCTGGGTAGGTTACCCTTTGTTTTAATCCCAGCTCCTTTGCCCTCTGGAATATCATATTCCAAGCCCTTTGATCCCTCAGTATGGAAGCTGACAGGTCCTGTGATATCCTGATTGTGTTTCCACAGTATTCAAATTGTTTCTTCCTGGCTGCTTATAATATTATCTCCTTGATCTGGGAACTCTGGATCCTGGCTATAATATTCCTAGGAGTTTTCTTTTTGCAATCTTTTCAGGAGGTGATCGGTAGATTCTTTCAACCTCTATTTTGCCCTCTGGTTCTAAAACATCAGGGCAATTTTCCTTGAGAATTTCTTGAAGGATGATTTCTAGGTTCTTTTTCTGATCATGGCTTTCAGGTAGTCCAATAATTTTAAAATTATCTCTCCTGGATCTATTTTCCATGTCAGTGGTTTTTACCATGAGGTATTTTACATTGCCTTCTATTTTCATTTGTTTGGATCTGGTAATTGTATCTTGATTTCTCATAAAGTCACTGACTTCCATTTGCTCCAATCTAATTCTGAAGGAGTTATTCTCTTCAGTGAGCTTTTGAGATTCTTTTTCCATCTGGCAAATTTGGCTTTTTAAGAAGCATTCTTCTCCTCATTTGGCTTTTTGAGCCTTTTTTGCCTTTTGAGTTAGTCTATTTTTTTTAAAGCAATTGGGGTTAAGTAACTTGCCCAAGGTTACATGGCCAGTTATTTTGTGTGGGTTTTAAATATCTGAAGCCAGAACCAATCCCAGGTCCTCCCGACTCCGGGGTCGGTGCTCTTACTCACTGCGCCACCTAGTCACCCCAAGCTAATCTCTTTTTTTAAGGTGTTATTTTCTTCAGTCAGTTTGTTGACTCTCATTTTATAATTTTCTTGCTTCATTCTCATTTCTCTTCCCAATTTTTCCCCCACTTCTCTTATTTGGTTTTCAGAATCCTTCTTAAGCTCCTCTATGGCCTGTAAGCAGCTTCTTATTTTGTTGGAAGCTTCTGGTGCAGGATTTCTGACTTCATTGTCTTCCTCCTATTCCATGCCCTGATCCTTTTTGTCCCCAAAAAGGAAATCCAAAGTCAGACCACTTTGCTTGCCATGTTTCCCTCACTTGCTCATGTTGCCACTCAACAATTACTTGACTTTTGAGCCTTTTGCCACAGTAGAACTCTGCTACCAGAGGGGGTCGCTTCGTCCCAAATTTCTGGGGTTTTCTCAGCTGCTGGAGATATTTGTTGGCTCCCCTCTCTTATGCCTCCTCAGGCTCTGGCAAACTAGTCATGCAACCCAGGACCTCCACCCTAGACTGCAATCCAGATTCAAGCAAGTTAAAGCAAGAGTGATTATCCCTCAGATTGGTTGCTTGGTCCTCCTACAATCTGCAGGCCTGGAGCTCTGAAGTAGCTATGTGGCAGTGGCTGCACAGCTGCAGCACCTCAGCTTCTTCTTGCCATGGGAGAGCAAAGGCCGGATCGCACACCTAAACTCTCAGGTCTCAAAGTCCACACTGCACTGACCTCTCACTTTGTCCTTAGCATCTATGGATTGATAATTCTGGAAACCACCACAGCTGCTGGTGATCCACTCTCCCAACGTCCCTCCAGCTGGGGCTGGTCGTGGCTGCCCTGAGGCTAAAACCTCAGTCTCACAGGGTTGGGCTCAGCTCCCAGAGCTCTGTGCTGTCCTCTTCCTGCCGGCCTGCCGGGCTATCTTCAGTGGGAGGTTAGTTTCTCCCTGTCACTTTGTGGGTTCTGTAGCTTTAAAGTTTGTTTAGAGAAATTTTTTACATGTATTGGAGGAGGTCAAAGTGGGAGCCCTCCAGAAGTCCTGTTTCTACTCTGCCATCTTGGCTCTGCCCCATTAACAATTGTTTTTAAAACTTTAAGTTCCAAATTCTCTCTTTCCTTCCCTCCCTCCTTCCCTACCCTTAACCTCTTATTGAAAAAGCAAGCAATTCAATATAGGTTATACATGTGTAGTCATGCAACACTTTTCCATAATAGTCAAGTTGTGAAAGAAAACATAGAGAAAAATATCCTCAAGAAAAATAAAGAAAGTTTTAAAAAGTATGTTTTGATCTCTATTCAGACACTTTCAGTTCTTTCTCTGGGGCTGGGTAGTGTTTTTATTCATAAATCCTTCAGAGTTCTCTTGGATCATTGTATTGCTGAGAATAACCAAGTTATTCACAGCTGATCATCTTACAATATTGCTGTTATTTTGTACACAGTATGTTTCACTTTGGATTAGCTCATGTAAGTCTTTCCAGGATTTTCTGAAGCATCCTGCTGATCATTTCTTATAGCACAATATTATACCATCATAATCACATAGCACAATTTGTTTAGCCACTCCCCAACTGATGGACATTCCCTCAATTTCCAGTGCTTTGCTACCGGAAAAGAACTGCTCTAAATATTTGTGTACATCTGGTTTATTTTACTTTTTGGGTTTTTTTTTAAATCTCTTTTGGGATACAGACCTAGTAGTGGTATTACTAGGTCAAAGGATATGCATGGTTTTATAACTCTTTGCACATAGTTCAAAATTGTTCTACAGAAGAGTTGTACCATTTCAGAACTCCACCAACATTGCATTAATGTCTCATTTTTCCCACATCACCTCCAGCATTGGTCATTTTACTTTTCTGTCCTGTTAGCTAATCTAATAGGTATGAGGTAGTGGCTTAGAATTGTTTTAATTTGTATTTCTCCAATCAATAGTGAGTTAGAATATTTTTTCATATGACTTTGATTACTTCATCTGAAAACCATTCATGTCTTTTGATCATTTATCAATTGTGGAATGGCTCTTATTTTTATAATTTTGACTTCTCGATATGTTTTAGAAATGAAACCTTTATCAGAGAAACTTGCTTCAAATTTTTTTTAACAGTTACTATTGCTAACTATTTCCCTACATCCTATTACCCCCCATTTATTCTGTTATCTCTCTTCTTTCACCCTGTTCCTCCTCAAAAGCATGTTGCTTTTGACTATCCCTCCCCTAATCTGCCCTCCTTCCTATGACCCCTACCCTTCATTTGTCCTCTTCCCCTCCTACTTTCTTGTAGGGCAAGAGAAATTTCTATATCCAATTGAGTGCATGTACTATTCCCTCTTTGAGCCAATTCTGATGAGTGTAAGGTTTACCCATTCTCCCCTTTCCCCCTCCACTATAAGATTTTTCTTACCTCTTTTATGTGAGATAACTTACTCCATTCTACCTCTCCCTTTCTTCTAGTACTTTCCTCTCTCACACCTTACTTTTACTTTTTTAGGTTATCATCCATTCATATTCAACTGAAACCTGTGCCCTTTGTCTACATAAACTCCTTTTAACTGCCCTAATAATGAGAAATTTTTTACGAGTTACAAATATCATCTTTCTATGTAATAATGTAAACAGTTTAACCTTATTAAGTCCCTTATGATTTCCCTTTCCTGTTTACCTCTTTATGCTTCTTTGAGTCTTGTATTTTACAAATTTTCTATTCAGCTCTAGTCTTTCCATCAAGAACTTGAAAGTCTTCTATTTCATCAAATATCCATTTTCCTCCTGAAGGCTTATACTGTTTTGCTGGGTAGTTGATTCTTGGTTATAATCCTAATTCCTTTGCCTTTCTGAAGACCATATTCTAAGCCCTCCGATCTTTTAATGCAAAAGCCTCTAAATGTTGTGTTAACCTAACTGTGGCTCCACAATACTTAAATTGTTTCTTTCTGTCCACTTTTAATATTTTTTCCTTGACCTGGGAGCTCTGGAATTTGGCTATAATATTCCTTGGAGTTTTCATTTGGGGATCTCTTTTAGGAGGTGATTGGTGAATTCCTTCAATTTCTATTTTACTCTCTGGTTCTAGAATATTAGGAAAGTTTTCCTTGAAAATATCTTGAGGGGTGGCCAGGTAGCACAGCGAGTAAGAGCACTGGCTCCAGTGTCGGGATGACCTAGGAATTGAATCCAGGCTCAGACACTTAGCACCCACCCAGCAACACCTGGCTGTGTAACCTTGAGCAAGTTACTTAACCCCAATTGCTTAGGGGTGGCCAGGTGGCTCAGCAAGTAAGAGCACTGGCCCCAGTGTCGGGATGACCTGGGGATCGAATCCGGGCTCAGATACTTAGCACCACAACCAGAAATAACTGGCTGTGTAACCATGAGAAAGTTACTTAACCCCAATTGCTTTTAAAAAAATGTCTTGAAAGATGATATGTAGGCTTTTTTTTTTATTGTGGCTTTCAGGAAGTCACATAATTTTAAACCATCTCTCCTGGATCTATTTTCCAGGTCAATTGTTTTTTTCCAATGAGATATTTCACATTGACTTTTTTTTCATTTTTCCATTCTTTTGGTTTTGTTTTATAATTTCTTGATTTCTCATAAAATCACCAGCTTCCATTTGCTGCATTCTAATTTTGAAGGAATTATATTCTCCACTGAGCTTTTGTACCTCTTTTTCTACTTGGTCAATTCTGCTTTTTAAGACATTCTTCCCCTCAATTTTTTTTTTTTACCTCTTTTACCATTTGGTCTGGTCTGGTTTTTAAGGTGTTATTTTCTTCAGTCTTTTTTTATATTTCTTCAGCATTTTTATTTTCTTCAGTATTCAGCTGTTCACTTTTTTCATGATTTTCTTGCATCATTTTCATTTCTCTTCCCAATTTTTCCTCTATCTCTCTTACTTGATTTTCAAAATCATTTTTTACTTTTTCCATGGCCTGAGACTAATTTATATTTTTCTTGAAGGCTTTGGATATAGGAGCTTTGACTTTGTTATCTTCTGAGTGTATGTTTTGATCTTCCTTGTCACCATAGTAACTTTCTATGGTCAGAACTTTTTTCTTTTCTTTGCTCATTTTCCTAGCCTATTGCTTGACTTTTGCGCTTTGTTAAAGTAGGCCTCTGCTTCCAGGGTGTCTAATATACACACATGTACACATACACACACGCATATATAGTCAAGTGGTAAAAAGAATGTTTCTTGGGAACCACTCTTTGGAAAAGGTCTAAGTAACTATTTTAAGTGATACCTCTTTTCCCTATTTGAAGAGTTTCTGGGGTTTTTTTATGAAAATAATCTTAGGTGGTAGAAAAAGCAGCTTTGAGGATTGGAACTATGTTAGATACTAATTTTGTACCTCTTAACACCATCTATCATGATAGTGAACAATATTAGCCCTTAATAAATATTTGTTAAGTTGAATTGAATTGAATTGAATTATTGGTACTAATGTCAAAATATGGAATGCATTTGAATTTCTGACTAGGATCAGAAGTTTGATTTGCAAAAAATTAAAGAAGAGAAACTTTAAACAGGATTCACTTCTCCTCAATACTCTCTCTCTGTTCTTTAGGGGGATAGATTGTCATAAAGATAAAAGTAAATAATGTATATAGTGGGGAATTTATCTATTCCTTGAGTAGGTGAGAAAGAAAGTGAGACATGGGATAAGCCTCTGAGAAGGTATCACCTATAGGTATCACTGCTTTGTAGTGGATAGAAGTCTGGAGTTGTAATTAGGAAGATAGATGTTCAAATCCTTACTTTAACCTTGAGGATCATAGATTTAGAGTTGGAAGGGAGAGTAGAGGCCACTTATTCCTAAGCCCTTCATTTTATAAATGAAGAAAGTGAGTCTAAAAAAGACTAAGTAAATTATCCAAGGTCACACAGCTAGGAAGTGCCTGAGGTTATAACTTCCATCAGGTCACAGAATTAATTATTTTTATTTTCTATCTCCAGTATATAGTAAAGTACCCAGCACATAGTGGACCAGGCTTAATTCATGCATATTAACAGATTCATTCTTCTCAACATAATGCAAATGATCCTGTGATCATTTGAATTCAAATTTATCATTTAAAAATCTTTATTGAACAGCAATAGATAAAGACAAAGCACTGTGTTAAAATCTACAAAAGTGCATCTCCAAGAAGAACTAGAGATTAATGAAACCATTTCAGGTATTAGGAAATAATGTAAACTACATTAAAGAGGAGGAGGGGCAATTCCATTCAATGACCATTTATTAAGTGTCTATTATGTGCAAGGAGTTGTCATTATACCAGTTTGCCTGAAGTAGAGGATCTTAATAAGTGAACAATTGAAAATAAGACTGGAATGGCTCACTGGGATGAAATTGCATAGGCCCTTGAATGCCAGGCTAAAATCTGTGTTTTACACATCAACTCATCTACCAATTAATAAGCATTAAATGAGCATTTACTATGTGCCAGACACTATAGTAAAGACTGGGGATAAAAAGACAAAAATGTCCTTGCTCTCCAAGAGTTTACATTCTCAAATACATAGAGAACTGAGTCAATAAGTATACAAATGATTCCCTAATTGATAAATGGTCAAAGAATGTGAACAGGCAGTTTTCAGACAAAGAAATCAAAGCTATCTATATATGAAAAATGCTCTAAGTCATTATTGCTTAGAAAAATGCAAATTAAAACAACTCTGAAGTACCATGTCACACCTGTCAGATTGGCTAATATAAAAGAAAAAGAAAATGGTAAATGTTGGTGGGGATGTGGGGACACCAACACATTGTTGATAGATTTGTGAACTGATCCAACCATTCTGGACAGCAATTTGGAACTATGCCCAAAGGACTATAAAACTGAGTATACCTTTTCACGCAACAGTAGCACTATTAGTGTTATATCTCAGATTTTTAAAAAGGAAAAGGATCTATATGTACAAAAATATTTAGAGCAGCTCTTTTTGTTGTGACAAAGGAAATTAAGGGGATGGCCATCAATTGGGGAATGACTGAACAAGCTGTGGTATATGATTGTGATAGAATGCTATGGTGTTAAAAGAAATGATTAGTAGGATGCTTTCAGAAAAACCTTGAAAGACTTATATGAACATCTGATGAAAAGTGAAGTGAACAGAACCAGGAGAACATTATATGCAGTAGAAACAATATTGTACAATGATCATCTGTGAATGACTTAGCTATTCTCAGCAATACAATGATCCAAGACAGTTCCAAAGAACTTAGGATGAAAAATGCTATCCATTTCCAGAGAAAGAACTGATGGAGTCTAAATGCAGTTTGAAACATACTTTTTTCCCTTTATTTTAATTTTTTTTGGTCATTGTTTTCTTTCACATTGATTTGTGAATCATTTCATTCGCATATTTTGTGAATGCATGATTTCACATGATTGATATGGAAATATGTTTTACATGATTGTACATGTATAATCTATATAAAATTGCTTGCCATCTCAGAGAAAGAAGTGGGGAAGGAAGGAGGGAGAGAAATTTGGAACTCAGAAATTTAAAAAAAAGAATGTTAAAAACTGTTATAGGTATTGGAAAAAATAGAATATTAAAAAATGCAAAAAAGACTTTACATCCTAATGGAGGAGATAACATGTACATATATAGGCATATACACAATACAAACCAAATATATTCAAAGGCATCTTAGAGGAGGGAACACTAGCAGTTGAGTAAACCAGGACAAGCCTCCTATAGAAAATGGTGGTTGAGCTTAGTCTTGAAAGAAGCTATGGACTCCAAGAGACAGAAGTGAGGACAGAGAGCATTCCTGAGCAATCAGAGCAAAGACATGGAGAAGGGTGATAGAGTGTGGTGTGTGAGAAAAGCAAGTAGAACAGAATTTCTAGGACATATGTCAAATTGAGGGAATTAATGGATCAGAAAAGTTAAGACTGGATTAGGTTATAAGGAGCTTTAACTGTCAAACAGAAGTTTATATTTGATCCTAGAGGTAATGGGAGCCATTTGAGTTTCTTCAGCAGGAGGGTGGGTTGTTTAGACCTGCACTTTAGGAATATAACTTTGATGACTGTGTGGTGGATGAATTGGAATGGGGAGAGATTTGAGGCCAGGAAGTCAGTTGGGAGCTTATTCCCTTAGTGTAGTATAGCAGCAAGCACCCTAGCATACTCAGGGTGGCTGCCAACACAGGTTCTTATATCTGCTTTTTTAAAGGAAAGCAACTAAAAATGGGTTAACAATATTGCTTTAATCAAACACATGTCATTTACCTAGTTCATGGGAAAAAGATCAGCACCCTGAACTTCAGAGAATATAAACAAGTTACAAGCAGAAGTTACAAGCAGACAGAAACAGATCAGCAGACAGGCTTCCAGCTGTCTGACCATTAATTACATCCATACCTAGTCATTTACCAGAGAGGGAAGCACCAACATCTGGGTTTTCAAAGCCAGGGAGTTCAACAGCTGCCCAGAGTCTTATCTGGTCCAATCACATAACTCTTCTCAAATTGAGCCCCAAAGCAAAATCTCACATCGGGGTATACATAGCCTTCTCCTGGCTCAGAGAATATCACAACCCTCTTGACCCACTGCCCAATCACACAGCACCAAAGTGTGGGCATTCCTGAAAAACAAGCTTCCCACCACAGGCTCCATGTGTCCACATTCAGCCTATTAGGGGGCAGAGTATATTTTCAAATCAAGTAAGGTTCTCAGAGTCACTTAAGCCTATCAAAGGGCCTAGGGGCAGGGAAGATCATAGATTCCTATTCCCATAACATGTAGGCCTGGTAATGAGGGCCTGAACTAGAATGGTAGCTGTGTGAGTGGAAAGAGGCGCATATGATAAATGTCTTGAAAGTTGGAACAAGATTTGGCAACTGGTTGAATATTTAAGGTGAGTGAGAGTGAGGAGTTGAGGAAGAAGCTGGTGGACTGGGTGACCAGCTCATCAAGTAATGCCCTTGATAGTAATATTGAAATTCAGAAGAGAGGTAGGATTGGGAATTGGAGGAGAGATAACGAATTCTTTTTTGAATGTGTTGAGATTGAGATGCCTAAAGGACTAAGTGACATTAGTTCTCAGCATTCAATAGACAATTTGTGCCACAAGCCTAGAACTCAATAGAGACATTAAGGTTGTATATAGAAATTTGAGAGTCAGTTGCAGAGAGTTGATAATTCAACCTATGGAGTTGATTTTCAGAGAAAAGAGATAATATGCCTTCCTTGACTTAGAAAAGAAGGAAATTTTTTTTTTTCTGTAGTAGAAAGAAAGCTGGATTTGAAATCAGGAAACTGTGTTCAAATCCTGGCTCTTTCTATACAAGTCACTTTATTTATTTGTTTCCTTGCCTGTGGAAAGAAGATTAGATAAGTAAGGTCCGTTTCAGCTTTAAATCGAAAATCTCATAACTGGAAATAATATCGTATCTTTCATGTCATTCAGTCCAAAATAGGACTGCATTAGCCACATAAAGAATTCAAAAGCTACATTATCTTCATACACAAAATGATGTACAAGATTGAGATAATTAGGGAGATGATGTAGGTCACAAAAATGTTAGGGAATTATTTATTCAGATTTGAATAGAAAGTGTTTTTCTTGTTCTTTGGTAGATCTTGAATCATGAGCAAATGCTGCAATTATGTATTTCATTTTCCATATGTATAGATAGAACCATCTGAAAGGTCAACTAGATCACAGTAATGTATATTGATGAGGCTGATTTCATTGGGCTGCATTACTCATCTAAATCTATGAGAATTTTGTCACTTACATCCATTCATAAATGGCAGAAAACCTAAGAATTATATAATGTCTAGCTTGGTTAAGCACACAGTGTCACTTGAAAAGCCCCTGCTTCTTTTGCCAGAAGCAATAACTGTTTCCCAGAGTTCACATCTTTTCATTTGTAGTAGGAATAGCATAATTTGGTATTGCATATTGAAGCCAAGTTAAATAAAACCTGAAATATATTTAGAGCATTCTAGGGTTTTCCAAGAATTCATTGGTGAGCACTGCCCAACTTTCCATAACCGAACATGTAAAATGTATTGATGCTGCATAGGAACATATTCTAACAGGACAGAGAGGCAGAGGATCTTAAATATTCTACTTAGAACTTGGAATCAGGAGACCTGTGTTCTTTTCCTGATTTTGTCATTAAGGTGATGCTTTTTTTTTAACTTTGAAAGACTTGTTTCATCATCTCAGAGACAAAAGTTTTGAGGGATCCATGTCACAGTGGGAAAGGTGCTGTAATGGTAGGAAAGAGAACTGGGTTATGATCATGACATTGTCATTTGTCATTTGTGTGACCATGGGAAAATGATACAAAATCACTGGATCACATAGGCTGTCTCATTTCCTGTATAAAGAGGGATCCAAATGAGATGATTGCTAAAGTCCTCTTGAGCTCTAAGATTATATCTATATTGGTTAACTAGTTTGCTAAAGTTTGTGCCTATAAAGAAGGGCATATATAATTATCCCCTTAAGACCGAAGATACTGTGTGCAGATAGCACAAGGAACATATTGTTCCATTTGGCATTCTTGATGGATTTTACTGACTGTCTGTAATGTAATGCCAAGGAAAGGCAACTTCCCAAGGTTCAGAATACCAGCATAGGTGCTCTCCATTTTATTCAGTGACAAACCAAGAACAGAGAAGATCAAAACATGACATCATTCCAAATACAGCATTTACTAAGCATGATTAAATAATCTCCAAGTACTACCCCACCCCAGGACCTTCCAATCATTCAGTCAATTACAAAGTCCCTGGTCTAAATACTTCTCCACCCCTAGGCTATACCTTAATTTAGTCCACCACAAAGTCCCTCTTCTCAAATGGAGATTAGTTTCCAAACATAAGGTCAAAAGTTCCCCACCCCTGGATCACAATTGAATCTACCCCAGAGTTACATCAAGTTTAAACACAGCACTTAATACCCAAATGGAGGTCTTTTCTTCATCTTGACTCGAGGCAAGTTCTCAGCAATCTTAGTTCCTGGGGAGACAAGGCTTAGCAAGGCCACAAGATACATTGCCAGTCCCTTCGTTAATTCATCCTCTGTCTGTAGAACAGTCCTAGAACCCCTGAAAACATTAGCAAAACCCTCTCCTAGGATTTCTGTAAACATACAACAAGAAAATCCTTCTTCAGGGCTTCTGAACCAACAGAAAGGTTCCCAGATCCCTGCAACAACAGCACTGTCCTTCACCAGTGGACAGTATTCACTCTGTCTGCAGGACAGTCTCCAGACCCCTGCAACAACAGCACTGTCCTTCACCAGTGGACAGCATTCACTCTCTGTCTGCAGGACAGTCTCAGGGCTTCTTAGCAAACAGCCAGGTTCCAGGACTTCTTCAACAGGACAGTCTTTCACCAGTGGACAAATCTGGCAAAACAACATCAAAACAGACAGACAAAGTACCAGCAAAACAGCCATGTCTCCTCAGTCCTTGGCAGCTCAGGGGGCAGGTCTCAAAAGTCCAGGGCAATTCAAAGCGGCCACCAGCAATTCTCTTAGTCTCTCTCTCTCTCCACGAGGTGCTGCTTCCAAGAAAAAAGGTCTTCTGCCTCTCTCTTGTGTCTCTCCAAATCTACGTCACCAGCTCCTCCCAGTTCAGGACTTTCTTTTCACATCAACAAGCCCATCCCACAGGTGGGATTAACAAGCTCTGGGTTTTAACACAATCAATTTGAAAACCAAGCCAATACAGGGGGAACTTTAAATGCCATTACTATCACACTGTCCATATCTCCTCTTTATGTCATTTTCAGAAGTAACTTTTAGAAGGAAGCATTAGAACCAGCAACAAGCGCACATTATTGCCTCTGGGTATTTTCTTTTCTTTCCTCTTTTCCTTCCTTCCTTCCCCCTGCCCCTTCTCCTCCTCCTTCTTTGAAATTTTCAGGTTTTTTTTTTAAAGCAATTAGGGTTAAGTAACTTGCTCAAGGTTACACGGCCAGTTATTATTTCTGGGTGTGGTGCTGAGTATCTGAGCCCGCATTTGATCCAGGTCATCCCAACACTGGAGTCAGTGCTCTTACTCACTGAGCCACCTGGCTGCCCCTAAGCAATTGGGGTTAAGTAACTTGCTCAAGGTTACACGGCCAGGTGTTTCTGGGTGGGTGCTAAGTGTCTGAGCCCGGGATTTGATCTCCAGGTCTTCTCAACACTGGAGCCAGTGTTCTTACTCGCTGTGCTACCTGGCCGCCCCTGAAATTTTCAGTTTAACTTAAGTTTAAAGCTCAATGTGAGCAATGCAGTTCAGCAAGCATTTATTAATTGTCATCTGTGTTCAAGGCACTCTGTTAGCAGCTGGGAATACAAAGACAAAAATGAAAAACTCTCTACTTCGGGGGCATGCAGTAATAAAGTAAGAAAAAAGAAAATAAAGGAAAATATCCTGCCCTCAGGATTTTGCTTGTGCAAAACCATAGAGACAGATATCATGTATAAGGAAGAGCAGCGGGCTGACTGAATCATGAGGAGAGATATTCGGGTAGTAGAATCAGTAAGACCTGGCAACTGATTGGCTATAGGGGATGAAAGAGAGTAAAGAGTGGAGGATGGCTGAGGTTGCAAGCCTTGTTCACTTGAAGGATGGTGGTAGTCTCCACAGAAATAGGAAATCAATAGTATTCTATGTGCTAGGTGCTATGCTTGGCTCTGTTCATTAAAAAAATAACAATAAAAGGCTGCTTATTCTCCAGGACCTAACATTCTATTAGTGGAGACAACTTATATGTTTGTATATACATGTATATGCATATATATCAGCAATGCAATATTCACAATGCTTATGGCAATTAAAAATATGCTGATGTGGTTATTAATCACAAAATATATCAGGCTTGCTATATGGGGGATAAAGGTAGAACATTTATTAAAACACCAAATGACTGAGTCCCAAAACCAGAAAGTCAAAGCCATCAGAGTAGTTATGAAATTGGCACAGGTAGATAAAGTAGAAAGCACCCACATTCTCAAGCCTTTAAAACAGAACAGGCTACCTCAGGCAAAGGTCTTCCTCTCCCCACTCACAGCAACTACTCAGCATCCAGGAAGCATGCTCCTAGCAGCTCCAGCCTCTGGCAGTCCTCAGCAGGAGTCCTTAGCAGAATTTCTGGCTGACTCAAAAAGGAGTTCGCACCTCAACCTCCACCTCGGCCGCTACCACTGCTGCTGGCGCTGGCGCTGTCGCCACCACTGCAGGAACTCTAGCTTGGCTTCCACTTCCTCTTGCCTTACCCCTTTCTGCTATGTCAGCAAGTCCAGTGGGGCATGGAAGATCTTTAAATCCCATAACCCTTACAGCATACATATATACAAAATACACATAAGGTAATTTGGAAGAGGAGCAAAGATAAGGTCAAAAAAAGTTTTGTGTAGAGGGTGGCACTTGAGCTGAGTTTTGATAGAAACAAAGGGCATCCACCCATGTTCATTAAAGGTCAGTGACTATTATTACCTCAGATCTAATATGAAACAATTGGTTTGACATTTTAATACCCTTCGCAAACTTGTCACTTTCCAGTCTTTCACTTTAGTGAAAGTTTTTCTAGTCTTAGACTTTAGTCCTTTAATGTTCTGATCCACCCACAACTACATTCGTGTTTAACACAGGACCCTCCATCTCCTGACCATTCTCCTCCTGGGACTGTTCTCCCTCATCACCCCCTCCTCTTGAATATCCTGGCTTCCTTTATAGCTAAAACCCCTCATCTTGGGCCTTTTATCCCCTCATACTGATAGAATCTTCCTTCCAAAATGATCTTCTGTCTACTCCATATTTATATATAATAGTTATTTGCATGTTGTCTCCTCAATTAGAATATGAACTCCTTTAGCACTCAATGTATTTTTGCCCTTTTTTTATATCCTTGGTTTTTTTTAAATTAATTTTTATGTTTATTTTTAGTTTACATGATTCATTTCCACAAGATTTTGAGTTACAAATTTTCTCCCCATCTTTCCCTGTCTACCACCCCAAAACAGCAATCCCACTATATATAATGCCATGCTCAGAAGCTTTCCAGAGGACTGCTACTCTGAACAGTTTTTAAGGTTCTGATTAGACAGTATAGTGAACACTATTTATTCCATAACAAATCAAAGCAAAACTTTCACAAAAAATCAAGGTACAGCATTCACAATATTACAACTTATATTCACAAACAGCTTATCATTAAAATGGCCACATAGTTTTCACCAAAGTGGTCACAATATTTAGAACAAAGAACAATCATCTCAAAGTACAATAGTCAAAGTCTTCCACTCATGGGGCAAAGTCTTAAGTTAACTCAATCAGTATCACAATATAGTCTCAAAGTACAATAGTCAAAGTCTTCCCTAATAGAGCACTCTTAAGTTAACTCAATCAGTCACTTATTCAAAGTCTTAACAAAGAACAAGCAAGTCAAAGTATAGTCAAATAAAATAATAGTCAAAGTCTTCCACTCATGGGGCAACTTGATTAACTCAATCAGTCATTTATTCAGCAATCAGTTACTAAGTATCATAAACAAACCCTGCACCCCTAGGTCACTAGTAAACTAGAATTTCATCATTACTCAGTACCCAGGGAGAAGTTTTTCATCTTGACTGGGGGCAGTTCTCAGATTTCCTGGATCCCCTTCCATGGTCCCAGATTCTACCAGAATTCACCAGACTGTTGCCTGGCTTTAATGGCATACAGCTCCCAGTTCCTTGTCCAGCTCTCTGGGTAGGTCCTGCTCCACAATGAAGTTCACAGGGTCTGGTCCACATCAGATCCTTCACCTGCTTCAGGGAATTCAAGGCTCAACCAAGCCACAAAGTCTCAGCATCCCAGTCATGCTTCCTCAGTCACCTGGGCTCCTGACTCCTGGCTCTGGGCTCCTGTTCAGAAAAAGCTCCACCATGACAAGTTCTCAGGAAATTCTAGCTCAGTACTTCAATTGCTTTTCTGTAGCTGTTCTGCCACCAGATACTGGTCTCAAGAAATTCTGACTGTGCCTCTCTGGGGCTTTTCTTATATAAATAGCACTAGCTACTTCCTGTTTTAGCCAACCCCTTCCTGTTATGTCAGCAACAGGAGACAGGAGTTCATACTTAATGTTTTCCCGACAGAGGCTTGATCAATTACTAAGTGCTAAGTACCTGCTACCTATGCCAACACAGAGGGATCTTCAAATTCAAATTACATTACCATTATACTATATACCCCCTCCCCCAATCTGCTCTCTCCTATATCCTCTTTCATCCCCCCTCCAACTTTCCAGTAGGGTGTAGCGGCAAGCACCCCGGCGTCCTCAGGGTTTGCTGCTACCACAGGTTCTTGGATCTGCTTTGTTAAAGGAAAGCAACTCAAAATGGGTTAACAAGCTTACTTTAATTAGTCAGATATATATCGTTTACCTTGTTCAGGGGAAAAAGGTCAGCACCCCAAACTTCAAAATATACAGACAGAATTATCAAGACATTAACAGACCAAGTAGACAGCTTTCCAAACTGTCCAACCATTACATCCATACCCAGTCAACATCTGGGTTTTTCAAAGCTGGGGGACTCTCAACAACGGCTTCCCAGAATTCAGATCAAATCACAGAACACTTCTCAAAGTGAGTCCCAAAACAAAGCTACACATCAGGGCTTATATAGCCTTCTCCTGGCTCAGAGAATGTAACAACCTTATTGACTCACTGGCCAATCAAGAAGTATCTACTGAAAAACAAGCCTCCCTCCCCAGGCTTCAGGTGCACTTTAGCCTAGGGGCAGGGAAGATCTTCCAAATTTGCATTTCCATTACATAGGGCAAGATCTCTATACCCTAGTGCCTGTATATCTCATTTCCCAGTTGCATGTAAAAATAATTATGTGTGTATATATATATTCTAAACATTTGATTTTAAAACTTTGAATTCCAGATTCTTTCCCTTCCTCCCTTGTCACTCACCCTTACTGGGAAGATAGGCAATTCAATATAGGTTATACATGTGTAGCTATGCAAAACATTTCCATAGTGGATATATAGTGAAAGACTGACTATATTTTCTTCCATCCTATCCCGTCCCCCACTTATTCTATTCTATATTTTGACCCTGTCCCTTTTCAAAAGTGTGTGCTTCTAACTTCCCTCCCTACCAACCTGGCCTCCCCTCCATCATCCCCGCTCTCGTCCCCTTACCTCCTACTCTCCTGTAGGGTGATACCCTATTTAGTGGTATGTTCTTCCCTCCTTAAGCCAATTTCAATGAGAGTAAGGTTGACTCCTTCCCTTTTGACTTCCTGTTCTTCCCCTCCATTGTTAACAGTTTTCCCTTACTTCTTCTATATGAGATAATTTACCCCATTCTGTCTCTCCCTGTCTCCTTTCATGAAATTCTTCTCTCACCTCTCAATTTCACCTTTTAAGTATCATCCCTTCCTATTCAATTGGTCCTGTGCCCTCTGTCTATGTATACCTGTACACATATACACACACTCACATATATATTCATACGTCCATATGCCCTCCTATATAGACATATATATATATATATATATGTATACACACACACATTTACATTCCCTTCAATTATTTTCATACTGACAAAAGTTTCATAAGTTACAATTATCATTTTTCTGTGCAGGAATGTAAATACTACAACTTTGATAAGTTCCTTATGATTTCTTTTCCCTGTTTACCTTCTCATGCTTCTCTTGTTTCTTGTGTCTAAATGTCAAATTTTCTATTCAACTCTGATTTTTTCATCAAGAATGCTTGAAAGTCCTTTATTTCATTGAATGACCATATTTTCCCCTGAAACAGGATACTCAGTTTTGCTGGGTAGGTGATTCTTGCTTTTAATCCCAGATCCTTTGACCTCTGGAATATCATATTCTAAGCCCTTTGATCCCTCAATGTAGAAGCTGCCAGGTCCTGTGTTATCCTGACTGTGTATCCATGGTATTCACATAGTTTCTTCCTGGATGCTTGTAATATTTTTTCCTTGATCTGGGAACTCTGGATCCTGGTTATAATATTCCTAGAAGTTTTCTTTTTGCGATCTTTTCAGGAGGTGATCGGTAGATTCTTTCAACCTCTATTTTGCCCTCTGGTTCTAAAACATCAGGGCAATTTTCCTTGAGAATTTCTTGAAGGATGATTTCTAGGTTCTTTTTTTGATCATGGCTTTCAGTTAATACAATAATTTTAAAATTATCTCTCCTGGATCTATTTTACAGGTCAGTGGTTTTTACCCTGAGATATTTCACATTGCCTTCTATTTTTCATTTGTTTGTATCTGTTTAATAGTATCTTGATTTCTCATAAAGTCACTAGCTTCCATTTTCTCCAATCTAATTCTGAAGTAGTTATTCTCTTTAGTGAGCTTTTGAAATTCTTTTTCCATCTGGCAAATTGGCTTTTTAAGGCATTCTTCTCCTCATTGGCTTTCTGAGCCTCTTTTGCCATATGAGTTAGTCTATTTTTTAAGGTGTTATTTTCTTCAGTCAGGTTGTTGACTCTTTTTTCATGATTTTCTTGCATCATTCTCATTTCTCTTCCCAATTTTTCCTCCACTTCTCTTATTTGGTTTTCGAAATCCTTCTTAAGCTCCTCTATGGCCTGTAATCAATTCATATTTTTCTTAGAAGCTTTTGGTGCAGGAGTTCTGACTTCATTGTCTTCCTGCCGTTCCATGCTTTTATCCTTTTTGTCCCCCAAAAAGGAATTCAAAGTTGGATTGCAGTGCTTGCTTTGTTTCCTTTGCTTTCTCATGTTGCCTCTCATTTACTTGAATTTTGAGCTTTTTGCCACAGTAGAACTCTGCTTCCAGAGAGGAGAGCTTTGTCCCAAATTGCTGGGGGTTTCTCAGCTTCTGGAGCTATTCATTGGCTCCCTTCTCTCAAGTACCCACACACTCTTGCTCACTGGTCACACACCCCAGGACCTCCACCCTAAACTACAATCCATATCCAAGCAGGTTAAAGCAAGAGCCATTACCCCTCAGAATGGATATGCTGAGTTGGAAATATGGAGGGTATATCCAGTCTGAAATGTTTGACAGGTGACCAGTGATTCAGGACAGGAACTCAGGAGTCATTTTCATGGAGAAGATAATTAAACCTGTAGGAGCCAATGAAGTCACCAAGTAAGAGATCATTGAGACAGAAGGCTGTGGAAACAGCCATAGTTTAGGAGGCTTTGTATGGATAAAGAACCAGCAAAGGAGACAGAGAAAGGGAATCAGATAGGTAGGAGGAGAACCAAAAGAGAACAGTTTTGAGAATACCCAGAGAACAAAAATTATCCAGGAGGAAAGAGTGGTCAGTGGTGTCAGGTGTTACCCAGAGTTCAAGAAGCATAGATTGAGAAAAGGCCAACAGATTTGACAATTAAGAAATTTTTACTGACTTTGGAGTGAGGAGTTTTAGTTGAGTTTGGATTCCAAATAGGAAACAGCTGAAATGTTCATGGGAAGCTAGGAAGTGAACATTTTCCAGGTATTTGACTATGAAAGGGAGGTTATAGGTTGAAAGGATTTGGGAATCTAGTGAGTTTTGTTGTTGTTGTTGTGGGTGGAGGGGATTAGGCAGAATACCAAAGAGGGCTTTCCTATAGGCTTAGAGAATTTTTACTTCCCACCTGTGCCTCAGAGAACTGGACTTTTTGTGAAAGTTAATAAGATAGACCCAATGGAAGAAACTTGCCATAGGGACTATTTGTTCAGTCGATCAGTGTGACCCCATTTTTGTTGACCCCATTTGTGGTTTTCTTGGCAAAGATACTGAAGTGGTTTGCCCTTTCCTTCTCCAGCTCATTTTACACATGAGGCAACTGAGGCAAACAAGGTTAAGTGGCTTGCCCACAGCTAATGAAAGTCAGAGGTCAGATTTAAACTCAGGTCTTTCTGACTCCAGGCTGGGAGTTCTATAAACCTCTGCACTACCTCTTAATAGTCAAATCTTCAACTATTTAAGAGATAATTTGGAACAGTGATATTTTGAAGTGTACACAGAACTTCTTTTTGCTTCCAAAAAATGCACAGTATGTTTTTGAGATAGTGTCTAGTGTCTTGTATTAATATTATATGAATAAATTATGCTTCTAGTTTTGAAATAATTCAGATTTCCAAAGATCAGTCACAGGGTACAAGCTTCAGATAAATGTAGTAGCTTAAATTTAGAACCCAACTTTATTGGGGGGGGGGGCGGATTTTGATGTCACTTATTTGAGGAAAGAAAAAGGGTTTGCCCTACCTGGTGTTAAAGACCTCAACAATCAGTCATTCAACAAGCAATTACTAAATCCCTGCTATGTGTAAGGAATGTGAGGCATACAAAGGCAAAATAATACCCAATCTTATTAATGTAAATGTTATTAATGCACATTTACTACGGGTGTGGCCTTCCTCAGGCAAGTCATTTGACCTCCCTGGGCCTCAGTTTACTCATCTTTAAAGCTAGAGTTGAATTAGATGGCCTTGTTCCACGCAGAGTTCTAAAGTCTTTTGAAACGCATGAAAAAAAAATAATCAAGAATAGAAGAGAGATCATGCCTACAGCAACAGTTAGCAGTTTTAGGGATCAACAAATATGTTTAATGCAGAGATTGACTATACTTCCATCTCCACCCACAAATACCTACTGTGAAAGCCCAGTGAAAGTTAGGATATGATACAGGTATTACTTCTGTCCCCCAAGACTAGCTTTCCAAAGGGGTGCCACTAGACTGGTTTCCACACTGTCTCCTAGTTCCCCCCCTTTTTTCCTGGGGGCTGCCCCTGCTGGGAGAAGGTGTGTCCTGGGGATACTTGTGCTCCCGGGAACGGGGCAACTAGAAGAACGCCCACTAGGACCCAACCAAGATCAGCAGCTTGCCCGGAGCATGCGCTGCAGACTTTGTGCAGCTGGCCACGGCTGTTGCAGCCGCTGCCTCTTCGTCTAGTCTGTCCGGGACTTGGAGAGTTGGCTAGGGCTGGGGAGGGACAGCGGCTCTGGGAGGCGGCTGAGCTGCCGAGACTTTCCAGCAACTGCTGCCCAGCGCTTTTTCCCCCAGGCGGCGGCTGGGGGGGGGGGGGAAGGAAGAGGAGGAAGCGTCTCGTCCCGTAGCCAATGCTACGCTGCAGGGCTCCCTGTGGCGCGTTGCTGCCCCGATGAGTCCCCACAGTGTGTCCCCGACAGTCCTTGGGCGGGAGTGGGGGACGGAGTCTAGCGCCCGCGGTGAGTGACAGGGTCTCTCTCTCTTTCTCTCTTCTTCCTCTCCCTCTCCCCAATGCGGTCGCCAGGGGCTAGTCTGCAGCTCCTGCCTCCCCGGAGGTATTGGAAGCCTTCCGAATGGCAAGCTAAACTACTTAAAGATGGGATTTCGTTTTCCTCCTACTTTGTGCTGCTCTCCTCCTGGGCTCTTTTCTCCTTTCCCTGTTTCCAGGTTCTTGGAGTAGGCATTAGGAGTGGGCATTTGGTGGTGGGTTGGGAGTATCGGGAAGATTTGGCTTGGTTGGCAGCTGTACTCTGTTTAGAGTAACATTGGGGCAGGGGCGGGGGAGTGGGGGGAGGTGGAGGAGGGTGGGAAGAAAGAGAGAGACTCTGTGTGTGTGTGTGTGTGTGTGTGTGTGTGTGTGTGTGTGTGTGTGT
>NW_027185784.1:1985595-2002895 GCF_028583685.1 Petaurus breviceps papuanus | reverse complement strand
TGTGTGTGTGTGTGTGTGTGTGTGTGTGTGTGTGTGTGTGTGTGTGTAACTTGGTGTCTGCACAGCTGCTTTGGACTTAATTCCCTATGTGCCTCCCCTCCCCATTTATAATCCATCATTCCAGGGCAGAAAACATCATTTCTCACATTCTCTCAAAGAAACCCAAGTCGCAGAGAGGAATTACAGCTAATTCTTGTCTCCCCTCCCCCTTTCCAGACACTTTCACACTTGACGTTTTGTGATAGGTGGGTGAGTGAGAACAGTGATTTTAAGAAATGTAACTTCCTTAATGAGAAGGGGCATTTGACTCCCTTCCATACATCAGCTTCTTACTATAATTCCCTTTACTTCTCGGGAGGATTTATGGTCTCTAACCTTTAGGACTGTTACAAGAAGTGGCAGTCCCCAAAGGAGAGTGAGTTGAATGAGTTTTTAAAAGCATCTCATTAAAACATGCTGGGGGAAAAACAGCAACCCAAAACAAACAGTCCCAAGATAATAGTCTGCTCTGCACCCATTGTGAGCAGAGCAAATATTTTCCCTTTCCAGCAGGTGTAATCTGGGCCCAGTTTGGACTTTTATGTAGTCTAGGTTATCCTTTAACTCCGTCTTAGCAAATACTTTTTGTCGATGACGGGAAGTGACTGTGTTCCATTGGTCAGACAAGACATCCTACTCTGAAGCCAGTGAGAGGATGTCTGTGGGTGGAATTAAGAAAAGACAATGGTCTGATTCCTTTTTCCTGTCTTCCTGTCTTGTACCCATTGCAGATTGCTGTTGCCTTGATTGGTGGCAGAGGATGTGGTAAGAGGATGGGGTTTCTCCAGTGGAGAGCTCACAATGGCTAGAGAAGATTCTGTCAAGTGTCTTCGCTGTCTTCTCTATGCCCTTAATCTGCTCTTTTGGGTAAGTACTTTTCTAAACAGGTGGCACTCTCTGGACTCAAGTTACAAACAGTCACCAGATAATGCACCAAAGGGCACCGCTAAGCATTAATTAATTACATGGGATTATTCCCTCTATTTTCCAGACTTGTAAAAGTTGCCCTTCTTAGTAAATTTGAGCCACCTCAAGTTCCATTTAGTAATTAAAACAAAATCACTATACACCCTTGCAGTAAAATTAGGTTTGAAGTTAATCTAGGGTTATAAATAAATACATGTTGCCTGTAGCTACAGATAAGAAAATTGTGACATACTGTTGAGGGAACTTTCGTGAGTTACAGATAGCTGTGCAACCCATAAATTGTTTTAGTCAATTTAAGCATACAATTTCTGGCTGCAAAAAATGTCTTACTGTTTAATGCAAATTCTTTCTACATATATACTTTCTACATACAGGAATCTTATAAAAAGATTAGCTGGATATGTTGTTTAGGAAGACTTTTCTGGGGACTGGGAATTAACTTAAAAAATAGCTCTCATGTAACCATTCTATGTTAGAGAAAATTTAAGGCATTTTCTGAATCTGTGTATAAAATGTCACATACTATTTAACAAAATAAACAATAGAAAATTTAATGAGCTGAAGATAAATTTAATTTCCCTTGTGCCAGATTTTTTGGGGAGCCTGTGCTCTGCCATGAGTTTTCTTGAAGTACATGTCATCAACATAATGCTGTTTTTAAAAATCAGTGACAAAATATAAAAACTGTTAGTGTAACCCATTCAAATAGGGACCAATAACTTCTTTGTTGTTTTGGGTTCTTGGTAATTTGTGGTCTATAATCTTTTGTAAGAAAATGGAACCTAGAAATAATAGTAATAATATAACCTGCACTTTATATTTTTTTAGAGTGTGAATTTCACACATGTTTTCTCCTTTGAGCTGTGGTGCTTTACCTTCTAATAGAGGGCTATCTCTTAGATAAGTTTCGATAAGTCTCCTAGGTAAATCTAGACAAAATCCTGAGAAATGGAGCCTTCATGAAGTGACTAAGTTGAATATTTATCAAGAAAGCCTTGGGAAATTTCTTTCATAAGAATTGAAATAGTAAGTGGTTAAATTGATTTTTAAAATATATACTAAAACTCCTTGTTTTTAAAAATGTATATTTCTTGCAAATTACATAAATTTTTCTTCACTGTTTACTGCTTATTTAATATATGGAGTCCTGTATTTGGCACTTTATTTTTAAATTTTGCTGTCGCTGTAGACTTTGAAACTTACTATGAAAAGGAATATATATGGGTTTTTCCACAAAGGGGTAATAAGTACTTTATATTTTCTTTTCAGATTCTTTGCTCTCTTATACCACACTGAAAAGGGGAATTCCCAAAGCAGTATGTAATTATTATAGATACTAAAGTATGACAAGCAGTATCCTAATTAATTCTAAATATTTCTCTCAACTTGAAGTTCCTTCATTTGTAATTAATTCTTCTCAGCTACCAAGAGATATTTTATTATATTTTACATTTGTTCATTTCTAGTTTCTCAATAGGGGCAGGTAGGAGAATATAGGAAATACCCAGTGAGGGAATGGAGTAGGAAAGTTTGTAAGGGCTTCTGGTCATTTTCTGGGGTTGGAGCCATGGCCTTGAATAACTGCTTCAACACTTTCTTTAATATCTCTTAGGCATGGGAAATGTCATAGCTGGCCAGTGTAGTAATTTGACAGCTACAGCTTAACTGATTTCCACTTGAACCAGACATCACATGCTGACTGTGGGGCAGAGGAAGGAGGGTTTTCCTTTTTCTGGCTCTTCAGGGTGTATTCTCCAAGCAGGGAATCTGGCCTTGTGGTTCATATTTGGAGGCACACCCCTTCCTCTTGGCTCTAGCACCTTTACAGTAGTCCCACCCCAATCCCATCAGTGACTGTAATATCAGCCACTCCCCCCCTCCAAGAGTTATGGGTAGTAAAAAGTAGATCTTCCTCTGCAAAAGCTTGAGTTCTATAATGTATTGTTTTATATTTGTGGATATTTAGAATTTAGCCTCTTGAGTTATTGGGGAAAGAGTGGTAAGGTAGTGGAAACACCTTTGCATTCAAAGAGAAAACCTGATTTCCTGATCATTTTATGTTTTTATGTAGGAGAGATAGGCCCAAGAGGAAACAGTCTTTATCATTAAAGGTTAGAAATGTACTATTCTCTTTCTTTTTTGAGTTAATTACCTTGCTTTACTTGATTTTTCATGTATTCAGTGTGCTTTCCCAAGGCATGGGGAAACATGAGCTCAGGGCTGCTGACGTGGGATTGGCAAAGGATGTGAGTGGTGGGGGTGGAGGGGCCAGTAATTGGCCAAAGTCCTGAATCACATCTGGGTCTGTGATTAGCACTGTGTGGCTGTTCTGAGAGGTGTACATAGAACCTGGTGCAAGGAAGTATAATTCTGCCATAGATATCTCTTAGTGTTCCTATTTTCAGTTTGTTCACAATGGGGAGTAAAACCAAGTGCATAAAGCAGGGAAACCAAGACCTTAGAGGCACCTTCACTCTAATCAAAAAATGATGGGCAGAGTTAATGGGCATGTGAAAATCCTTCCTATTACTGTCATTATCAGTTAACATTTATGGAACATTTCCAATGTATGTGGTGGTATTCTTTGAATTTCTTAACTATCTTCCAATTTTAGGGCTAAAACTGGTGGCTTTGTGATGTGAGTATCTGCTCAATAGTCCTAAAATTATCTACTCATTTTACATATTATCAAATAACTTTCAGATGGTAATTTTCTGCTCCTACCTATATGGGCAGAATTAGAAGCAAGGCTCTCCTTTTTCTTTCCCTTTGAAAATGTCTGAAAATTGATAGCACTTAACATTTCTTATGTAATTGTTTCTGTTTAAAAAAAGTATAATAGTTTCTCTGCAGTTTTGTTAAAGCCTGTATTTCGCACACAATTTGGCTAGAACTATCATAACATGTTTGTTGGAGCATACAATAGCAGGGTAGAGTTAAGGCCTGATTTATTGCACAATGAAATTAGGGAAGAAGTGTGGAACACAGTAAATCCAGCAATCTTTTTCTCTCCCAATAGTTTTCTGTTACCGTTCATTCACCCATACTTTAGTTCTCCAACTGGTACAGACAATGAAGAGTTAGAGTTCTGTATTCCTTTTTAAGTTAAATTTTGTTTTTTTAATGCAAAGAATTCTGTTTTCCTCCCATCCTCCAAGTCATTAAAAAAAAGAAAAACAAATTTCTTGTAAGAAATATTAATAGTTAAGCAAAACAAATTCCTCCATTGATTGTATTTTTAGAAAATGTCTTATTCTGCACCCTGAATCCATCACCCCTTTGTCAGGAGATGGATAACAGGCTTTATCTTTGATCCTCTGTAATTATGGATGGTTATTGCATTGATCAGAGTTGTAGTTTTGTGTGTCTTCATAGAGTTGTTGTTATTATATATATTGTTCTGGCTTAAGTCTTCAAAGTTTTTCATTTTTATAATACTGTTGTTATAGTATAAATTGTTCTGTTTTTGTTCACTCTGCATCAGTTCATGCAAGTTTTTCTGTGTCTCCTTGAAATAATCTATCCACATGTTATATAGCAATATAGTATTTCATTGTATTCACATACTACAATTTGTTTAGCCCTTTCCTTATTAAGGGACATCTCCTTACTTTACAATTTTTTGCCACCACAAAAAGAACTACTATAAATATTTTTATGTATATAAGACCTTTTCCTCTTTCTTTGATTTCTCTGAATTATAGGACTTTAAGTGGTATAGTTGAGTGAAAAGGTATTCATTATACTGTTCAGGAACATTTTGTGTATAATTACAGATTGCTTTCCAGAATGGTTGTACATATTCACAGGTCCACCAACACTATGTCAGTGTTCCTATTTTCCCATAGTGTTTCCAATATTTATCATTTTCTTTTTTTTTGGTCATCATTACCAATCTGGTGGATGTTAGGTGGGACCTCAGAATTTCTTCTATTTTCATTTTTATAATCATTATTGATTTGGAGGACTGGAGATCTCAATAATCTTAGATTAATCAGAATTTGTACTCACATTCGATTCATATATTTATGCAAAAATGCTTATTATTCTTCAACTTTTAAAATATTTACCTTTATTTTGCATCTAAGGAATCAAACTGTAAGCTAATGCAGAGCCCTCCAACTAATGTTACCATTACTATTAGCCCATTAAAATTCATTGCACATTCCCTGGAGTAATGATATCACTCAATTACTTCAAGTAATATTTTATTCCCTAATTTTCCATGCCTAAACTGGCTACTTCTTTAATAAATGTAGCGCAATTCACAATGGAGTAGCTTATGTGAACACAGTCAGTTTCATAAGAAGAGTTTTTGGAAGAGTTCAGAGGATTGTTTAAATCTACTGTTTTGGTGCTGAGGTTTCTTTCTTTTTTCCTCCCTAACCTGCTGATCCCCTTTCCTCTCTGTAAACCTGAAGGGTAGTTTAGTATGTTGGAAAGCATTGTAAACTTGGTGGGGGTGGATAAGATATGGATTGGAATACCTGCTCTATCATTTACTTGGTTTTGTAACCTTGGGCAAATCTTTTTAACCTCCATTTCCTCATTTGTGAAATGAAGTTAATATATGTACTACCTACCTAACAGAGTTATTATAAGGAGGAAATGAGATCTGAGAATCATATGAAAGTATTCTGTAGCTATAAAGCACTATTTAAATTTAAGCCATCTAACAATTATCAGGCATGTAATACAGTGAAAGGGGCACATGCTTTGGAGTTAAAGGACATGGGTTAACATCTCTTCTTTGCCGCTTACAACCTCTGTGACCTCAAGCAAGTCTTTTAACTTCCTTGTACCTCAGTTTCCTCAGCTGCAAAATGAGGGAGTTGAATTAGGTTATCTCTGAGTTTCCTTTCACCTTTAAATGTGTGGTCTCATTTGTGTTAATGATTTAAGGAAAGCCACAAATAATTCTTAGATCTGACTTGAACCATCTTAATAAAAGTTTACATTTTTATGCCATGTTTTATAATTTACACAGTTGATAGGTAGTTAGATAAAGTATTTAAGCATCTACTACATGTCAGGAAGTACCCTGAAGAAGCTTCCATTAAAGTAAGAGGAGACAGCTTTTAAAGAAAGAAGAACTGGAACTCAGGAGGGAAAGACAGGAAGAAAAGGTACTCAAATGGATCTATGTTTGTTAGAAGGTGGAGAAGTTCAGAGTGAGTCAAGCCAGGAATGAAGTGTACATGCCTGGGGCTCTTTATGAAATGCTGTTATTTTCTTACAATGGCCCTATGTATTGGTTAGTGCAAATAGTTTTATCCCCATTTTACAGTAGGGAAAATGAAGCTCAGTGAGGTTGTCATTTACCGAAGATCACACAGTAAGGGTAAGAGCCTGGAACTAAGGACTTTTCCTTTTATTATTTCTTATTATATTATGCTGCCTCAAGTCAAATCTCCATCAGTCCTTTATAGAAAACCAAAGACTCTCATATTCTCAGAATTAGAGGGCATTTCAAAGGCTATTTTTTCCAACCTAGACCTAAAATATTCTTTCTTATTGTATAAAAGACAAAAAGATCATCCAACCTTTATTTGAAGTTGATGATGAATCCTTTACTTCCCAAAGCAATCAATTCCATTTTATAGTAACTCTGATGTTTAGAAAGTTTTCCCTTGCAGCAAGCCTAAATTAACTTACTGGCAACTTGTAGGCATTATTACTGGTTATTCTGTGTAGGATCATGTTTAATCTCTTTTCCGTGTGACTGACCCTCACATATTTGAATACAGTTATCACATCTCCCCTAAATCTTAAATGTTAGCAAGTAACACTGTTGTCTTACTGGTATTCTTTCTTTACAGTCTACTGTTTATCTCCTGTACTTGTAAGCTTAAATGACTTGGAAATTGACCACACTCTCTTCTTCAATCTCCAAATATAAGTTAATTTTTATTAACAAATTCAAGAAATATGCATAAAAGTATAATCCCAAATTAGTAAATACCTTAATTCAATTTTTTCCAATGTTATTAGTCTCAAAACTGAATCGTGACCTCAGGTAGCAAATTACATGTTGCTGAAAATTCGTCTAGTCATTGGTTAATTTATTTTTCAGCAAATGCATTTTCCTGTATTGTCTATAACAGACAAAAGTTAACCTCTTTAGAGAAGGCCATTATAAGATATTGCTAACACATATTTCATGCATCATTTCCAAATAATGTTCTGAGATGGAGTGAAAAAAATTGTTTTTTTAAAGTATTTGGAAAGTGTAAGGAGTCATAATCCTAGGTAAATAGAATTGTCAGAGTGTTTTAGAAGTTCAGTAAACTCAGATCATAGTTGAGCAATTATTTTCAATCACAAAGTTGGAAGGCATACTAGAAGTTGGTTTATTGTAAAAAGTTCAGAAATTACCAAAAGAGCTGGACTTATGCATTTAATAGTATCCAGTAATTTCCTTTATGGTTTGTTATTGAAGTTCTGGTCTCTCCTTTTTTAGTTCTTTGTTTTAGATATGTATTACTATTATTCGTATTACAGATCAAGAAAATATAATGGGAATTAAATGGGTCTTTTTCAGGGCATTTAATTGACTTCATAGGAGAGATGAATTTACTTTCTCTGAGATCTTATTTACTATGGGGTTAAGACTGTTATTTACAATACTTATTTTTAACATCATTGGTATATGTAGTTGCAGTACTTCTATAGAGTCCCTCTAATCCAGTTAAGCTAATAGCTTACATTTATTTAGTATTTTATGTTTCCAAAGTGCTTTGTGCATGTTTTTTTCATTTGGTCCTTTCCATGGCTTTGTGAGGTAAGTCAATAAACAATAAGTATTTTTTAAGCACTTACTGTGTATCAGACACTGTGCTAAGCACTAGGAGTACAAAAAAAGACAAAAGCTAGTTCCTGCCCTTGAGGAGCTTATATTCTAATGGGGAGACAACATGCAAATAACTATTTACAATTCAGTTATATACAGAATAAATTGGAAACAATAAGCTGAAGGAAAGCACAAGAAGCTTCCTGTAGTAGGTAGATAAGTACAAATATAATTATTCTCATTTTGCAGGTTAAGATAGTAAGGCTAAAAGAGGTTAAGAGACCTTGTAAATGACAGAGCTGGGACTTGAATATTGGTTTTATGACTCAGGACAGTACTTATTCTACTATGTAATCCTAACTCCTAAAGACAGGACAATTGGAAAGCACTACAGAGGTCATCAAATCCACCCATATACTCAGTAGTTTTATAACATTTGTAATAGCTGTCCACCCTCTGTTTAAACATTTCCAATGATGAAGAGTTCACTACTTTTCAGGGAAGCATATTACAGTTTTGGACAGCTGTAGTCAATAATTTTTTCCTTATGTTGAGCTAAAATCTTCTTTGCTGTAACTTGATTCAGTATACATTTTTAAGTATTGTTCTTGGCTCTGGGAATACAAAGATAAAAAAGTATTAATTCCTTGTTCTGTAGAAGCTTATAGTCTAAATTGGGGCTGAGGAGGTGGGTGACAGATATATGCAAATTGATCTTACTTCTTTCCTCTGACCAATACATAATCACTCTAATCCCTCTTCCATTGGACAGCCCTTCCCATACTGGAGAAAGGCCATCAGATTTGGCCTAGCAGTCATCCCAAGGTCTTTGTGTTCATATATTAGAAGCACCTACTAATAACTAGTAATAGGATAGAACTGTTGCTGTTATCATTAGATTCTTCCCTTAACACATTTATAGATCTGGATGCATTAACATGTCTACTGACTGTAGAAATATTGGGTTAGGTCCCAGGGAAGGTATATAGATGAAAAAGAGCCCCTGCCCTCATGGGGTTTCCTGTTTAGTAGGAGGATGTTGCAACAATATAAAAAAAATATACCATCACCATGTCAGAACTGGAGAAAAAAGTGTTATAAGAGGTCCAAGGTGGGAGGGGAGAAGTTCTCTACTCTGTGTGTGTGTGTGTATGTATGTATGTATGTATGTATGTGTGTATGGTAGGGGAGGGGATATGGCGAGATGAACAGATGGGGAAGGTATCACAGAAGTGTCATTTGAATTTGGCTTTAAAGAACAGACAGGAATTAAGTAAATGAAGAGGAAAAGAGAAGGCATTCAAAGGCATAGATTTGTGAAGGAATAGACCAGAAAATGTGGATAACACTTAGGGTCAGAGAACCTGGGTTTGAATCCCAGGTCTGCCATTTACTTGCTTAATCACTTACCTTCTCTAGGTTTCAGTTTTTGTACCTGTAAATTGAGGGGGTTGGGACCTCGTAAGTTCCTTTCTGGATTTAAATATATTATCCTGTGATTAGGAAACAGTACTTCATTTTGGCTATTTGTGTAGAGTAAATGGAGGCAGCTAGGTGGTAAAATGGATAGACTGCCAGGCCTGGAGTCATGGAGACCTGAGTTCAAATCTGGCCTTTGACACTAGCTCTGTGACCCTGGGCAAGTCACTCCACTCTGTTTGCTTCAGTTTCCTCATCTGTAAAATGGGCTGGAGAAGGACACAGAAAACCACCCCAGTATCTTTGCCAAGAAAACCCCAAATAGGGTCACAAAGAGTCAGGCAGGACTGAAACAATTGAACAGCAACATCAGAGTGAATAGGATTTGGGTGAAAGGTTGAGAGGTAGGGTGGTATTTTGTGGAGGACCCTGAATCTCAGATGTAGGAATACAAACTTCACTAATTAGGCAAATAAATTATTAAAATTGTTTGAACCTAATAAGATAGCCAAGCATATATTTAAATAATAAGAAAGACGAATTTTCTAATAGTAGAGGCAACTAGGTAGCACCATAGTTCTTAAGAGAGAAGGGGCTGGAATCAGGAAAATCTCAGTTCAAATTTTTCTTCAGACCCTGTGATCCTGGGGAAGTCACTTAACCTGTATCTGCCTCAGTTTTCTCATCTGTAAAATGTGGCAAATAATAGCACCTACCTTCCAGGGTTGTTTTGAAGAGCAAATGAGATAACTTTAAGTACATTTTAAATGTGCTGCTGCTGCTGCTACTGTTACTGGTACTGCTGCTAGTGCTGCTGCTGTTGCTACTACTACTGCTGCTAGTGCTGCTGCTGCTAGTGCTGCTGCTGCTGCTAGTGTTGCTTCTGCTAGTGCTGCTGCAGCTGCTACTACTACTGCTGCTATTACTACTATTATACTGCTGCTGCTGCTGGAATGGTTGGAAGTGTGGAGAGAATAGAATCTAGTTAGAAGTAGTTAGAAGGCTATTTTAATAGTTTAGGTGGTATTAATGAAGTCATTTTTTTTTTTGCATTTGAGAGGAAGAGGACAAGTCAGAGAACTTTTGAGATAGAAATGCCAGAACTTAGTAATTGATATGAGGTAGGAGATAGAAAAAAACAAGATAATTTCAAGGTTCCAAATATAGGCCGTTGAGTGAATGGTGTTGTCACAAGTAGTCAGGTTTACTTGTAAAGAGAAGCTTGTTTTGGGACTTGCTGAGTTTGAGGTGGTTGTGAGTTTCAGGTGGAGAAGAGAGAGAAGGGTTATAGATATAGATTTGGAATTAATCTGTGTAAGGTGATAGGTAAAGCCATGGGAATAAATGATATGAACAATAAGAGGGGAAAAAAAGGAAGGGAGAGAAGTAGGAAACACACACACAGAATATTTCTGTATGTGTATGTGTGATGGAGAGAACATTGGGGGACCATCAGTCTTAAAGAATTGGAAAGAAGACAAGAAAATAGCAAATGAGTTAGAGAAATAGTAAGGCAAATCAAAAGAGAACTAAGAGAGTCTTTGAAGCTAAGGAAGAAAAGAGTTACAAGAAGGAATAGATGTCAGATGCTATGGGAAAGTTCAAGGAGGATTTAAATTTGGTATTTAATGGGATGAAATGGGAAATTCACATGTTGCCTTTTAAAACATCAGTAGCATTGATGTGAGAACTACTTCCATCAGGAAAGATTGCAACTCATATGTGATTATATTCTTAGAGGTCTGCAGGAGATTAAGTGACTAGCCCATATCCCCACAATTAGTTAAGTGTCTGAGGTGGGATTTAAATACAAGTGTTCTGGATGCCAAGTCCAATGTTCTCTCTATTACAATGTGGTTCAAAACAACCCCTATTTTTTAAAAAAGGCTAAGCAAAAATTACCTTGCAGAAGGGGGAGAGATTAATATCCCCACTTAGACTTCATGTGAAGATATGGGACAGATTTAGATATCAAATCTTTTTTTTTTTTTTACTGTATTAATTAATTGACATCTAGGGTTTATTCCAAGATTTTATTTTTCATTGCTTTAAGTGGTGGTTAAACAAAACAATCAGAGCTTGGGCTCAGAGGAGATAGGAATTTAGTGGATTTGAATTCAATCCAAATCATTTAACTTCCTTATACATAATATTACAGGGAAGCAGATATAGTCCTAAAATGTTACATAATAATAACTTACATTTAGGAAACAGTATGACATAGTTTTTAGAGAATTATCCTCAAAGCTAGGAAGACCTGGGTTCACATCATGCTTCTGATACATGCTGGCTTTTTTACCCTGGGCAAATCACAGTCTTTCAGTGATGAAGGTAACTCTCTAAAACTATAAATTGCGGCTAAGTTGTTGACCTCCATTGGTAAAGGAAATTTTTATATCCAGGAATTACCTGTACCAATGAAATTACATGTCTAGCCCCTCTCCCTATCTCTAAATGACATTTATATAGTGTTTTAAGGTTTAGAAAATACTCCTCACCAAAACCTGGTGAGGCAGGTAGTGTAGTTAATCTTATCCCTATTTTACAGGGGAGGAAGCTGAAGTTCAGAGATAGTGAGTTGTCCATGCAAACAGTATGTTTTGGAGAAAGAATTTGAGCCCAGGGCTCTGGTCTTCAAGTCCTTTCCTCTTTCTACCTCACTACACTGTCTTGAAATGTGTTAGAAATGAGTGACTGATGGGGCGGCCAGGTGGCTCAGTGAGTAAGAGCACTGGCCCCAGAGTCAGGATGACCTGGGATCAAACCCAGGCTCTGATACTTAGCACCACAACAAGAAATAACTGGCTGTGTAACCTTGAGCAAGTTACTTAACCCCGATTGCTTAAAAAAAAAAAAGAAATTAGTGACTGGAACTGATGTTTGAAAGGTGTTATGCTCATTCAAGAACTGTATTGGGGAAGCTTAGGTGGCACAGTGAATAGAGCACCAGCCCTTGAGTATCTAACAGTAAAACTAGATGGTTTGGGATCTAGAAGTAATTGACAAAAATAAATACACAAAAGAAAAAAAATGTGGTCAGTGAAGAAGCAGCTATTAAACACCAACAGTCCAATGATTGTACTTTACCTGCTATGATTGATTGCTTACTGCTGATTATTACTGTGAAGCTTGGTGGTAAAATAGAGCTTTTGGCCTGGAGTTAGGAAGATCTGAGTTAAAAATCTGTCTTCAGACATTAGCTATGTGTCCTGGGCAAGTACTTAACTCCTGTTTGCCTCAATTCCTCATGTCTAAAATGGGGACACACTGGAGAAGGAAATGGCAAATCATTCTAGGATCTGCCAAGAAAACCCCACAGATATGCATGGGGTCACAAAGAGTTGGACATGACTGAATGATTGAACAACAAAAGATAAGACATGTCTTAGTTCGGCTGCTGATGTGGCTGCCGATGCCTATAGAAGATTAGCTATTTTGTATAAAGTTGAAAATAATGGGAAACTGAACAAAGGAATGAAAAAAACAAGAAGGTAAATAGAGAAAAGTGGGAAGAGAGCTGTGAAGATTGGTGGTGATGATGGCTATAGCAGGTATTTAGAAGCAGTGGCTGTGAAGATGTCAAAGAGTAGATAATTTAATAGCCAAAAAAGAGACATATGAGAAAAATGCTATAATCAGCAATATAGAGAGGGACAAAAGACCATTTTGGGCTCAGTCTATGAGAGTATCATCAGTTTGTCCTGTACGAGACAGTGTTAATAGAAGAGGATGGTTAATTAGTACCTGGTAGTTTCTTCTTTAATATTAGTGTTATTTCATTGACTTAATTTGTGGACCAGAGTTTATTTAGGAATATTCTTCAAAATACGAAATATTAACTAAAGATGTTTCTTGAGAGAATTAATTCTTCACACAGAACACAGCACTTTTAATTTTATTATTACTCAACAAAGTTATTAAGAGCTGACTATTTCATATTGTAAGCCCTGGAGAGGCAAATATAAAAAAAATGAAACAAGCTTAGCTTCTATCAAGGGAAATAGGAGTCAGATACATAGGTATATACAGTAATGTATGGATCATTGGGGATAAGCAATAATTTTGTCATAGCTTCATTTTATGGCAAGCCATAGTCATGTGTATACTTTCGTTAATGCTGACTTCACCCAGATGAAACTAAATTAAGCTGGTTTCTCTATCTCTACTTAGTTTGCTGTCAGTCAAGTTATGGAATCAATAACTAAACATTTAATTCCTCTTTTTTTGTATTTTTAACTGTGTAGTTATTAAGAATGGATATTCCTCCAAGGAAATGGGCAAAAGCTGCAGCTCTTAAAGAACACACTTCAATGATTGCTAGAAATATTACCGTGGTTGTTGTGGGGAAATTTAGTATTTCAAGGATCATTCAAACCCAAAAGATGTAAGAAGTTGTAACATTTGTTTTCTGTCAATAAACTTATTTTACTTTGTCCCAAGTATTTTGCACAGAAGTATACTATTTCAATAAAGCAGGGTTCGGCTGTTTTTTTGTCAGGGTGGGGGGAGGGGATGATGGTGGAAGGCATTAACTGGGGGTGGTATCAAGAAAGGCTTTTTGTAGAATTTGAGTTTTAAGTCAAGTTTTGAAAGAAACTACAAATCTACACAAAGCTGTAGCATGTAAAAGTATGCTGCAAATCTATAGCATACTTGAAGAGGGAGCATATTCCAGGGACAGGGGCTAGACTATGAAAAGCTGTGGGACAGGCAACAAGGCAAGGAAAAGAGCATTTATTAAGTGCTTACTAGGTGCCAGGCACTGTTCTTAGCTCGGGATAAGCCGAAAAGGAAGAAAGTCCTGGACCTTATAGAGTTTATATTTTAATGGGGGAAGATAACACAGAAAAAGGAGCAGAAAGGGGGGTGGGTGGAGGATGCAGGTACAAGGGCAGGGTGTTGAAGTTCAGAAAGTCAGAGTTTATAACTGGGAGGGGAAAGGACAGGAGATGGAGTATCTTGTGTGAGGACCAGGTTGGCAAGAGGACCAGCTTGGCTGGACCATAGTGTGTGTGAAGGGGGCCAGATCATGAAGGGCTTGGAAAACTAAACAGTGGTGCAATTTGTGTTTAAACCTGCAGGAGCCAGTGTTGGTTATTGGACTATGAAATTACGTAGTCAAGTCTGTGCTTCAGACATATAACTCCAGTGGGAGAATGCCTGAGACAGGTAGATCTATTAAGAGACTGTTGCAGTCCAGGTAACAGGTGATAAGATCTTAAACCAGGTTTGTGGCTGTGTATCTTCGTAAAGGAATGGGAAGGATGGAAGAGGTGTTGTGGAGATAAAATCAATGCTACTAGGTACATTTGGAAGGGCGTGAATAATTCTTTTGTTAAAATATTGGGTTTGAGATGCCTACAGGATATTTAGTATGAAATGTCCAGTTGGTATTTGGTGATGTAGGATAAATAGATCCTGGAATTATCTGCCTAGAGATGATCTTCAATTTTTTGTAGCTGTATGACACAGCCTTTCTATGCCTCATTTTTCTCATCTGCAAAATGTGTGGGGGGGGAATGGACCCCATGACCTCTAGGGTCTCTTCCAGCTCTAAATATATGATCTGATGAACTTGTGGGAGCTGATGAGGTCATCAAACGACATTATATAATGATTTTTTGGTATTGTTATAACCTTAAATATGTGATTTTTTAAAAGTTTCTTGTGGCTAGAGAAAAGTCATACACTACTGTCATTCAATTCAACAGACATTTGTTAAATATTTATTATACGTAGACACATAGCCAGTTACTATACTATGTTCATGTGACAGTTGATTTTAGGGAGATAAAACACAAAATTTTGTTAAAAGTCTGAGGGAGAGGTCAATACTGATGGATCAGGAAAAGCTTCCTGGAGGATGTGACATTTTACAGTATCTGTAGGAACTAAACCACTAGGGCAGCTAGGTCATACAATGGATAGAGTGCCAGGTCTAGATTCATAAAGACTCATCTTCCTGAGTTCAAACCTGGCCTCAGACACTTACTAGTTGTGTGACTCACGGCAAATCACTTATTCCTGTTTGCCTCAGTTTCCTCATCCGTAAAATGAACTGGAGAAGGAAACGGCAAACCACTCCAGTGTCATTGCCAAGAAAACCCCAAAAAGGGTCACAGAGAGTCAGGCACAACTGAACAACAGCAAAGGAAATCAAAAGATGAAGAAAGAGATAGGTGTTCCAAATACAGAGATTAGTGTGTAAAGTAAGGCATAGGGATGGGCAAGCTTGTCATGTGTTTTTAAGGGTACAGAGAAGTCCAGATGACTGGAGGGCAGAGTGCATTGAGGTGATTAGTATGAGATACAGCTAGAAAGGAAGGATGATGCCAGAATGTAGAACAACATGTTAGATGAAGTGTCTTTTGTGAACGAAGAATTTATAGGATGGAAGTAATGCTCCTGCAAAAAAGCAGTAGAAACAGCAAGCACATCTCACAGTGTAGTAGCGTATGTCTCATTCTGCACTTGTTCAGTTTCTCTATGAAGAAGAGGGAAGTATTCTCATCACCTGTTTTCTTGAATCGATAGTTCATTACCATTAATCAGATTCAGCTGCCTATTTGTGTTGATTTTTTTTTTTTTTTATTTACTTGCTGCATTTTGTGTATTTTTGTTTTGGTTCCACTTCATTCTGTATCACTTCATGTATAGGATAATGGAATCATAGCTTTAGAGCTGAAAAGAACCTTAATGGTCATAAATTACAACCCCCTCATTACTTGTGAAAAAATTGAATCATAGAGAGGTTATATGACTGGTCCAGAGTCACATTGCTCACATGGTATCTGAAGGGAGGTTTGAAACTCAGCACTTTTATCAGTTGTGACACATTGTCTTTTTTCTTTGTAAACATACACATTATTGAAATGGTGAGAAATATCTTTCTTTCCTCTTTCATTGCAAAAAAAATTAATACAAATATGAGAGAGTTGAATATCCAGTTCCATTGTTCTGTTTCATCTGTGATACAGAAATCTTATCAAGGCTTTTGAAAAGTGTTGACAAGCTCAAGAACATTGATTGTATCAGTAAATGTCACGATTTTCTGGAGAACAAGAATGCTACTAGGGAGAGAAGTGCTGTACCCTTTGATTCACCTGTTAATTTTTTCAGAAAAGGGACCATATTATAGTCTTCAGGATGACATATCTTTGTTTCACTCCAACTTTATGACAAAAAGGCAAATTGCCAAAAGTAAGGCTAATGTCAGAATTATAGACTCATATTACATGTAATCCTATCATTTTAGGGCAGAAAAGGCCCTTTAAAATAATGTAGATGTGAAGCAGCATGACATGGTAGAAGGTACTTCAGGGGTTCAAATCCTACCTTCAACACTTATTAATTACTTCCTCTGATTCTGTATCATATAGAGGGAAAACCACTGTGCAGTAAGTTAGAGAGATTAACTCCTTTATAGTTTTGACTGTCTTTACTTTGGACAAATTAATTGTGATTAATTATTTATTATAATAAATTATAGAATATATTTATATATTATATCATTTATACAATATATTATATTTATATAATATATAACATATATTTGTATAATATATCATATAACATAGTATATTATATTTATATAATATATTATTTATTATATGATATTAATAATATTAACTTTGGACAAGTTAATTTGGACACACAGCAGTGTGACTTTGGACAAGTTAATTATCCTCTCTAATTCTAATTTTCTTCATTGACAAAATAAAAAAAATTGAAATACATCAATGTTTCCTAGCCTCTGGATGTTGGGACTCTGGAGAGTGGTGGAGGAAATATTATAAAGAATCTTTGCATCCATATTTACATCAGACATTGTGATTTTAATTTCTATTAGCCCCCCAAAATATGAAGAATGAGCTATAGAATGATAATTAGAGGATATCAAAGTCAAATGAAAGGTTTTTATTGTTGTTTTTTAAGAATGGAAGAGACATGGCATGCTATAAGCTATAGGTGGGAGAAAAGGAGCTAGCAGAGAAGCTAACCCAAAGTCAAATGGACAACCTCAGGAAACATAGGGTTCTCTCTCATTAGAAATTTTTTTTTTTTTTGCCTTTTGGAGGGCAATTAGGGTTAAGTAACATGTGCAAGGTTATACGGCTAGGTTTTT
>NW_027185784.1:1926196-1985585 GCF_028583685.1 Petaurus breviceps papuanus | reverse complement strand
GTGTGTGTGTGTGTGTGTGTGTGTGTGTGTGTGTGTGTGTGTGTGTGAAGTGTCTGAGGCCAGAACCGAACTCAGATCCTCCTGACTCTGGGGTCGGCGCTTTACTCACTGTGCCACCTAGCCGCCCTCTAGAAATCTTTAAGCAGAGGATATATGATCACTTATTTCTTAGAGGCCTTTCTAGTTCTTCTAACTCATGATGCTAGAGAGATTAAAGATGGGATAAAGGAAGTGAGTGATTGATGAGGAAGCTTCCAGAGAACATGGAATGGGATACAATAACAAATATGTTACTAGTTGAGAGGTTAACCTTGGCAAGGAAAAAGAGATCCCTTCCCTCAGAGACTAAAACAGTGGAAGAAGGTGGATGAAGATGTGTGGAGTAGGAGAGATGAGCTAATAACTGATGGTCTTTGATTTTCATAGTAAAATAGAAGAATGTCATTTTCTGAGAAGGGAGTGATTGGAATTGGTACTGAAAAAGGTTTGAAATAGGTACTGTGATTAAAGAATAACACCTATTAGTCAGTCAATGAAGAATAAAAATATTACCGTGTAGCAGTGTCTATGCCATGTATTAAATCTTTCATGTGAGTATTCTATAAGTTTTTTGATATAAAAAGGAATACTTAAAATAATTGGGAACCGATGAACTAGATGATGTCTAAGGCCCTTTCTAGCTGGGGCAGGAGGAAGAATCTGGAGGTCTCCCAGGAGTACTGGTGTCCCGGGCCGGGGAGGTGGGCTACTGTCTCTAGGTGTGGTCTGTAGTTTATCATAGAAGACCCCCATTGGAAACTAAGCTTCTCCCTATAGCAGTGGTACCTAGGGGCTCTTTGATAATGAGAAGCCTTGAGAGCCATCTCAATCCCACCCACCCACCTGAGGCACTCTCACTTAAGGAAATCTCTTTTTTGGACTTTGATTTTTAAAATGTTGATCTCAATTTCTTTCAAGCCATGATGTTTAGTAAATATTTTTATTACAGAAAAAAATTTCTATGATTCTCTCTCTATATTATAGTAATATTCAATAAGTAGTATTGTGGCTCAGCAATTAATAAATGGTTATTATGGATAATGACACGTTCTGATTAAATCTTGCATTTTATGATTGCTCCAGCAGTATCATTATATTAAATACTTAATAACAAATGTGTTTTTTCCCCTAGTTGATGTCCATCAGTGTGTTGGCAGTTTCTGCCTGGATGAGGGATTATCTGAATAATGTTTTGACTTTAACTGCAGAAACGAGGTAGGATTTATAATTATGCAGTAATATATTTTAGTATTGTTAACTATGCTATTTTTCAAATGATCATCTTAATAATCTCTTATGTACAACACAGTGTTGTCCATTTAGATCACACATGAAGAATTTTTCTTTCTCCCCTTCTCCTTTGAAATGTGTTGGTACATTGTCTTTTTCATGAGCTTTACCTGTTCATGTGAGCCCTTATCACCCCCCCTCCCCCATCATCACTGGCCCCTTGCTCATTCTAGCCATTTTACAAATCAGTTTGTCACAGAGAGGACCAGATGAATGCATGTATGTAAGGGTCAGCAGACTATCATCTCTTGTGGAAAAGCATATATCTTCCTGATGCTTGATCAGTAGTATCATCTTTGTATATGAGGGACTACATATTTACTGGTGGGTTTTTTCCTAGACAATATAAAAATCTACTACTTCTGTTCTTCCTGATATTCTTGGCTTATACCTTTCACTCCATTTGCCTTTCACCTTCCTCTCATGGTCCATTCCCTGACTTGACTTTTTTTTTGTTGATATGGGGTCATTCAAATCCATACCTACTAGGGGGTGGCTAGGTGGCACAGTGAATAAAGCACTGGCCCTGAAGTCAGGAGGACCTGTGTTCAAATCCAGCCTCAGACACTTAACACAAAAACTAGCCATATGACCTTGGGCAAGTCATTTAGCCCCAAATGCCCTCCAAAAAAAAAATCCATACCTATTTTGTGAGGTAAACCAATTTATAATATCCTGAAAACCTTGGATTCATTGGTGAGGGTAGAAGAGCGGGGTAGGGTAATGATAATAAGCAGGGGCAGATATAGTTTACTGACCCAATCTTCCTTTAGTTCCTTTCCATGTGGGATTCCCTATGAACTGTGAAGAAAGTATCATGCTAAGGGCAGCCACCTCAGAGCTCTACTAGCAAGTCTTGAAGATTTTCCTCTAGATTCCAGTCTGTCACTTAAGAGAGACCTTTGCCCAAGAATATGTTCATAATAAGCTGATGGAGAGATGATCTCCTTTGATAGGGAAATTTAAAAAGTAACTAGAAACAGCATTACATTTACACATGGTGACAATGTTATTAATGAAAATATAGTGATTTTTTTCTTGTGATATAAAAACTTATCTTTTCTTTCTTTTTGTGATATATTTCTATTTTTTGTTTCTTTTCAGGGTGGAGGAGGCTGTCATTTTAACTTATTTTCCTGTGGTTCATCCCATCATGATTGCTGTCTGCTGTTTCCTTATCATTGTGGGGATGTTAGGATACTGTGGAACAGTCAAAAGGAATTTGCTGCTTCTTGCATGGGTATGGTTCTTACATCTTCCTTCATTTTACCCTTAAAAAGACTGAATAGTAATGTATTGAGTTTTTTTTTAATCTCTGTCGCAAGAAAAATGCCTAGGGATCTGTGATAGCAATGTGATTCCATGTGGTGTCTGCCAAACATGCTGTGGGAAAGAACACATTCTTTTCCTGAGAGATATGACTGAAATTAGTATATTTACAGTGCCATGTTCATTTGAGGAGTTGTAGAAATGTGAACAGTTTCTCTCAGGCTCTGTGTTTTAAGGCTCAATTTGGAGTAGCGAGTTTTGTTTTATTTTCAGAGGCCATGTAGGCTCTATAAGGTCAGAGGACCAAGAAGTAAGAGGGGCCTCAAGAAATTGTATTTAAGTCATATTACTCACCAGTGCTTTAAACAAACACCCAAATATTCAAATATATCAATGTGATGTAGACAGAACTCTGGAATGGAAAGAAGTCAGTGAGGATTTAGCTTTGGTTCTGCAACTAGCTTCACTATCAAGGACAAGCTATCTATTTAGGTTTCAGTTTCTTCATTTATAAGATGAAGTGTTTTAAATACATGACTTCTGAGGTTCCTTTTCACTTTAAAACCTCCAGTTTTACAAGTTGAAATAATATAAAAGATAGGCTGATGGCTAATTGGTAAAAATTTGGAAGCTCTCTTTGAGGGTCCTCGAAAGGGTGCCATGTGAACTTTTACTTTCATATCTTACTAATCCCTTTGAGGGAAGGCATATCTTCATATTTAATATAAATCAAATGCTCTATTCTACATAAACTGATATTACCTTTAGAAAGTTCTTGCCTGCCAATTTGCATGTAGCCTTTTATACAAGTAGAATATATAAAACTTGAAATGCCACTCTATGGCAATTTTATTTTTGAAACTGGGAAACCATCTGAGCAAAGATTAAAGAAACAAACCAACAGCTATTCATGGGGTTTGGCATTTGACTAAGTACTGAAAAGGAGCTCCTATTGAATTGTCATGATGTTCAAGCAAAGTCAAAATGTTGTCCATACTACCAGTTGAAAAAGCAATAAATTATTAGAACTGACTTTTATAAAATAAAATCAAGTAAAACCAGATGTAAGAGGCAAATTCTCATAAGATATTAGTGGTGAACTACAGTAATTGATTTGGCCCTTTTGTTGAAACAAAGGTTTAGGTAACTGAAAAACCTTAATTAATTGCATTTTTGTTTAATAAATGTGTAATTACCAAACAGAGGCAGACTATTTCAAAATATAAGTTTATCAGTGAGACATTGAGGGAAAAGAAATCATAGTTTCTTCATCATAGTTCGAGCTAAAGCCAAAAACCGCGATTAGAAAAATAACTTAGAATGAACTATTGTTTTTTAAAGTAATTTCACAAGCAGAACTTCTTTCTTTTTTCAAAAGAGAAATTGAAGCTAAATGGAAATTGTTTTTGTCTTAGAAATGAAAGCAACATATTGGTACAACGGAAAGCTTTTAGCTATATAGACAGTCATTGAATTCATTTGTTATTGCAATTCTACCTTGCCATTAAAACAAGTATTTTGAAAGCTTTGCTAGCTCAGTGGGGATGTAAACAAATTGAACTGACATGTTTACCTTGTTCAGCAGCAGCTAAATGTAACCATCAGGAAATCATCATTTGTCATTTTGTGATACTTTATGTATATTTAGTTACAGGCAAACTTTGAGTGATAAAATGTAGACCTAAAACAAAGTTTTAGGAATCTGTAAATAGTTCACATTAGTCCATCATACTTAACTAGGAGATGCAGTTTTCATTTCTAGTGTTTTTGCATATTTTTCATTATTGAAAAACAAATTTGTTTTTAGCCTTTTTAAAAAAAATCCACAAGTTTAGAAAACAGTATATGGAATTGGCTGATTAATGAAACTCAGGCTATTATGAATGTTAGTTGACATAATTTTATGCTTCTTATTTTAAATTATAATGCTAGAGTATATTTTCATAATGGTTCATTTCCTATTAAGACCTCCAATTCTCCATTAAGATCATCACAGGAGTAGATGACATGAGTTATATATTTCAGAAGTATGTATTTTGGCATATGTCATTAAGGTGTGAATTTTAAGGTTGGAAAATATCTTTTATTTCACTATGATGAAAATATTTTTGCATGACTTTTTTCTTTTTTGTTTGTTGTTATCCTTACAAATTAACTTTCATAGGTATATTAATGTCATGTTGCTGAAATACAACTTTGTAATACAGGTGTGATTAATGAGAGTTTTTCATCTTAAGATTCATTATATTTGTAGATATGAAACATTTAATATGCAAAATTAATCTGACATGTAAGACATAAAATACTTTAAAATCTATACTGTAAAGAAAAAACCTAGAATTAGCAGTCATTTCATATTAAATGTCAATATAGTCAAAGTAGCTTTTGCAACAATTTATATTTAAATAAATTAATTACAATGTACAAAATGCTATAATTTTCTTATTCACTCCCTTTAATTCTCTATTGGGTTTCTTTTTTTTAAGTTAATATTTACTCAGTTCTTCTGGTTTTGCTTTTTCTCTTTGTAATATTTCATAAAGATTTTTACAGATTTCTTTGTATTCCTCTTACCTTTTGGTTTTAGATGTATTATAATGTTTCTTTATAAGAATCACCAAAACCTATTTGACCATTCTTTGTTATCGGGCATTTCGGTTGCTTCCATGTTTTGTCATTTACAAATAATTCGGTTATTAAAAAAGAAAAAAAGACACTTGACACACTAGACATGTGACCTTGGACAAGTCACTTAACCCCAATTGCCCTTCCTTCCCCCTCCAAAAAGCAAAAGAAAAAAAAAAGAAAAAACTTTGATCACAATTAGTTTTCATATATAATCAAGAGCTTTATAAACTGAGCATTAAAATTGGCAGTAAACAAAAATTGTTTACTTTTTGCAAGTACGTTAATTTTCATTAGTTCACTAACACAGTAAATTGTATACTACTGTTCTAAAAGCATTTAAATACCTTCAAAAAGTGAGAAGTTTTGGGGGGGGGCGGAGTCAAGATGGCAGAGTAGAAGCAGGACCTCCGTGGGGCTCTGCTTCCACCTTCCCCAATCCATGTAAAAGGGGACACTAAACAAACTTTGGAGCTGCAGAACCCACAAAATGACACAGAGAAGCTAACCTCCCCAGAGGTTTTAGCCCCAGGGCAGGCCTGACCAGCCACAGGCTGGAGGGACTCCAGATCACCAGGAGCTCTGGCGGTTTCCAGATTCATCAACACATAGATGCGAAGGACAAAGTGAGAGAGGTCAGTGCAGTGTGGACTTTGGGACCAGTAGTTGGGAGTGCGTCAGCTTTTGCCCCCAAGGTGAGAAGCCACTGAGATGCCCCACCGGTGCCACATTGCAGCTTCAGTTCCTGGCCTGCAGAGTGTAGGGCGACCAAGTGACCAGTCTGAGAGGTAATCACTCTTGCTTTAACCTGCTTGGATCTGGATTGCGGTCTAGGGTGGAGGTTCTGGGGTGCATATCCAGCTTGCCAGAGCATGTGGAGGCCTCAGAAAGGGCAGCCAACTAAAACTTTCGGCAGCTGAGAAAACCCCAGCATTTGGGACAAAAGCTCCCCTTTGGCAGAGTCCTACTGTGACAAAAAGCCCAGGGGTCAAGTGACTGAGGGGCCACATGACCAGACAAAGGAAGCAAAACAAATAGAAGACTCCAACATTAGACTCCTATTTTGGGGACAAAAGAGCAAAGCATGGAACAGGAGGAAGACCGTGAAGTTAGAACTCCTTCACCAAAAGCTTCAAAGGAAAATACGAGCTGGTTACAGGTCATAGAGGACTATAAGAAGCAGATAAGAGAAGTGGAGGAAAAATTGGGAAGAGAAATGAGAACAATGCAAGAAAATTACGAACTGAGAGTCAACAGCTTGACTGAGGAAAATCAGACCTTAAAAAACAGACTGACTCAATTGGCGAAAGAGTCTCAAAAAGGCAATGAGGAGACGAATGCCTTAAAAAGCCAAATTTGCCAGATGGAAAAAGAATCTCAAAAGTTCAATGAGGAGAATCATTCCCTCAGATTTAGATTGGAGCAAAGGGAAGCTAGTGACTTTAAGAGAAATCAAGATGATGTTAAACAGATCCAAACAAATGAAAGAATCGAAGGCAATGTGAAATATCTCCTGGGAAAAACCACTGACCTGGAAAATAGATCCAGGAGAGATGATTTAAAAATTATTGGACTACCTGAAAGCCAGGATCAGGGAAAGAACCTAGAAATCATGCTCCAAGAAATTCTCAAGGAAAATTGCCCTGATGTTTTAGAACCAGAAGGCAAAATAGAGGTTGAAAGAATCTACTGATCACCTCCTGAAAAAAGATCCCAAAAAGAAAACTCTTAGGAATATTATAGCCAGGTTCTGGAATTCCCAGATCAAGGAGAGAATATTACAAGCAGCCAGGAAGAAACAATTTGAATATTGTGGAAACACAATCAGGATGACACAGGATCTGGCAGCTTCTTCACTGAGGGATCAAAGGGCCTGGAATGGGATATTCTGGAGGGCAGAATAGCTGTTGACTCTCAGTTCGTAATTTTCTGGGATTAAAACCAAGAATCACCTACCCAGCAAAACTGAGTATCATGTTTCAGGGGAAAATATAGTCATTCAGTGGAATAGAGGACTTTTGAGCATTCTTAATGAAAAAACCAGTTGAATAGAAAATTTGACATTGAGATACAAGAAGCAAGAGAAACTTGAAAAGGTAAACAGGGAAAAGAAATCATAAGCCACTGATCAAAACTGAACTATTAACATTCCTACATGGAAAAATGATAATTGTATTGGTGAAACTTTTCTCAGTATGAAACATATATATATATATATACATACACACACATATATGTCTATATCGGAGGGTATATGGACATATGAATACATGTATGAATGTGTGTATATATGCTTACAGGTATACATAGATAGAGAGCACAGGACCAATTTAATAGGAAGGGATGATACTTAGAAGGTGAAATTAAGAGGTGAGAGAGGAGTATAATGAGAGGAGATGGAGAGAGACAGAATGGGGTAAACTCATAAAGAAGAGGCAAGGGAAAAGGGTTACAATGGAGGGGAAGAATAGGAAGGCAAAAGGGAATGGGTCAACCTCATTCTCACTGAATTTGGCTTAGGAAGGTAATGAAATACACACTAAATAGGGTATCTTACCCTACAGGAGAGTAGGAGGAAGGGGATGAGAGGGGGGATGATAGAAGGGAGGGAAGTTGGAAGCACTTACTTTTGAAAAGGGATGGGATCAAAGTAGAGAATAGAACAAGTGGGTGGTGGGATAGGAGGGAGGGAAATATCGTCAGTCTTTTACAATATATCTACTATGTTAATGTTTTGTATTAGCTACACATGTACAATCTATACTGAACTGCTTATCTTCCCAGTAAGGGTGGGTGACAAGGGAGGAAGGGAATGAATCTGGAATTCAAAGTTTTAAAATCAAATGTTTATAATTATATATACATATATATTTTTATTAATACTATCTTACATGCAGTTGGGAAATAAAATATACAGGCACTGGGGCATAGAGATCTACCATGCCCTACTGGAAAAGTCTAAGGGGGTATGGGAGAGAGCAGATTGGAGGAGGGGATATCCTGTGGGACAGGACTGCTATTCTGGGGTGGTAGGTAGGGGAAAAATGGGGAGAAAATTTGTAACTCAGAATCTGGTGGAAATTAATGATCTAAATCAGAAGTTAATAAAGTATTTGAAAAATGAAAAAAAAAGTGAGTTTTCTGCTTCCCCAATGGTAGTTGCAACCTTTTCAATTAATTCTTTAGTACAGCTTTTAATTCTAGTAAGGCCACGATTGTGGCTTTTTTGCATAAAGAAAAACTTCTTTGCTCACCTGGAGTCTCCAGGTCCACTCTCTGTCCACAATATCACAGATGTTGATACAGTGATCATAGAGGAAGAATTAGAAGGGACAGTAGAGGTCTTCTAGTTCAACCCTCCATTTTACAGAAAAACTGAGGAGACTAACACATAGAGGCAAAACGACTTGACCAAGGACACAAAGGTAAAGTAATAGAAGTAGTTTTTGAACCCAAATCTTCTAATTCTAATCAATATTCTTTCCACAGCACCACACAATATATCATTAAAAAGGGAGTAGAAAATAGTGTGGTTAGCTCATGGCAAATATATTATTTTTTGCTGGAAAAACGATAATATTCTATGATGCTGGGTATCCTATTTTTATAACCAAAATTCTGCATAATAAAGTAATAGTATAGTTGTTTACAATTATTGATTAAAGCAAATATGCAGATATAAGCTTATACCTTTAATTACCAGATTTACTTTATGCATTCTTGATGAGTATCTTCCTAAAACGTATTATTTACTCTCCTGTCTTTTTAAACATCTGCTCTAACTCTACCTCTACTCTGGTCTATACCACTAACAAATAATTATTATTTGCTTAAGATAGCAGGCTTATTAGAGTAAAGAAGACTAGTTACTTTTTGCTTACTAAGCACTATTTTGGGTACTTATATAGGTTTTTCTCCTACATTTGGGGCTAGGCTGTATTTCAGTGCTTTGAAGTTTTCAGAATTCTGATTTTGTGCTTTTGTATTATGTTAAGCAGATTTTCCAGGACTATCACTATATTGAAGTATAATTATACACACATCTATCTATCATTTATGTTGTCACATATTTCTAATTTGTATATGTGCATGCGTGTGTGCATATAAAACAAAAAAATATTTTATATGTTTGTTTCTAGATAAATAGATAGCCAGCCAGATAGATAAATAGATACAAAAGTAGACCGATACAAGAAACATTATTTTGTAGTGGATTTGTGGAGTCAGATCTCTGTCACCAACTCTGACACATACTTGTTAATGACCCTAGGAAAGTACACTTTCAATGATGTCCTCTAAGTTACAGAGAAGACTATGATCTGCATTGGGAGAGGATATTCTTCACAGGGAGCAGCACTCTTACACTAATGAAACCTCAGACCAGAAAAAAAAAATCTTTCTTTGCCTATATCTACATCTACAATCAACACACATATATGTACATGTGTACATGTGTGTATATATTATATATCTATATAATACACATCTATAGAGAGATACACATATGTTTGTGTGCATATACACATGCATATATACACATGTACATGCACACATATAATTTTGAGGTTGCTTTGGTTACAATATTATTATTACATGTATCCAGCATATGTTTTCATCTCATATTAACCATCAATGCAAATACTGGCAAATGTTTGATTCTGCAGACTTATCTAAAGTCATACTTTTGACAATGTATTATCTCTTGACTTTGAGTCTAAAACCCAGTATTAAGGAAGGAGGAATATATATTTTCACAAGTTCATATTCATTGGCTTTGTTAAACAGTGGTATCTTCCCTCCTAATCGGTTTTCAGTGTTGAAGGGTTGCACACCAGTAACTGACTCAAAGGGTAGCTAGGAGGCACAATGGGTAGAGTGCCAGGCCTGGATTCAGAAAGACTTATCTTTCTGAATTCAGATCTGATCTTAGACACTTACTAATTGTGTGACCCTGGACAAGTTACTTAAACCAGTTTGCCTCAGTTCATCCTCTGTAAAATGAGCTAGAGAAGGAAATGCGAAACCCCTTCATTATGGTTGCCAAGAAAACCCCAAATGGGGTCACAGAGACTGAAACAACTGAACAACAACAAAAGCTGATGCAAATTCAGTTGTGGCAGTGAGGATACGTTCTACATTTAAAAATTAGTTTGGCATTTTATTTTCTGCCACACCATTAACTGTTATGAGCTGTAGAATAACCTAGTTTGAACTTTTAAAAATTAAAATAGTCTGTAGAATTTTGATTTGTGTACTGGCAAAAATGCTATTACAGAAAAAAGATAACTGCATAGGTTTTTTCTTATCTTATTGGGAATATTGTTAGGGTGTATAATGCTCAAAGTCTGACTGAAATTCTCTGGCATGACATATGTTATTAGTATATATGATTTTTGTTTTATCACTTTGAGTTGAGCCAAGAACACAGTATTTTTACTCTTCATCTAATTTGGTTCCAAATGAACATATAGTTTACATCTGGCAAACATAAAACAGAGTTTGTTTAAGTAATCACACCAATTTTCTGTAGGGCTTAGAAAAAGCTATGTGTGTTCCTAATACTAATTAGATTTTATTAGGGTAGAAATTCTTTCTACTCTCTCTACTATGTCACATTGGCTTTAAATACTTATTTGTATTCAGTTTAAATAAAAATTAATAAAGAAATGAGAAGATTAAATAATTAACTTAAACCAATGTGAAAAGAACCAAATAAATGTTGTGGAGGTTTAAGCTCCTGTTCCTATGATCTTCTCACTCTAGAAGGTACCCTTTTGCAGCTCTCTCCTCTGACTGATGAGTTCTTCCTCAGAACCTCCTTAAAGAAGTGCCCTAGTCAACCATACTTACTCATTTACTCATCTCCTAGCTCCATTCCTGATGCTCAGGACCTCACCTTTTTTCAGCTCCCTTTTATATGTTGTCTTCTCCTATGTAACAGCAAGCACCCCAGCATCCCCAGGGTGGCTGCCAACACAGGTTCTTAGATCTGCTTTTCTAAAGGAAAGCAACTCAAATGGGTTAACAATATTGCTTTAATCAATCAAACATATCATTTACCTAGTTCAGGGGGAAAAGTCAGCACCCCAAACTTCAGAGTATACAGACAGAAGTTACAAGTAGACAGAGAAACAATTCAGCAGACAGGCTTCCAACTGTATGACCATTACATCCATACCTATTCGTAGTTACCAGAGAGGGAAGCACCAACATCTGGAGTTTTCAAAGCCAGGGGGCTCAATGGCTGCCAAAGTCTTGTCTGGCCAAATCACATATCTTCTCAAAGTGAGCCCCAAAACAAAATCTCATACCAGGGTATATATAGCCGTCTCATGGCTCAGAGAATGTCACAACCCTCTTGACCCACTGTCCAATCACACAGCACCAAGGTGTGGGCATTCCTGAAAAACAAGCCTCTTGCCACAGGCTCCATGCAACCACATTCAGACTATTAGGGTGCAGAGTATATTTTCAAATCAAGGAAGGTTCTCAGAGTCACTTAAGCCTATCAAAGGGCCTAGGGGCAGGGAAGATCTTAAATTCCCATTCCCATAACATCCTATTAGAATGACAACTCCTTGAAGGCAGGCACTATATATTTTTTTAACTTGTATTTGTATATCCAGCACTTAGCCCAATGCTAGCATATAGTAAGCCCTTAGTTCCTTCCTTCCCTCCCTCCTTCCTTCCTTCTCTTCCTCCTTCCCTCTTTCCCTCCCTCCCTTTCTTCCTTCTTTATCCTTCCTCCCTCCCTCGCTCCCTCCTTTCTTCCTTCCTCCTTTTCTCCCCCTCTCCCTCCCTTCCCCCCTCCCTCCCCACTCTTCTCCCATAATTTAGCATGTGGGGTTCTACAAAATAAATTGATAACTAAGGTAATGTTTTTTTTTCTCAAAACTTTGCCAAATCATAAATCACAATTCTTTACTATTGGAATTCTTCCTCCTCTGAAACAGAAGGATGTAGCAGTAAATTTTGTTTGTCACCTAAAAGTAGGGATAAGGTTTTGTAGTAACTCTAGGATTCTATATGTGCATAGTACAGTTGAATTACTTTATTTCTGCTAGGTAATGAATTGTGTTAGTCTACAAATTGGATTTTTCATGTATTTGGGAAGGAGATTCTCATTTGTCTGAGTTTTCTGTGCTTCTTTCTTATAGTTTATTTTAAAAAATCTAAAAATACATTAATAATAAATCTATTAATATTTAAATTCCTTAAAGTGATTTAAACTGCAAAGATATTTTGGAAAGAATACTTTGTAGTACATATTTCCCATTAGCCATTCTTTTCATCCCTGGGGTTTTGTTAATTAATGATTCTGTGTTTAAAATGTATTTTATGTTAAGTAGAAAAAACAGTTATTGTCAGCGTGCCTTTGCACATACAATTAAGTGCCATTCCCACAAAACTAGCACATTGAAAGACTTTAAAAGTACAAGCAAGGTCTTAAAGGGGTCTGTCGTACATGAGGCAATGTAGCTTAATGACTGCCTAGCAACGATAGCAAAAAAGAATAAATGGAATAGTGCAATTGATAAACCTAATTTTTCTAAGTGGGGTCATGGTCTTGAGGGAAAAAGACAATAGTTTCACAACTTAGTGGCTTTAGTAAAACAGCAATGGTGATTTCAAAGAGAAATTATGAAAGTTATTCCTAGGACTGGAATTATGAACCTCTTCTTCAGTAATTCTCAACAAATCTGGCCTGTGAGGGTGGCTAGGTGGAGCAGTGAATAGAGCTCCGGCCCTGGAATAAGGAGGACCTGAGTTCAAATCCGGCCTCAGGCATTTAACACAAAATTAGCCATGTGACCTTGGGCAAGTCACTTAACCCCAATTGCCCTGCCTTCCCCCTCCAAAAAAAAAAAAGGGAAAAACAACAACAACAACAACAAATCTGGCCTCTGCTTGAACACCCCTTGGTTAGGGAAACTCAATACATCATGCTATGAATCCATAAACTAACAGATATACTTACATTGTTGGATATCTAGTGGTACATTTGAAGAAGGCATTTGTTCTATTAGACATTCCTTAGATTTACAGAGTAAAATCTCATGAGGCATCATGGGGTAAAAGAAAGTGTTAGACTTATAGTCAGTAGAAACATGGGTTTCAGTCTAGCCTCTGACTCATACTTATTGTGACGATGAGCATGTGCCTATTTTTAAAAATCTTTTTAAATTTTAGACTTGAATACTATATTATATATATTATGTTATATATAATACTATATATACATTAATTATGTATGTTAAATATATAATAAGGAAAAGAAACATAAACTTAAATATAAAATAAGAAAAGAAAAAAACATGTCATGGCCACAGCAGAATGTGATAGAATTAAAAATATACAGCAATAAATTTTCATTTCAAGAAAGCTTATATATTAAATATTGCATGTTGTATTGAGAGCTGGCCATCTTTGCTTCCTTGTAGGTTTTCTTTTATTCTCTGCTCTATACTTTTTACTTTGTTCTCCCCCCCCCCTTTTATTCCCCTTCCCTTCAGGTTACAATTAAGTGTGGATATATTTAGATATAGATATATACATACACATATAAATATATACACATACTTAACAAACATACATATATAAATACATAATTCCCTAACAGTCTACTCCTAATCTTTGTTTTTATGTTTGTGCTGTCTTATTTCCTCTACTTTACTTCTACCCACTGCCTTGCCCTCCTGTTACTTTACCTCACCCCTCAAAGATCCCTCCCATATCCTCCCATTTCTGTAAATCTAAACATCCTTTTATGTGCCCCTTTGACCTATTCCCTCACCCTCCCCTCTAAAGATCCCTCCCTTATCTTCCCATTCCCATTAATCTAAACACCCTTCTATATCCCCCTTTAAGCTATTCCCTCAGCCTTCCTCTAAAAAATCTTCCCATATCATCTCCCCCATCCCCTTAACATTTTACTTCTTTCTAAATTTAGAAGACTTCTATACTCTTCTAGATATGTATTGCTCCTTCTTGAACCCATTCCCAATGAAAGTAGGTTTCCAAAACTACCAGCCCTTCTCCCCCATGTAATTCCTTTGTGTCAGTTCTTCCTCTCCATCCTCATTTGTATCATATAATTACTCTTTTTAGCTGTTTCTGAATGATTTTGCTTTTAAAAGTCATATCACACTTAGGTCTACCTTAGTCTTTCTTATGAACTACCCATTTGCTAATAACAATCTTAGACTTAAGTTTTACATTTTACATACAATAAAAAGTAAACCATCTGCCTTATTGAGTTGTAATCAGTCTTTGGTATGTACCTTATATTTCTCTTGGCTCTTGTATGTTGAATCTTCTATTAAGTTCAGATTTTTTTTTTACTTTTATTGAACAGAATCCTGAAAGTCTGACAGTTTATCAAATGTCCTTTTTGTTTTTCATTCAAGATTATGTTTAGCTTTGCTGGATATGAGATTTTTGGCCAAAAGCCCAGTTCTTTTGCTCTTTGATATATAATGTTCCAAGCCCTTTGGTCTTTTAGTGTTGCCACTGCTAAGTCTTGTGTGATTCTAATTGTGGCACCACCATATGTAATTTTTTACATTAAATATGAAATAAAATAAAAAATTTTTACATTAAATATTAAATACACCATATGTAATTTTTTCTTCTATTTTTTCATTCTTTATATTTTGTTGTATTATTTCTTGGTTACTTATGACTTTGCTGGCTTCTCCTTGCCCAATTCTGAGGTTTTTTTTGTTTGTTTTTTAGAGGGCAGTTGGGGTTAAGTGACTTGCCCAAAGGCACATGACTAGTGTTTCAAGTGTCTGAGGCCAGTTTTGAATTCAGGTCCCACTGATTCCAGGGCCAGTGCTCTGTTCACTGTGCCACCTAGCTGCCCCCCCAATTCTGATTTTTAAATAGTCGTTTTCTTCGTTAAGATTCTGGATCTCCTTTTCTAATTAATTGGCTTTCTTTTCATTATCTCCTTGTTTTTCTTGGATTTAAAATAAACTTTTTCCTCAATCTTTCTCATTTGATTTTTAAAGTCTTTTTAAAGTTTCTTCTATTAATTCTTTTTAGGCAGGAGACCATTTGACATTGCTCTCTGGTGTAGAAGAGGGTTTCTTTGCTTCACTGCCCTTCTCTGAAGGCAAACTCTGGTCTTCTTTATTTTCATACTAGTTCTCTGTGGTTGGATTCTTTCTAGTTTGCCTGTGCATTTAAAAATTTTTTTTAACTTTTTTGGTAATAGCTTAATTTTTTGTAATCATCTCTAGTCCTTGGGCTCCTTTCAATGCAGATTGAAGCAAACTACTTGCTCTGTTTCTTTTTCTGGTTTGTTTTGTTTCCTCTTTCCCACTGATTACTCCATCAGTTATAATCCTTCTTTACAACCTGACTAATTATTAATGTGAAGATATTTGTAGATCCTATATTTGAGTTCATGCTGCCATGCGGGGGAGGGGAAGAAAATATGAAACTCAAGGGACTGTGGAACTGAATGTTGTAAACTAAAAGTAAATAAATAAATCAATTTTAAAAAATTTAAAAAATATATTTAAAAAATCATCTCTAGTCCTGGCCTGGGATCCTCCTTCAGTTCTCCTCTCTGACCTTGATCCCAAACCAAGACCTCCAGCACTGAGGTAGGGATGGGGGCGACTGAGTCTCTGAAGCACTGCAGGGTCTGTTGTTCCTTGTCAGCAGAGGTTCCCTCAATTTTCCCTGGGCTCAGACACCCAGCTCCCCTCTGTGTGTGTATGTGAGAGGAAGGTGGGTAAAAGTTCCTGTGACTGTACTGAGGCAGCCTCCCTTCCCAGCTAACCCCAGGGCTTGCTGTTTAAACATTCTCTAGCCTGGAGGTGTTTACTGGGACCAAACCTCTTCCTGGGATTTTTCTTCTGATATGCTACAATTGTCCCTGGAGGACCCCAGTTCTTTCCCACCTCTTTATTTTCACTGCTCTATACTTGCCCTGAGGTGCTGTTTTATTTCTTTTGTGGAGGAAAATCTTGGGAGTTTGGAATTTTCTGACCTATTCCACCATCTTCTCAGAATCCTCTCTCCATCATGCTTATTTTGAACCTCAAAGTCTTTGAACCTCAGTTTCCTTCTTGGTAAAATGCTAGCAATGATACCTGTAGTACAAGCCTTCTAGTATTGTTATGAGGCTGACATGAAATAATGCATATAAACTTTAGAAAGTTTATAATGCAATATAATTGTCAACTATGTGGTTAAGGTTTTGTGAAAGTCCGATATGGGAAGGTCAACTTTTTTTTTCACCATGAAAAAGGATTTCCTAAGCAAATGTATAGTGTTACAAGATAGTACTTGCGGTGTGTTACTTGAAAACAAACCTATTATTTTAAAAACACTCATTTGCATACATACAATTGATGTACTATTTAATAAATCATTCTGATGTACTCACTAAAACAGGTACACAAAGAGTACCTTCAACACTGCTTTTCTGCTTTTAATGCACTTGATTCTTTCTGAGAAAGTCAAAACTTTGGGGTAACCTTGGTCTTGTCTAAGGTCAGATCTGTTTCAGGTTGGGGTATTTCCCTGTAGTTCATCTTATCAGACCATCCTGGTGGAGCTGGAGTTCTAAGATACTAGGACCTCCCTTTGAGATAGAATCAGAACAGAATACAGATTCAGGGTCTTGTCTCTCTACACATCCCTCCAGGTTACATTTCTTTGATCTTTAAAGCTATGATTTCTGGGGAGATGTTCCCCTAAACTCCCAGCACCTGGGTTTTGTATTTTCCCTCCACATGCTCTCAGTTCCATCTGTTCCTCTTGCCTTCGTCCTGGAGATTGTCCCATTGATCATTCCTTCTCTGTCATCTTCAGTTTCTCTGCTCTTTTCCTTTTGTCTACTAATATGATGAGATCTCCCTCATTCTTTACTTGGCTGTGCCATCCCTTTGGTATGTCAGCCTGTAATTAACCTTTCTTTAGCTGCTAATGTAAAGATCTCAGTTGCTAAATTTGATGGTATTTTCTCAATTCACTTATGTATTAACCTCTCTGTAACTTTTGGCTCTGAAAAACCAGTCTCTTTTCTACCTTGACTTCAATGATATAAATCACTTAATTTTAGTCTTACTTATCTGGTAGCACCTCTGTATTCTCCTTTGCTGAATCATTGTCATATACCTCCCACCCATTAAACATGGGAATCCTCCAAAGTGCTGTCCTGTATCCATTTATTCCTTTAAACTATCTCTCTTCATGATCTCTAGTCTCTTTTTTTTTTTTTTAAGCAATTGGGGTTAAGTAACTTGCCCAAGGTTACACGGCCAGTTTTTTTGTGTGGGTGTTAAGTAACTGAGGCCAGACAGATCCTGGGTCCTCCCGACTCCAGGGCCAGTGCTCTTATAGTGTCATGGTTTTAATTATCATCTCTACATAGAAAACACTCAATTCTCAATATCCAGTGAATTTCTCTCTTTAACTCCAGTCTTCCTTCTCCTGACCCCCATCTGCTTTGTGGACATTTCCACCTGAATGTCTAAGGTACCTCAAGCTCAAAATATCAAAAATCGAATAGCATACCCTTTTTCCAAACTTCCATGACTCTTTCAAAAGCACTACCATCCTCTATTAGCCAGATTTATAAACTCAGAGTTATTATCTTTGACTTCTCACCTCAAATCCAATCAACTCCCAAGTTCTGTCAGTTTTTTGACGGTAACCTCTTATTTCCACTCCTTCATCTTTTCTTTGTCACAATTCTCACTATTTATTTGCCTGATACGTTTTAATAGCTTCCCAAAGTGATCTTTCTGCTACCAATCTCTCCTTCTATCCATCCTTCACACAGTTGCCAAGATAATATTCTTAAAATATGTTTGATTATATACCTTGATAAAAAAAATCTCCAGTGTTCATATTGCTTATAAGCTAAAATACAGGCTCCTTAGCCTAGTATTTAAGATCTTTTTTTAAATTTATTTTTTTTGCATTTTATTTATTTATTTTTAGTTTTCAACATTCATTTCCACAAAATTTTGAGTTACATTTTTTTCTCCCTGTCTCTCCCCTACCCCCACCCCAAAATAGCAAGCCTACTGACTATCCCTTCTCCCAATCTGTTCTCTCTTATATCCTCCTCCATCACCCCCCTAACTTTCTAGTAGGGCAAGATCGATTTCTATATCCCAGTGCCTATATATCTTGTTTCCCAATTGCATGTAAAAAACAATTTTTTTAAACATTTGTTTTTAAAACTTTGAGTTCCAGATTTTTTCCCTCTTCCCTCCTCACCCATCCCCACTGGAAAGATAAGCAATTCAATATAGGTTGTACATGTGTAGTTACCCAAATCATTTCCATTGTGAAAGACTAACTATATTTCCCTCCATCCTATCCCACTGCCCAATTATTCTATTTTCTCCTTTGACCCTGTCCCTTTTCAAAAGTGTTTGCTTCTAACTACCCTCTTCCCCAATCTGCCCTCCCTTCTGTCCTCCCTCTTATCCCCTACTCCCCTATTTTCCTGTAGGGTAAGATACCCAATTGAGTGTGTATGTCATTCCCTCCTTAAGCCAAATTCAATGAGAATAATGTGGTCCCATTCCCTTTCACCTTCCTGCTCTTCCCCTCCATTGTAATAGTTTTCTCTTGCCTCTTTTATATGAGATAATTTACCCTAATCTATCTCTCCCTTTCTCCTCCCAATAAATTCCTCTTTCACCTCTTAATTTCAGTTTTTTAGATATCATCCCTTCATATTCAACTCATCCTGTGCCCTCTATCTATGTATACAGATAAAAAATCTCTAGTGTTCCATATTGCTTTTTTTTTTTTTTTAAAGCAATCGGGGTTAAGTAACTTGCTCTGGAGCCGGTGCTCTTACTCTCTGAGCCACCTGGCTGCCCCTAAGCAATTGGGGTTAAGTAACTCGCTCATGGTTACACAGCCAGGTGTTTCTGGGTGGGTGCTAAGTGTCTGAGCCCAGGATTTGATCTCCAGGTCTTCTCAACACTGGAGCTGGTGCTCTTACTCGCTGTGCTACCTGGCCGCCCCTCCATATTGCCTATAAGCTAAAATACAGGCTTCTTATTAACCCAGTATTTAAGATCTTAAATGATTTGGCTCAAATATAGTTTTTCTGTATTTGTTTTCATTACTCTGCTTCACATTGTGTTTCAGCCAAACTCTGCTGCTCCCAGTACTCAACCTGTCTTTTCTGCCACTGTACATTCAAAGAAGGCTGAAATAGACTTCTGTCTTTCAGAATTTCTATCTTTCTTCAGGGTGTGCCATTCAGGCACCATCTCCTTCATGAAGTCTTCTCTCTTCCCATCAGTAATTAGTAATTTCTACTTCAAACTCCTTTGTATTTATTTCTGTGTTGCATTCTTCTTGTAGAGTGCCCTCCCTGAGAACTTGGAATGAGTTTTTGTTTTTGTATCACCAATGTCTAGTGTGGTATCTTGCGCATTGTAATTATTTAATAAATATAGAACTGAATCAAATTATTTTTAAAAATAAGTCTTTGGGGGCAGCTAGGTGGTGCAGTGAATAGAGCACCGGCCCTGGAGTCAGGAGGACCTGAGTTCAAATCCAGCCTCATTTGACACATTTACTAGCCATGTGACTTTGGGCAAGTCAGCCCCAATTGCCCTCCAAAAAGCAATAAATAAATAAATAAGTTTCTTCAAGAAAAAAAAAATAAGTCTTTGGCATTATAGCTAAAGAACTCTTCTAAGAATAGGGAGGGAAAATGCAACCTGTTAAATTTTCCACATCTTCTCTGGTAAAAGCTCAAAATGCCTCACTTATTAAATTAAATTCAGTTAAGCATTCTTAATATCATAAAGTTTATTGAATTAAAAGGAAAAGTTTTCCTTTTGTTGAAAAATAATTTCAGAAAACTGAATTTCGTTATGTTTGAGGATATATGTGTATATATATATATATTATACATATGAAGAAAATTAAAATGAATATATCTTCTTTGACAATAATTGTAAAATATAATAAGAAAAGTGATTAAAACCCAGAAGGTAATATTTACAAAATAACATGGGATATCATATTCTGAAGCACTGGAGGATCAGAGTTATTGAATAGTTCAAGAAATAGTTAAGGTCATTTCTTCTTATCTTTTGGATTTTTTATCTAACCTATCACATATAGGATATTATATAGGTATATAAAATAATGGACCTTATTTCTCCCCCTTGAATGTGGGATGGTATTAGGTATTTGTTACTGATAAAGAACCTCAGCTAGAAGATTTCAGGCAAAGTTGGCTTGGATCCCAGTCCCCAAGATACCCAGAGTGTGTGTTCCATCAGCTCAGCATTATTTTCTTTGCTACTTCAGTTTTCATTGAAAATCATTATTATTTGGTCCATTTTGTCAATGTCTGTTTGACTGTGGTTCCTATTTAACTCTTAGGTGATGTGTGTTTTGTCTCTGTTCTCAAAGAGGACCATGACATCAGGAAGATGATACCATGATTTGCAAGTAAATTGAATTTGAGTGAGGGAGGGCTCTGCAAGGTCGCCAGCTTACTTTCTCCTCTGGAGCCATCTGGGTACAGTGGCCAGATATAAATCAGGATAACTGGAGCTGGCCCAGCTCTTAGATGATGAAAGAAAAGGAAGCTCTAATTTCAGGTCTCGGCCACCCCACCCAGAACTGTAGTCTCCTTTTCATTTCTCCCTACCTTTCTTCCACTTATGTGTCCAGTCGAAATATCTATCTCACAGATTGATTTGTTGGAGACCAGTGATGTCTTTTTAAAAATAATAGGACAGGCCTAAGAAGATAAAAGGTAGTATAATTCATAAGACAAATTGTTTGATTAATTATTGTCACAGACCTATTGTGCCTCTAGTTGAGAACCCTCAATTTAACTTTCAACCTTTAAAATCCCTGCTGCTGCTTTGTAGACTTTCTGGACACTGCTGTCTGCTGTCTTTGACAATAGACATAAAATTTAATAAGAAATAAGAATAAAATCTAGAAGAAGTATTACCAAGTAACATTGACTATCATATTCTAAAATATTGGAGAATCAGAATCATTGAGTTCAAGAAATGGTCAAGACTTTCTTAGATTTTTTTTTTTAAGATTTCAGGCCCTCTAAAGATTGTCACCTTCCTTTTATCCTGTTACCTAGAAAACAGAGTTTGAGTCAAATTGTGAAAGATCTCACTAATTTGAGCTGTATTAGTATGTAAGCTCCTTGTGAATAGATATTTTCATTATTTGTACTTGTTCCCAGCACCTAGAAGGCATATAATAAATGATTTTTAATTGGTCGAAAGTCATAACTGTGGAATCCTTAAAAAAATGGCTTGGTTAGTGTTTGACCTTTTACTTTGGGCCTTTCTTGGTAGGGGTGGGTGGGAGTGGAGAGGAGTGGAGAAAAGCAAATTAGCTGAATAAAAAAAGTCTCAGAGGGAATAGTTGACCTATTTACCAGAGAATTGTTTAAGGACTTTGTAGCATTGTAGCCAGACTGCCTCCCCGCCGCCCCCGCCCCCCCCCCCTACAAAAAAGTATGCATTTAAACAGTAAGTTTGAAGAACTTCATACTTGCCAAAACTTTGGTGGCTAAATTTGAATTTGAATTACAACATATTCTTGAAAGTAGAAACATTTTATTTATTTGAAAATATTTTATAATTCAAATGTTTGAGTATTAGATCAACTCTCCCTTCAATTATTACCAATTATTAAGGTTTTAGGGTACTTCCATTTCATTCTGTTCAGAAAAGGTCATTCAACGTTATCCTTCCTCTGAAAATGCTGAACATTGTCTGAGATTGCACTTATAAAGAACTGATTTAATTTCCTTGCAATTTCATTTTGAGCACAGGATATAACCAAGATTTTTATCTCTTGCTTTTTCTGAGGGGGTAGGTACCAATGTAATGAAAATATTCTGTATATCCTAGTCTCAGTAGATTCTTAACAAAATGACAGCTGTTCCATTACCTTGTACAAATATTTGGCACTGGAATTCTATTATTTACTAACTACAAGTAATGTAATATTTTTAAATCTCCTGTCTTGGGGATAAGAAAAATAAGCAACTGACAAAGAACTACTTAACACTAAAAGTCTGTAAAGTTTAGCATTAGACAGGATAGAGACTGGAATTTATCATTTATCATTTTCATGATCCAGGCCTTTAATCAAACCTTTTGTTTATTAAAGTGTAGGTATTTAAAGTATAGCTAGAAAGAAAAGGGCACAAAATTTACTTAATATTAAACACCCTAACATAGTATATTATATTTTAGAATGGTTTATATGTGTGTGGGTGCATGGGTATGTAGGTGAATGTGCACATATGAGGGCTGCTGAATTGAAGAAGGGGTGAGTACCTGTATGCAGATAAGTTTTAGGAAATTGCCAAAGGTACACAGAGGTTAGGTGACTTGTCTCTATTAATACAACTGGTAAGTGTTAAAAGGCGGGATTTGAATCCATATCTTCCTGACTCCAAGCCCAGAATTCTGTATAGTACACCACCCTTCCTTTGATGAATTCAAGCTTGTATCAAGTTCCCAGGCAGACTAATCTGCTTCTGTGGTGTCATGATGGATGAGCAGTCAGAGCATTCAGATATTAGCTCTGCTATCTACTACTTGCCTTAATGACCTTAATAACTTGCCTCAATATGGCTCAGTTTCTTCCTTCATAAAGTAAAAAGTTTAGATTGGACAATGTCTGATGTCTCCTTCAGCTTTAAATCTTGGGTCCTATCTTGGTGCCTGTGGTTTTAAATAATTTGTAGGCAAAGAGCATGTTTTTAGTTTTTAAGTGGAAAGGCCATATTTTCAAACATAAAGCCATTTAGAAATAGATTAAAATAACTTTTATGATTTTTTTTAGGATTTACTGCCCTATTTGGCTACAATGTACAAATTAGCAGTTAGGGCCATCTTTAGTAATCTTAATCTATATCTTCTTGCCACTGGACCCAGATGGCTCTGGAGGAGAAAGTGAGGCTGGTGACTTTGCACAGCCCTCCCTCATTTAAATTGCAGTCACTTGCATGTCATGTCACTACCACCCTGATGTTATGGTCCCCTTCAAGAAGAAAAGACAAACAACAACAAGAATTAGCATAGAAACCAAATTAAAGAGGTTCACTGGTAATGTAGTGGAAAAGAGCTTTGGATTTGAGATGGAGGACCTGTATGTCAATCTTAATTCAGATGGTAACTTCATGAATTTAGGCAAATCATCTAATTGCTGTGGTCCTCATTTTCCTCATTTGTAATATAAGAGACTTGAACTTAATAACATATAAGATCTTTTCAACTGCAAAATCCTATGGCCCTCAGGATGAAGAAATTGAAATATTTTTATTTAGAAGAAACTTAAGGTAATTGACATTTATTTAGAAACCAAGTTATCAGATAAACTGTCTCTCAGAATTTGTGGAATCTTTATAAATGACAAAAATTATTTTTTTTTCTAGATTGCTACATTTCACAGGACTGAATATATACAATGGTAGCAACAATATAAATGAAAAGGACAAAATCTCAGAACTGAATACTGTGTAATTATAATGGCTGGGCTTGGCCCTGGAAAAGAAATGACTAAATGTACTAACCTCCTTTCTTTGCAGAGATGAAGGACAGTAGTTGGAGAAAATTGCATAGAATATTATATTCAGTTGATATTGATTAATTTTGCTAAACTGTCCTTTTTCCTTTCTTTTTAAAAATTCTTTGTTGCTGGGTAGAGGAGGAAGAAATGTTAAGGCATTATGAAAACAAAATGAAAATATTTAAATATGTAAAATATACATGAGAGATTACCTGGGGCAGGGGAACAAAAATAATATAGTCTCAATATGGGGGGGAGAACGTCAGTTTTTTGGAGGTGAATTAGATGTAGTTAATTAGATTTTTTTATTATTTGAAGATTTGTTATAAAAATACATTGTGGTGAAGAAAAGGAATTTTAATAATTCTCCTTGTTTAAATTAAATTATCTTTATTAATGTGAACTTAATCATCAAGAACAAGAGACTTAGGGGTGGCTAGGTGGCGCAGTGAGTAAAGCACAGGCCCTGAAGTCAGGAGGACCCAAGTTCGGTTCTGGCCTCAGACACTTAACACCCACACAAAAAAATAACTAGCCATGTAACCTTGGGCAAGTTATTTAACCCCAATTACTCTTCAAAGGCAAAAAAAAAAAAACAAAAACAAGAGACTTGTATAAGAAACTGAACTACTACATAAATTGTTTTTTAAGAAACATGTATATATATATATATATGTATAATTTTACTGTAAATTTTTAAAATTGCTGTTGTATCCCTCCTCTTCTACATTTTTGTTTTCTTTTATTCCTAAAAAAAAGTTTTATTGATGCTGGTTTTTTGTTTCTAAGGTGCCATCCATAGCCCCTTCCCAGAAGCCTTTCCTTGAATTAAATATGTATAACTCAACAAAGCAAATCTACACTGTGACCAGGTCTAAGAGTGCATTTCTCATTTACATTTCTTATCTATTGCCTTCCTGTCAAGTAGTTCTTTATTAAAAGCTCACAGGATGGGGATAATTAACCTGGGCAAGCTTCAAAATGAGATCCAATCTGCCCCCTTCCCACCATTTTCAAAGCAGGAAATTAGATTTTCTTTTCAATTTAAAATGATAAAAACACAAGAATTTGCAAACATTATGACTGTAATTGTTTTCTAAAATAAAAGTAAATTAAAAAAAATAACCTCCACCAAAATCACTAAATTACTATTCTACTTCATAGGGCTGAGTTCAAGGTTTGAAACTCCAAGCTTAATGTCTTCTAGTGACTTCAACGACCATACTTAGCATCTTCCATAGTGATAAAATAGTTTCATATTTCTGTAAGTCATTTAAGGTTCTTAGACAAATGTTTTCGTATAAACAAGGCTCAGAGGCTCTCTGGCTTACAGCTAGTATCAAGGAAAGGATGCAGACCCAGGTGGGAAAGTCATACAAGCATTTTCTTTTCTATGATATTGTTTCCACGATACCATGCCTCACTTCTGAAGTTGTGGGGTTTTGAGGACAGGGAGGGAGCTTTTAAGAAATTTTTGTGTTCAATTTTAAATGTTTTGGTTTTCTCTAAGGTCTTGACTTTCCTGTCCTTGTCCTAAATAAAAAAAATGGATCACTTGAGAGTTTCTGGTTAGCTGAAATTTTATCATAACTAAATGAGGTTAGCTGTGTTTTGGTTCACTTAGTTTTACTGACATTTTGGCTTAGATGGGTCTAGATACTTGTTTCTGAACAGAAAAGCTAATATTCTCAGTGGTCAGTTTTGAAGGTGTTTTAATTACATTATTTTGAAAAAGTTTTCTTCATTGAGAAAACTTGCTCATTAACACAGGTATGGTTTAAAGTGAGCCAGATTGATGATTTTTTTTTTTTAAAGCAATTGGGGTTAAGTAACTTGCTCAAGGTTACATGGCCAGTTATTTCTGGGTGTGGTGCTAAGTATCTGAGCCCAGATTCGATCCAGTGATTTTACTCGCTGAGCCACCTGGCCACCCCTGATGATGGTTTTAAATGCTTTGTCCCTAATTTCTTTTGCATTTTATTCTAGGGCAATTATATGGTCAACCTTGTGCCTTAGGAAGATTGTTTTGGCAGCTGTGGGAAGACTAAATTGGAAAGGGAAGAGACTGGAGTCAGAGAGACAACAAGTTAGGAGGCTATTAAATAGATGGGCAAGAGGTGGTGAGACTATGAGGAAAGGAAGGATGTGAGAGATTATACTGTTAGAATGTACAACACTTGGCACATTGACTAGATATTGGGGAAGTAGGAGTAAGGGAACAAAGATGACTGAGATTTGAATTTGTTGATGGGGAGTATGATAGGATTATCAGTAAAAATACGGAAAATGGGAGGAGGGACAGGGTGAGGCAGGAAAGTATTGAGTTTGGTTTTGGACATGTTGAGTTTGAGGTGCTGGTTGCATATCCAGGAAGAGATGTCTGGCAGGAGTGATTCTGGGTGGAGAGGGTTGGGAATCATCTGCATAGAGCATGATGTCTTCATTTATTTCATCAGTATTCACACAGCAGTAGAAATTTAATAGATAGTGAAAATTACCCCGTTTCTTCTTCCCCCTAGGAGGGAAATTGTTGAGAGTCAAATGGTTAAGGGATTCAAAGATGGAGTAAGGATATTTTAAAAATGTCACAGAATGGCTAATAGATAGAATTATGAAATGGGGACAGGCACACCCAGTTCTTTGGGTACTTATAGGGAAAGGAGTACTTGAAGTATTGCTTCATTAACACTTTATTAAGGTGCAAGGGCAAATGTATAAAAAGAACAGTGGCAAGTGGCTCAAAAGGGGAGGTACAGAGGCAGTTGGTATGTGAATGGGGATGGGGTGGTGAAGCAAGGCAGGCAGCATAGGGAAGAGAATGGGGAGGGGTAGAGGCACAGTGAGTAATTTTCCTAACCTTGGATTAGAGTTGGGACCACTTGGTAGCTTGGATCCAGATGGAAATGGAAGAGTGCTGGGGAGGTAGGGTAGGGTAGGGGGAAGCAGCACTTTGGGATCTCATCTTTATAGGTTTTTGGTGGGAGACAGACTAACTCTTATCTGTGCCACCTTGGGTTTAGCTCATTAATATATCCATGTCATCTCAAAGTTATCAGCAATATTTGGTGTTCTGTTGATCTTACTGAGGATTTTTGGAATTTATCTGAGATTAACATATGGGACCAAAATGTCCTGTTAGCAAGACCTAGATGGCTTCTTCTGATTTAGCACATAGTCTCAGGATGTGATTTTTGGTCACTATCTGTTTGCAGATAGTGCTCCTTTGTTTGCAAATTATGGGTATGAGATTGCAAATTATGCTCCTTTCTTCTTTGGGATGGTCTACATGTGACTTCTAGTTTCCCCTTTGCAATCTTACCTCCTGAATTCTTACTTTATACTGGCTACTTACAAACTTAGTTACCATACTGACTAGAAGTGTGGTGGGTGGTCAGGGGAATCAGAACAAGATACAATTTTAACATAGTCCATAATTATAGAGTAAAAGCTAAGAGAAAGTAGGGAGTTCAAAAAAGATTGCAAGTTTGGGAGAAAAGGGAAGGCTCAAAGGACTGATTAACGACAGTAAAGGGGCAACTAGATGGTGGAGTGGTTAGATCACCAGGCCTGGAGTCAGGAGGACCTGAATTCAAATCCAGACTCAAATACCTACTAACTGTGTGATCCTGGACAAGTCATTTAACCTTGTTTACCTCAGTTTCCTCAAATGTAAAATGAATTGGAGAAGGAAATGGCAAACTACTCCAATATCTTTGCCAAGAAAACCCCATATGGGCTCACAAAGAGTCAGACTGGACTCAACAACAATGAAAGTAAAGACTAAGAATAGGTGGAGTATTGTATGGGAGAGACAATAAGATAAGAGATTGTGGTGAGAGAGAATTTCAGAGTTCAGATGTGGAGCAGTTTTTGATTGATGGGGATGACTGAATTGCAGCATATACGGAGCTGTGTGGATAGCACATTATACATATTATCAGCTTTGATATGGAAGGATATTGGCAGAATGAGTGGAAAAGGAAAACTGTAGAGAGGGGAGTGAGTGAGAGTGAGAGTGTGTGTGTGTTGAGGGTCACTGTAACTTAGGGTTAGAGTGCTGAACTTGGGTTTAAGCCTTGACTCTAAAGCATACTAGCACTGTGACAAGAGGCAAGTTGTTTAATCTCTCCGTGGCCCTAGTCAACTCTGTAAGACTATAAGTTACAGATCTGTGTCAGTGGAGGGAGTTTTCATACTGGGAGTTCCCACACTGATAAAATCACAGGTCTGGACTCACTATTCTCACATCCCTATATATCATATTTGTTTAAATAGGGAGAGTGTATGTATATATCTAAATCTAGATATAGTTTTGTATATGTATTCTATACTGAAGTCTTATTCTAATGACTTATTCCATGGAGGTAATCCTGGGTTCTAGGCTATGCCAGCCATTCATACCCTCTGACTTTCATTATGGGCCTGGTGATGACCTGCCTAACAACATTCAGAGAGGTTCATGACCTGTATTGAATGTTTTTGGCTGCGGCAACTTCTTGAATTGGCTGTTGAGGCATGGAGGAATTATACTATGTATTAATATAAAGAGTTTTCATAGTAATAAATGCAAGTATCCTTAAAGTGTAAGGGGAGTTTGTGAGAAGTAGTGTGGCAGTGAAGATTAGCCTTGTAGTCAAGGTGACATGGATGTCAAACACATACTTTTAGTTAACCTTTCCATACCTCCAGATTATTACATGTGACTCTAAATTGCAAAAAGTTTGTAAATCATTACTGGCATAAAATTTCCTCACTGGCAGCTCCTACACTGATGAAATTACAAGTTCAGATGAAAAACAACACACCAACTAAAATCTGCCTTACATGACAACAAAAAACTGAACACATATCTATAGCCACTATGCTAAGCACTTTACAGATATTATCTCATTTGATCCTCAAAACAACCCTGGGAGGTAAGAACTATTATTACCCTCATTTTACAGATGAGGAAACTGAGGCAAACAACTGTTGATTTGTCCAGGGTTACACAGTAAGTATCAGAGGCTGGATTTGAATTCAAGTCTTACTATCTCCAGACACAGCACTATCCATTGGAGTTTAAAGAGACCTTAGAGGTCTAATGGTTTAGCTGTGTACCCTGAAGCATTAATCCCTTCACGTATTCCTGGAGTTATCCAGCTTCTCTTTGATGATTTCCAGTGATAGGGAACTTGCTAACTTCTGAGTGAAAGGAAGTTGGTAAACAAAGTTGGAGGTTCTATATATTCTATTTCTGGGGTTTACCAGTTCAGTTGTATTAAATTTGGTAAGGCATAATGGATTAGGGCATTTTGATGCTATACAAATGTAGAATACAGTTAAAAAACAGACAAGAAAAGTCCAACAGAATGGTGGAGGAGAAAGTTCTCAAGGTGCAAGGCAAAGTGACAAGGGAGCTCAAAGGCTTGAAAGGGAAACAGATGGACAGCAGTGTAGTTGAGGTGAACTAAGAGGAAGGGAGAAAAGTAATCACAGTATTTGTGTTACTAACATAATCATTACATATGGCAGCAAAAGGGAAAGGGAAGTATGTGGCTGACTCAAGAATACAGTACAAACTATACTGCCCCGTGGCCGACATAATATTTGTAATGAACAGGAAAGGAGAAATTTGTAAGAAAGATGGGCTAATGCCCTAATTTTGTGGCTGGAAAGGAACAAAAATCTTTGAAGTGTTGAATGAAAACATGTTATATTGCCTAATTTGTTATATAATATCAAGGGTCACAAGGCTTTATAATTTAAAAAAATTGATAGTTCCAATTCAGATGTCTTTGCATAAAATCACTTAGCCTGATTTTATTTGCTTATCCATTCGATGGAGATAATAATACATTATTAACCTCATAGAGTTGTAGTAAGGAACAAATGAAATCACTGAGTGCTTTGTGTAAATGGAAGGGAAGATTTTGACATGGATGAAGAGGGGGCTCAAAGTATCAGTAAACTAAAGAAAAAGTCAAAGAAGTGACTGTGAGGAGCAGGAAGGTGATGAAGTAAGACTACAGCACTCGGTCAGGGACCAAATTTTCTTTGTGACTCATGTCCATGAGGAGGCCACTTCCAAGGACATACATTATAGTTTTACAGAGTATCGAGAAATCAACCTGGACATCTGTATAGCATACATCAAGTGATATACAAAGGTCAAATCTGAAACATTCACAGAAACTCGTGCTGCCAGGGAGAGACTTAATGATTTAGGATTTGATGGAGCAGCCAAAACAGTCAATGTATTTTATTTGGGGCTAGTTTCTCAGTTTAGAGAAGTGGCCTAAAATGTAGCAGGAGTTCACACTAGTGATGCTAATGACAAACAAGTTCTGCTGTCTAGATATAAAATTCTTTTCAGGGATTGATTTGTCTACATTCAGTCTTGAAGGAAGGGGCTCACATTTTCATTTAAAGAAAAGCCCCTATTATTATAAAATAAAACTATTAAGTAAGGCCATTATTAAAGTAAAATGTGCATCTGACTAAACAATAGCACAGATTATATTTTATCAGAACCATTCTTAGCATGGTAATCAGTCTTACAGTGACTGGCTCTGGTTTCTGGACAGTTGAGAAGGCAAAAATATTTTTACAAGTGAATATAGCTGATTGTGCCATGAGTACTTTTTGAAGGAAGACTCTCTCCTTTATAACTTGTCATGGAATTAGTAGACTAGATCTATCTTCTAGAAAAACACACCAGAAACTCTAACAAAAACCAGTCTGATGATCCTAAGTACAGAATTTTATGGATTTTCTAGAAATTGAATTGAAAATTATGACTTATAACCAGGATAATAAAATTGTTGACAAAGCTGATGTGAGTAAATAAAATACTGCTGTATTCAAGCTAAAAAAGGACATACTGATCATGTGCTAATACTACATAAAATTAAACATTTGGTAATTGGAAAATGGAATCACATGAGAACTTTTTTTTTTTTTTAAGCAATCACGGTTAAGTAACTTGCTCAAGGTTACACGGCCAGTTATTTCTGGGTGTGGTGCTAAGTATCTGAGCCCAGATTTGATTCCCCGGGTCATCCCGACACTGGAGCTGGTGCTCTTACTCGCTGTGCTACCTGGCCACCCCTACATGAGAACTTTCAAAGACTGTTATATATTTGCATGTGAAGAAAGAATTTTGTATTTGATCCATCAAATTTTTGTATCTATACTGAAAGAATATTTTAGAAGACTTGGATGAATAATAAAGATTTTATTTCTAGCCAAACGCAGAGCAAACTAAGTCAGTATAAGGAAATATGTTTGTCATCGTTATGCCTTCCACTGTTACCTCATTGACTGTACCTCTAGATCAGACAGAACAATATCTCGTTATAATCAATTGTGTTAATTGTTTCATGGCCCAGTGCTTTTGAGGGACCCTTTTTGCCCTAGGAACCAGGAACCTGGTAACTTTCCAGTGGCCCAAGGAGGCTACTACTGGACTAGACAAGGGCTGACTGAACTAGAGGGGAGGGGGAGAAAAGGGAAATGAAAGGAAAGGGAGTTCTGCATAAAATCATTCCATAACACCCTACATCATCACCAAGCAAAGTAAATGGCATTGCCTTTGCCCATTACTCCTTTGGCCATCCTTGATTTTCATTTTAATAAATTATGTGACATCTTAATCTATTGCTCCTTTTCAGATGTGACATATTTTAAAATATTAGGATTTGGGGAGAGGGTTGGGTGTGTGACCTACCTTGTTAGAGTAATCAAATTGGGAAATGTGTTTACAGGATAGATTGCATAAGAAAGCTGTTCGATCTTGACTTTTGATCTCATTATAACATAAATTACATTTTAAAACATTGTTTTCTAATTGGAATTCTATTATAAATAGAACGTCAAATAAGACTTGGAGAAAAATTGTGACTTCCTTTTATGTTCAAAAATGTTTTTTTTTTCTGATGACAAACACATACTTTGAAGACTTCAAATTGAGACTTACAAATAATGCAACTGGTAACAAATGGCATGGAGCTTGAAGTGGCATAGAGTATTATCGAAGCAGAAAGAAATACAGACTGTTTTGGATGCTGGGGTCAGATGATAGAGATGTAGAGAGTGAAGGAAGAAATTAGAGAAGAAGATCAAACTGGAGGAAACGCTGTCTCATACTTTGAGTCACTTATTTATTTTGCAGTGTTTTCTACTGCTCAGAAGTTTACAAGCCACAGGAAAAAACTAAGTTAATTGTGTTCAATCAACTAACAAATCCTTATTAGGCGTGTGCTTCACACACATAACTGACACACCTAATAATAATTTATTAGTTGTTTGGTTTTTTTCTGTGACTTGTAAACTTCTAAGAATAGATAGATCTTTACTTATATTGAATGGTGTGAGTAAAGCCTGCCCATAAGGAGGGGAGCAAACATAACAATCTCTGGATCATACCTTATTAGATCTAGGTTTTGGTTTATGTAAGCATGGTTTTCTGTCCCACAATTTGGATTCAGTGTATATAGTTTTATTAGACTTTAACATGCTAATTCAGATGCTAAACTGAAGTACTGAAGTTTCTCAAGGGTATTTATCCCAAGAGGTGATTAATAAACAATGGCCTATTTTGGTAAGAATGAATGCCCTTTGCAGATGTCTTTAAATTTGTAAGATATTCTCCCCCATCTGTTGATGAGAGTGGCTCGCTGTTTCAGTAATGATCAGACATCTGTTTTCTTTTCCTTTAGATAAACATGGCACTGAAGATATTTAGCATGGTTTTGATAAAAGAAATCATTTTAATTATGCTCCACTAATATACTTTTATCCTGTGCTTTTTTTTGTAGTACTTTGGAAGTTTGCTTGTGATATTCTGTGTGGAGCTAGCCTGTGGTGTTTGGACCTATGAGCAGGAAGTTATGGTAAGTTCAAAGGGAGAAACTAAAATATTCTAAAATTTGAGTTAAACCATCTTTCAAAAAAATGTATTCTTCCAAGAGCACTATCATTAGTTTGAAGGTACATTTTCTCTAATTATGATACATGTGATAAAAATCTTTTTCTCCTCTGGAAAAAGAGGTCCTCACTGTTTGTGTATATGCTTCCAGAATTTACATTATAAATCATTTCAGGCATTTTCCTTGCTCATTGTAGGCACTTAATAAATACTTTTTGATTGGAGGGGAAGGGGCACTTATTTAGGATTTGCTTAATGTATATAATCTGATAGAGTATCTACTTTAAAAACAACTTTGATAGAGTTCTGAGGTTTTAACATCAGAGATTCATATGATGAATTTATTTTGGATTTTCCTCGAAAACCGGTTGGTAGTTCTAGCTAGTGCTAAATGTGTACTTATCAGTAGAAAGCACATGCCACCTGTGTTTCACAAGCCAAACTATTTTCCAGTTTGCTAGCAAGTGTGGTTTGAAGAATTTTTAGTTTCATTGTATAAACATGTCATCATCTGAATCCTAGCTACCTGAAAATAGCTCTCCCTCCTTTCTTTCTCTCCTGTTTCCTTCCCCCTTCAACTGATATGGTTTAGGGAAATGAGAATACTACTTTTTTTTTCATAGTCAGAATAGTTTTTGCTTTTTGTCTTATGTTTGAAAAAAATTTTTCCTCTGCTGAGACATGTTAGGACAAGGTTTTATTTATACTTCATCATAAGATGCTTGTTTTGATATTTCCTTAATTAGCTATGTCTTCTTTCCCTGATATATAGCTCCCACTGTAGAAAAAAAGTTTTATTTATTATATTTGTAAACACTTGTTGATACAACACTTTATTTAAATAGCTATTGATATTATGCAAATATGTGTTTTCTTTTTCCCTTTTGTGTACATGTATTTTTAAATACAAAATATTTCTTTTTAGTGCCTTAGCCTTGTTTTTTGAGTGATCATTGGTTTATATATCTATCTATCTATCTATCTATCTATCATGACATTCTCATTACAAGTACATATTTTAGTAGTAAATTAGTGATATTTACATAATTTACACAGTATGATTATGAAATGATTTTTAAAAATAAAAATATACTTCTCAAGTTAAAGTTTTAAAAATCCAGGCAAACCTGAATACAAAGTTAAAATGTACTGGGGTAGATTTCAGTATAATACATAGTCTTTAATATGTTTACCCTGTATGCCTTTGCTGCTGTTTTCCTTTCTGAGCTAAGAATTTTATAGATTTCCAAATTAAAATTGTATTACGTTGAAATAATTCTATTTTGACATCATCTTCATGGAAATCCTGATGCCCTGCCTAATTACTGGTAGCTTAGTCAGGAGTATCTTTAACAGCAGTGGTGTTAAACTTGTAATAACAATTCTGTCTGCCATTGCAGTGGCATTTGTGAGGTTGTCAGCACTTTTTTCATATCCCCTCTGGCCTCAAATCTTTACCAAGCTCCATCTTTTCAAGTAAGAGTTTCTGGGTAGCTTTTGCATCTTTAAAGTCTCAGGTAATTTACTTTTATTTTTTCTTTTCTCTTACATCCTCTTCTTGAAGCTAGAATCACTCTCTCCTGTAGTTACACTAAATTCAGTAGCATTTGAAAAGAGTCCAGCAATAGTGCTAATCTGCTTCACCATGTACCTTAGCCCTCTAACTTGCATGGCTTGTCAGTCATTCATTTAGATGAATAGACTTTTTAATGGAAAGTTTTGGATGATGAAATTATATACTGATTTTTAGGGTAGGTTTAGAGTCTTTTTTTGAAATGTTCATTCTTAGATGTTTTAAATTCAAAGTGGGTATTATCTCCAGGGGGCACGGCTCACTCCCCACCCATACCTTCTCATTTCATGTGACCTGTCTGTGCCTTCCTATTATCGATCTTCTACTGGGGTACACTTGCCATTCTGGGGATTTTCCCCTAGGTCTCTTAGCATTGTGTGGGTGCCAATGGAGCACATAGTCTATACATGAATTCATCTAATTTAATAGGTTATCCTTTGTTATCACTTCATGACTAACCCACTGCCTTTCCTAGTCATACAGTTCTTTAGCAATTCATTTTTTGCTGCTTTTCCTTTGTAAATGTTTTAAAAATTAGAAGAAATATGAATGCAATAATCAGTAAATATGAATATCTCAATATAAAAAGAACAAGAAAGATGCTTCTGCTTGGTAAATTTTCAAGTATATATTGAATTTAATAATACATTTCAATATGCAAAGGACTAGAAAGAGACCTGTTTTGTGGCTTTTTTCAAGTACATACTAAATGAACAAATTTAACAAAAAGTAAGAAAATTGCCATTTGTGTTCTTTTCTGCACACCTCTTGATCTATGTATTTTTGATAATGTTTTAATATTGCCCTTTTTTTGTATTTTTATAATTTCTCACTAATTCACCCTTTACCCTTTACCTACCCACAGAAACCCTCCCTTTTAAGCAAAACAAATCAATACATTGGCCTTATCTGATTTTCTGTGTACTTCTTAATTGGTAATATGCTGCAGCTTATGACCATCATGTGACTTTCTATTGTCCTTTGGGTGACCTGCAACTTTTATTCTTTGGAGACTGTGATATTCCATGCTCCATGGCCACAAAGCATCCCTGAAAGAATATTAGTGTTAAAGAGATGGGTCTTTGTTTCAGAGAGAAGCCTGAGGTCATTAAAAGCACTGCACAGTTTACCAAATGCGATCCAGCTGGTTCTCCTCCTCTTTAATTCTGTGCATCCAGTGTGTGGTGCTTCTGGAGTGTCTATTCAAAATATGCACACAAGCTGATAGACTAGCTCTTGAGGCTAGTCAGGGCTTTTGTTTTGTTTTGCTGACATAATTTTTCAACTTATTAGTAAAACCAGTAAATATAGATTTTATTAAATCCTGGCAAAGTATTTAATTATAAAAATTTGTACATTATACTTTAAGTATAGGATTGGGACCTTTGTATAATCTTTTTTTCCAATTCAGTGTACCTCAGAGAACTGATTTGCTCATGGTAGGTCTTTAATACAAGCTTATTAAATAAATGATTGAATGAAAGAATAATTTTGTTTTTGCTATGACTCACATCTTTGAAGAGAAAAAGAAGTCTTTTTTGGACCTTCTTACTATATCCAAAAGATAGATCTTTTCAACCTATCATCCAAAATATAGGTGTCACATAGCAATTATGTTTCTGGTAGAAGGGGAAGGTAGGAGGAGAGGAGGCATTTGGTTCTTTTCATACAAAACCAAAGGAATTTTTGGCAGTTGGATATTCATATTTGGGCACTATTGTTTCTTTAACTAAAGATTTGATGGTGAATCTGCTACCATGATGTAAGAGAGCTTTGAAAACTAAATGAAAATTACAGATCAAACTGATTTTCTTTTTGCATTTAAAATGGCATGTGCAGAGTATGTTTTGGCACCTGTACAGATCTGAGACCCTGTGTAAATATGCATGCTTCCAATTTATGACAGCTCTAAGCTTGAAAGAAGAACTTATGACTAATTTCTTCCATCCACAAGATTAAAAAGCTAGGGCAGAATGTTAAATGTAAAATAGCAAACTGTTTCTTAAAAATTAAATGTTATATAATTGTTCTGGCTTAACAAACTGAAAGAAAATATAGATGTACACTTTATTAGAAAATCTCATTCTCACTGTACATCCAGATGGTAACTCTCTTGAAGGGTAAGACGAAGCCAGTTAATTCTAAGAATTGATCTTGCTGCTACTGTATACATAGCTGGTAAAGTTAGTGCTCTTTTAAAATTGTCCTCATCCCCCCAAATAAATCTATCAATTTAGTGTTCATGCAGTGGAGAGCAATTCTCAAAATAAACTTAATTCCCTTGTCCTAGCAATAACTTTTGAATAGTCCTCTTTATGCTGTTTTTAAAAGTCAGGGGATTTAAAAAACAGTTGACTCTGCCTCATGATTTTAAAGTTAAATTGTGTATTAGATGTGTAAATATTTACACATGTAATATTACATAATGATAATTTTAGTGAGATTTGACTACGCTCGGATGAATTATTAAAAATTAAACATGAATTAAAATACTTACCAAGGAGATATTTTTGCTCCAGCTATATTAAACACACACACACACACACACACACACACACACACACAAACTTGTGGAACTAAATGCCAATTTGCAGTTCAGACACTCTCTGATCTCTCCCTATCTTGATATTGAAATAATCAGATTGATTTAGTATCATCTTTTAATTGATCCTCTTTACAATTAGTTGATTTTGTCCTGTAACTGCCCAAGTCATGGTTCTTTGTCTCTGAACTTAGTTCAGAATTCAGTTGGCCTTTAGTGTGTTAAGTTTAGAAATCCAGTCTTCTTGTTAATTGCTGTTCTGTTCTTGTGTCAAGGAAATCTCTTACCCTTGAAGAATGCAGGTGGACACCAGGGAGTATGGTTTAGTATCTTTACGCCACCAAGGATGTCTAGCTTGTTATCCAAAGAACTCTGGTCCGCTTACTTTGCAGGTGACCTCAAACAATAAACACTTTTTATCCACAAGAGGGGAGGAGGGGGTTGTTGCTAGCCCTTTATTCCCATTTTCCTGCTAATCATATTGTCTCCCATGCCTCAGCTCTGTAACTAATCATACTGATTTCACCATTTATGTTGTAGAGCTCTTTTAACCAATCATAATTTGTTCCTCACCTATGAAGTTGTATTTTGTTCTGTACTTCCCCCAAAACTCTAAAAAGGGTAGCCATTCCCCACCTTGGGGTCTTAGCTTTCACTGAGAAAACCAAGACCCTATTTTTTGGTGATTCACATTTTACTGACAAATTGATCGTGCTCAGAACATTGTGCCTCAGTTTACCTAATTTGGAACACAACAATATATTCCATCTGTAGCAGCTCATGGCATTTTTGATGGTGCTAACTGCCTCATAAAGGTCCTGAATAGATAGGTATATATTTGTAAAATTCTATTAAAGGAGTTAGAGAGGTTTTATTATGATACTTCTATATTTCCCTCCATTTACTCACTAGGAAGGAAAGTTAGTAATTAAAATGTGTAGAAAACTCCTCCTGCCCCTTAACAAAAAGAGATTTGGATTTTGGTATCAGAGAACCTAGACTTAAATTCTAACTCTGCTACTGAATGTGGATTGAAATCCCAACTCTACTTATTACTGCGTGTGTAGCCTTGGATAAATCACTTAATTCCTTTTTTCTTTTCTTTTCCTCCCCCTCCTCCCCCACCTCTTCTTCCCCCCCCCACCTGCCCTTGGCTAAGCAATCAGGGTTAAATGACTTGCCCAAGGTCACACAGCTCGTAAGCATCAAGTATCGCAGGCTGGATTTGAGCTTTGGTCATTCTGACTGTAGGGCTGCCTCTCTTTCCACTGCATCACCTGACTATACCCACTTAACCTCTTAATTCCCATATTTGTAAAAGGAAGGAACTGTAGTTGATGGTTTCTAAGCACCCCTCCAGCTGTAAGCTTATTATCTATGAGTCATGAATGTTAAACCTGGATCTAATGACCCTACAAAAGTTTCTCCATAGCTCTCCCACTTCCAGTTTTACTTTTTTGTGTTTTACTTGTACATGAATGGCATTAAGAAAGTTCCATAGATCTCTAACATCTGCCGAATTTTATAGAATCCAAACTTCACTTAAAATGAACTTTATGTTAATTGATGTTCCCTATGGGAAACAAAAGTATACACTAATATACGGCTAAATCCCAACATTTTACATCAGATCCTCAATGGCTTATCTTGTTTCTTTCCAAAACTGGTCTCAGGCTAATTGTGGTGATGTAGGATGATGAGTATATTTTGTTAATAAGACTTTATATTTAGTGAAATAGGATATATTTTGATGACTCAAGCAAGAGATTTGAAATTAGATGTTCCCTGTGTCCCTCTGGTACATCTGTGCTTTGAATTAAATTAGTTCTCATTTGTTATGTTGTCTATAAATGATTGCCTCTGTAGTCAGTTTTAGATGGTAAGCTCCTAGAGTGTTTAGGCATGTGGGCATTACTAATCCACTTGACTGTTAGGATGAATTTATGACTGTTTGTTGAACTTTTATAAGGCCATAGTAACTCAAAGTAGGTACAGGTAGACCATAATGCTTCAAAAGATCTGTGCTTTCTTTAGTGTGGGTGAGGTGATCTCTCTATAGTATAGTGTCGCACTATCTTCATGAGTTGCTACAAATAAAAACATTTATTACCTGTTATTCAACCATCAAATAAGGGAATCAGTAAGTGGTTTGGATAGCAGCTCCAGTATCCCTGTATTAAAAAAAGCTGTCATAATCCTAACCTCCCTAAAAAAAACTTAATTATTAATTTCATCCAAAGTGTCTCATACCATTTCTAATTAATACTTTTTCTGCATGCCTATTTCATTCATTGTTTCTGGTCTCCCTTTCTGACTTGAATTAGACTGAATGTAGTCAGTACACCTAACTTCACAAAAGTCATGTCAATGGTAGTTCCAGTGTTCATCATCTAAGATTATGCCAAAACCATATTGATGAAATGTTGGCAACCAGATAGATCAAATTTATATCTAGCTTCTACTGTATATAGAGATTGGCACTGTGAATGCATCTGAGACTAGTCTGTTTCCACAGAATCCTCATTACCTACTATTCAATTGTTCTACCCCATGTTTCACGAATTTAAGTTGCCAACATTTCTTTCTTTTATTTTACCTCACCTCTTTTGATCCTCCTTTTTTTCCCTTGGATAGGCATGTGGTTCAAAATCCTCCCTTCCCCCCTCCCTAAAATGAATCTCAGCTTAAATATTATTCTTTCATAATGCCCTTTTCCAAAAAGTGAAAATGAAATGATCTTCGGATATTTGAATTGTCATTTCATCATAAATGGAGGCACTTCTTCCCACAGATTTAAAAATTTTCTGTTTGACATTGAAATTCTGAAAGTTATCAGCTATATGCCATTCAGAAGTGGAATTTTTCTATGACAGAAATCTTTGGATTCAGTCAATTATTACTGTCTATGTTCAAAACTTCTGGGTAGTTATCTCATATATTTTCCTTTAATGTATGGTATTTAAGGTTTATATTAATGTCATGTTTTCCTGAGAGGCCTGTGATCCTTAAATTAACTCTGTAAGTCCCATCTTTAATGCCATTTACTTTGTTCTATATGCTATTGAATCAGTATAAAAGTTGTCTTTTGCCAATTTTTTGTCCATTTCTGTATTTTTGAGTTCCAAACCTTCATTGCCTTTTAGAACTACTGTTTTAAAGTCTCCATTATGTGTTGTAAGTTTTCTACTTTGATGTTTTCCATACTTTTTGAGAGTCTTGAATTCTCACCTAATCTTTGTCTTTTAAAAGTTTTATCCCTCTTTTGAATTAGGAATCTGCACAGTTCTCTTTTTTACATTACTTTGTTTGAAATATATTCATTATTATATCCTTTGGGGGAGGGATTCTTACTCATTTTTCTTTCTATTTTGATGAGTTTTGTTGTCAGTGTTATCTGCTCAGGATCTAAATTTATGTCCAGACTTTCTCTCATCAAATTTTGTGTTTTGGCCATTTCCTTGTATTCCCAGTAGTTTATCTTGGCTTCCTTTCTCACTTTTCAAGCCCTCCTTTTTTCCACTGCTCTGGCATCCACTTTTACTTTTACACAGGACCTCCCTTTCCCCCACCCTGCCTAAGATTGGCTGTTCTATATTCTGTTCTGCCCTGACTATGGTAAATTCCATTACAAATAAATGATGACAAGTCCTCTTCCCTTAATCATAGAATTGCCTTTCATTCTAGCTAACTGCAGTAGCACATCATTCACTTACTACCACCACTACCCCCCAAATATGCACACACACTCAAGTAATTGTACTCCCTTTCCTTCCTGTGACTGGCCAGGATCAGTATTTTCCATTTTTGTGGGGTCAGATTGAGCCACTGTCAGGGAGGGTAGGGTGGGATTTGTTAGGGGCCACCATAGCCAGATCTCAGAATACAAGTCTGTAAGGTTTTCTACATTAATTGCATTTAGCATCCCAGTTGTCCTGCTGGTGGGGAAGATGAGTGGAACCTTGTAAGTATATTAGCTCTGATTTTATTCCATGGGGCTTTGATCTTGAGTGTTGTTTCTACCTTCTTATCTTGTTGATTCAGCTTTACATACTGCAAATTTGGCTTGTTATTTCCTTTTTTTGAGGTTGTTCAGTTGGAGCAATTATGCTGAAAACAGCTACTGTGTCATATTACTTAATCCATGGTCCTGTCTCTGTGCTCCTCAGCTGGATTCATTAGCCACAACATTTGTTCAAGTGCCAGTAAGAAATTTCCCTCTTAACACTTAGGTAAAATCTATGGACATTCCTTGTTGTTTTGTAAAACAAAATATCCTTCCATATAAATTCTACTTTTCTCATGTTTTTTATTCATTCCAGTTTAGATTTTCTTCTCTGTGTCCTGCTCTTCTGCTCATCAACCTCTTGATATTAGTTTGTTTTCTTCCCGACTTCCTTAGATTGTTAGGGTGGTTTTATTTTTCCCTGTCCTAGCTAGGACTCTCCCATGGGCCCAAAGATAAGAGAACATATATTTAAGACCTTTTACCTTTAGAAAGGAGCTCACATTTTATACATATATAATTGATCAGGGTCTTTCACAGGAGGACAAACATAGAATAAACCTACTATTCACTGGAATATTTACTTCTGCTTCCATATTTCCTGGGGTTCAAGTAGAGCTACAAAATAATTTATATAACATTTTAAAGTTTGCAAATCACTTTATATAAATTCTCTAACTTGCTAAATAAAGAATTTCTTAAAATAGTCTTGATAATAAAAGAACAGTTCAGGAGCTGTGAATTAATATGACTTAGTGATAAGAACGTAGGAGTCAGACCTGAAGTCTACTCTCAGCATTGCCACCAATTATAAGTAGGAGGTTGGCAAATCACTTAACCTTTGTAGTATTGGTCATTTCAGTTGTAAAATCAGAATTGGACTAGATGATTTCTAAGTTTCCTTACTTTCCTAAAAATTCTGTGGTTATCAATTTGCTCATCAATTCTGGGGATATTAGACCAAGTTTTATCTTTATTGTTGTAGTTATATTGCCTTTAAAAGTGGGAATCAGCATAATGAATTTAACAAATAATGAGATATCTGGCTAGAAGAAAGGGTTTATTTAGGAAAATAGAAATAAGAATTGAAATGTTGTTGAGGTGGTATGTTTGTTTTATCATCAGACATGGCTAATGTTTCAATCTGTTTTCTCAGACTATACATACTTGTTATGAGAGGATTTCTACTAAGGAAAGATAGATGGTGGTGCTGATAATTTGTGGGTAATGATAGGTAAAGCAAAAAAAAGAGCATTAACAAAACATTTTTAAAATGCAGGTTAAAAGAATGGAATTAATGAAAGCATAGAGGCAAGAATGAGCACAGTGTGTTAAGGAACAGTGACTAGACCAGTTTACTTGGAACATAAGTTTGTAAAGAGGCATAGTTGAAAACAAACCTGGAAAGGAAGTACAGCCGAGTTGTGCAGGGCTTTCTGCATGCTACACTAAGAAATTTGACTTTATTCCTGTAAGTGACTAGGAAACGATTGAAGTCAAGTTTTATTTTGTTTTGTTTTAATCATGGAAATGACATAATAAATATGGTGTGATAAGTAGACTAATCAGTTCCATCTTATTGCTTTTGAACACTTTCCTTATGAAATGACTATGGGTCATTGAAATTGGTGATATATACAACACTCTCCTCTCAAATATACAATATTTCTCTCTTCTAAATTCAGCAAAGGTTTCTTCTTCATGTTTCCTTTTCAATCTAGTCCCACCTAATTTCAATCCCTTGAAAAAACTACAGTAACCATTGCAAGATTGACTAAAATTCCTGTGTCCTTCTCTGTAGACATGTATACAGTTTGTTAACTAAAACCCCCCTATTTTTATCTATTGTGATTATAGGTAGTTACTTGTCTTGTCCATTAAAATGTAAGCGTGGAAGTAAAGCTGTTTATAATGTGTTTTTCATTCCCTTCCGCAGCTAGTATTCCATACTTAGTATATCCTTGTTCAACAATGGTTGACAGTATAGACAAATTCACTTAGTGAATTTGTGTAGAATTTAGTCACTAAACAAATGTCAATTGTAGACTTTTTCTAATAAATGCATGTCTTGGATGGGGTGTTTAGAGTAGAACATAATTTGCTTTTGTTATTTTGTTTTTGATGTTTAGGTCCCTGTGCAGTGGTCAGATATGGTCACTTTGAAAGCTAGAATGACAAACTATGGCTTACCTAGATACCGGTGGCTGACTCATGCTTGGAACTTCTTTCAGAGAGAGGTAAGAACTCCATTGAAATAAGTGAGTGAGGCATAAGTGGCACATACTTAATCTTTTCCAGGTGTGTGTGTGTGTTTTTAAGGTGGATGAATACTTTTTGCTGTGGTTTTGTGGGAAAGTTAAACCTATGGTTCAATTATGGCTGAAGCAGTTGTCAGGGAAGTTTTTGTTTCATTGAGAAATATCCCAAATTCCTGAAAATGCTAACTACTTTCCATCCTTCTCATGTCTCCCTTTCGTCTTACATATGATTTATTTTTAGTATTTTTGGAATTTCTCATAGCTCTTTTGCTGAACTGCAGCCAGGATTCTTCTTAGGGGTGGGGGCAAAGGGTATTCTTAAAAAACATCCAGGTTCTGTTCAAGCAAATTATTTAAAAGTATTTAATGTCATTAGCAATAACAAATTGTTTTAATTTTTCTTGATAAATCAATAATTGACTTTATCTGTTCTTTCAATAATATTCAAATCACTTTTGACTGACTTAAAGCAGGAATATAAGGTTCATGTTTATATTTAATTCTTCTTACCACATAACCTAACTCAATTAGTGACAAAAATAATGTCTATACTAGCTAGATATTTTAACTCTGGAATTTAGAACTTAAACTTTCAAACCAGCTCCCATGCATTCTCTTTAATGACCAGCATATTGTACTGGGAAAAGCTCTAGATTTGGAATCAGAGGACATAGGTTCAAATTCTGGCCTTGTTTTTTGTCTACAAGCTATTTCCTCATCTTGTAAAGTGAAGAAATTGAATGTGATGATTTCTAAAATACCTGTAAGCTGTAAATCCCATGATCCATTACACCACTCTGTTTCTCATCTCCCAGAGCCATAACTAGCAACTTTGGCATCTGGGGCAAATGACATGGAATATGGCCCCCTTTTAAAGACAAACTGAGTGGGAGATGAAGGGAGCAAGACAGACTCAGACCAAGGAAGAAAGTCATTGTCTGGTAGCTTCCTATTTTAACTAATTATTCTCACTAAGTGCTAAACCCAGTTGTTTCTGTATTGTGGAAGGATTGTAGTTGCAGTCAGTATACTCTAAATTTTAGAGTAAAGTCCCCATTGTCCTACTTTAGTTATGACTCTTCTTTTTGTAATCACAGTATTTATAATAAACATCAAAAAACTTTTTGGTAATTCCTTTATGGAAGCAGTAGTTCAGGTATAGGACAAAATCTGGGACGTAGTATGTAAGAAATAACTTATTTTATAAAGCACTTAAAATTTATGAAGTTTGTCTTAGCAATCCTGTGATGTAGGTAATACAGATATTATTATCCCATTCTACATATTGAGAAATTGAGACTCAGATTAATTGAGTTGTTTCTATTTCCATAGCTAGTAAGTGTTAGAACTGGGGTTCAGATCTCAGTCTTTTTATTCCAAGATAGGGATCAAAAGACACCCAGATGTTTTTTTTTTTCCAAATAGGGACTCCTTACTCCTAGCTCAGGGCTAAATCTGACTCCTTATGCTAAATTTCTTGAAATGCTCAGGGTCACACTAGCACATATTTCCTATTTATTTGAAGACTTCCTAATTTTATTTGTTTAGTTTGTGTTTGTACTGAAAAAGAACATAAAGAAAACTAGTGAGTACTAGAATCTGTGAAGAAAACTGTCTCCTGAAATGGTGGAATCTCATAATACTAGGAAATCATAGGTCTACCCCCTTTCCTCAATAAAGCCAAAAAGAAAAAAACCCACTTGGACAAAAGTAAAGCCCACAATGAAGCTTTTTTCCCCTGATGATCGAAGATGCAAAATGTTATCATCCAGTATTTATATAAATAGAGTTACTTATTTTGGCATCAATTCATTCAAATCGCCAAAGTACATGATGTTTAAAATGCTATCCCTACTTATACAGAGGTCAATCTTCTGGGCCTTTCATTGTAACCCCCAAACCATCATATAGAAAGCAAGAAAAAAAACAACTCTAAAATACCCTGAAAAATTTATCACAAATTCTCTATACAAAAATGCAGAATAGAATCAAAAGGATTGTAGACATCATTTTCTCCTACTCCCTCCATTCATTGGAGATAGCAACTAACTCTCCCTATTTCACATAGTCTTCTGACAATCTCCTTATTCCAAGTGTTCTCTTTTCTCTGTAGGTCTTTACTCAGAGCTGTCTTGATTTTAATTAACATAACATTCTTAAAAAAAAAAAAAAACTTAGTTATCTTTTTCTCCCCAGCACATAGCATGTTAGAAGTAGCAAATTCAAAGGGAGGCCCAAGGACATTATTAAAGATATGTATAACTGGTAGAAAAAACATCCAAATTTCAAATGATATAGAAAATTTGGATGTGGATTTGGATCCAAGCCACCAAAATTACAGAATCTGTTAATATAGACCTAAAAAAAAACTTTTAATTTAGCCAGAAGTTAAGTTAGTGACTTAGAAATAAATGTGGTTAGAGATTAAATTACAGTTATCAAATTCCATATTGTTTTGCTAAATTGACATCACTGTAAGATTTTTTGTAAAAAAAAAATCTCTCTTAGAGTTCGGGTATTATAAGGAATTACCTGATTGGCAACTTTTGTATATTATGCACATCCTTTTTTAAGAACTATGTTGGTATTATAATTGGCTGCACTGCCATTATGAATACAGAATATTTGTCACAAGTCATGGATGGCAGAAATAGAGTTGGACATTTAAGAAGTGTGACTGTCTTATCTCCTTTGAGCAAAGAAAATGTTCCTGTATTCCCTGATCCTGGCTGGTCTTCTTTTTGCAGTTTAAGTGCTGTGGAGTGGTATATTTCACAGATTGGTTAGAAATGACAGAGATGGACTGGCCTCCAGATTCCTGCTGTGTTAAGGAGTTTCCAGGATGTTCAAAGCAGGCAAATCGTGAAGACCTTAGTGACCTTTTTCAAGAGGTAAGGAAAGAAACTATTTCAAGTACAAGTATTCTGTGATTTTAACTTTTTGGTAATGAAAAGAATATTTGAAAATCAATACTTAATTGAAGAATGTTTATTTACATAGACGTTTTCCTACTGATTCTAAATACATTGCTTTAAAAATAAAATCTACCAAGCAACCACAAATTAAATGACATAACATTTGTAAAAGTGCTTAGCATATGGCCTGGATCATGTTAGTTCTGTAAAAAATGTTTTCCACCTCCAGACCCCCAAATTTCTTTTTTGCAAGAGTGGAGGAGAATACCAGTCAAAAAATGATAAATATGTTTAAACATTAAAATGTGAACATATAAACAATTTATGCTTGGATCTAAGACATATGAACAAAAAAATGCTGATCCTGATCTAGAAGTAAATTTTTTATTAAATGGATTTCAGATTCTATTCTCTGGAACCACAGAGTATTTGTGGCATTTTAAAAACTTTCCTTAAAAACACATACATGATAAACTTATGTTTGGCCTCTACTAATATTGTACCTAGGGTTAGGTTATTTGAGAATAGCGCATAGCAAAGGAGTCATACAGAGGCACAAAAAGTTTAGAAACTTCTGATCCTTTAAAAAAAAAAAAAGCAAATAATAAAAGAAAAAAACAACGGCTGTCAGAGTTGTTCTCCAGTTCCCCCTGCTGGCTAATGATTAATGCTATTAACTTTATATAGTTATTCATTTAGTAAACAGATCGGTTTTTGGTGGCGGGGGTGGGGGGAGGGTGTTGGGGAATGAGCGGTGAAAAATGATCACTGTGTTGAAGACTTAGTACTAGATGGTCAGTAGTGGAGTACGAGTTGAGCAAGAAGTACTTAGAATCTGTTTCACAGGAGGAAGCCCTCAATAAATGAGAATATTCAGACTCTAAGAATTTGAGGATTTTTTTGTTATCAGACTAGGAATATATTGATAGGAAACATTCAGTGATGAAGGCTTATCAGCTTCCCCATCCAAATGAGGGGCTTGAACTAAATGCTCTTGGCCTTCCCTTTCAGCTCTAAATCCATACCCCTGTATTCTAAGGTATGATTTACTCAGATTCTCATAGGTTGTATTGTATTTTTTTCAGATGCAGTTATTCTAAACTCTTCCAGGTTTCTTGTATTAGCAGAAGTGTTCCAACCTTTCATTTAAAGTTAAGAACAGTTTTCATGCAAGAATTCACATAATGTGAGATGGGAATATTAAGAAATGATTTTTTAAAACGTGTGTTATAGCTTACGCTTCAGAATAAGTGCTGTCCTTTAAAGTAGCCACATTAGCAGGATATGCATTAGACAGCAATACTGCCATTACTCATGATGTTTTGGAATTGTCTTCAGAGACAGTTTACCAGACACAGAGGAAATTCCATGTCATTACTATATAGTCATACCACATTTTTTTTTTAACAACAGCTGTATTGCCTGGTTTCATTATTCACCTTATTCAGACTTGGCTCTAAATGATTTTGGGCTGTTTTCAGAAATCAAATCTACCCTCAAAGGATAAAAATTTTCCACCATTGAAAGGAATATGCCACTGACTATGAAAGCTATTCTAAAAAAAAAAAAAGCATTCCTAAATGTTTTAAGCAATGGTAGAGTCACCAGAATAAGTGTATAGCTACTTAATTTTGCAGGGAACAATGTTCATTTGGATTATAAATTGTTTTATAGTCACCCCCAAACTACATTACTTTGTAGTTATGGCTATGCATGGTGTACTAGAAAATTAATAGTTCTTAGAGTCAGGCAACCTGGCTTTTAGTCTTAGCTCTTCTGCTAACATCCTGTTTGCTCCTGGGTTGTGTCATTGGTTTTTTGACAGGTTCGTTTTATTGAAATATTGTTCAGTCTTTCTTGACTCTTTATTTTATATTTAGTGGAATTTTTGTTGTCATATCCCCATTGTCTAGCACGTTTCCTACCTGGTCCTTAGTAGGCAATTAATAAATGCCTGTTGAATTGAATCAAATCGAATTGTGTGTACTGTGAAGCATGGTTTATAGGGAAATGGTTTAAAGCTTATTTGTTGTCTTTTTCCCTCTGTACTCTTCCCCTTTGTCATCTATCATTAAGGGATATAAAGCTGAAATCCTATCATCTGCAAGTAGTTTTTCTCAGTTCCTCTTAATGCTAGGGCCTTCCTTTATAAAATTATCACCAGTTTATCCTGTACATATCTTGTTTGTACATAATTAATTGCATATTATCTTCCTCCTTCTCTTAGGCTGTAGGTTGCTTGAGGACAAGGACTATTTTTTGTTGTCTTTTTCATGTGCTTAACACTGGGCCTGGAATACAATAACTTCTTAATAAATGTTAACTGACTTGATTTCCAATGTGTGGCAAACTAGCAATTAGGTCTCTTACATCAGATTTTCTAAGTTTATGAACTTGGTATCTAGGAGCTTATGGATTTTGCTTTTTGTATAAAAGGCTATTCATTGGCTACTGTCTGTAGAAGGGAAGATTATTAGAATATTCAATAGTTAAGTCCTTTCCATGCTGAAGGATATATATGTACATTTAAAATAAGAAACTATTATTTATAGTCTGGGCAGCTATGTATAGAGTGCCAGGAAGATCTGGCCTCTCATAGTTACTGTGTGACCCTAGGCAAGTCACTTCACCCTTTACCTCAGTTTCCTCATCTGTAAAATGCACTGGAGAAGAAAATGGCAAACAGCTCCAGTATCTTTGCCAAAAAAAAACCCAAATGGGATCACAAAGGGATGGACATAACTGAAACAACTGATCAACAACAAATTTATAGCCCAAAGTACTACCAAAATATTGAGTCTTGGCTTCTGCTATAAAAAGACAAGACAGGTGAAAGTAAAAAAAAAACTTGTAGAAATGCAATACCTTATTATTTACCTCTAATTTATACTGAGTAGTTAAGGTAAGTCAAGAGATAGTTGAGGTAGACAGTAAAGGTGTAACTAGAACGTAGTGTATAGGCTTTTCCTTAATGGGAATCTTTGCAGTATTAGCTCTTAAAATATAGCAGCTCAGTGTGAAAAGTGACTGGACAGCCTGAATAACCATTCATTTCTATCATATCCTGACATTGGTACTGACTGATCTGACTGGGGGCCATCAGGACTGATCATGAAAATGGCAAAAATGAATACATCTACTAACATGGAAGAGAGAGACCTAGCCTTGGAGTTAGGAGGACATGAGATCTCTTGCTCTCCTTCTGACACATTCTGGCTCTTTGACCCTGAGCAAGTGATGTAGCCTCCCACAGCTGCCTAAAATTGTAAATTGAGGAGTATGTTTTGATCTACTGTATTTTTCCTTTTTGGGAGCTGCCAATACCAATGAAATCACAGGTCTGGTACATTTTTTAAAGCACTTTCCTGATTGCTGTTTCCAACTTGGTGGTATCTGTTTATAGTGCCCAGAATTCTAGCCTTTTCAATTATAAAAATAGTGAGGTGGAAGGGAAGGGGAGGGGCAGCAAGTGTAATGTAAATTTCATTAATTAAAAAAAAACTCCACCCTTGTATAATCTCATGATATCTCATTTAATCTGTATTGTAATCAAATGACATATTATATGTAAAAAAAATGAAAAAAGAAATCTGTAAAGTGCTATTATAAAGAGGTAGCATGGTAGAGTATGGTGGTTCTCCAAGTGTGGTCTGGAGAATTCTATAGAATTCCTGAGACCCTTTCATGGGGTCCACAATTCAAAACTCTTTTTCTAATAATGCTAAGATGTTTTGATTTTATAATACTGTAAATATTGATAGATTTAGCCCACATAAACAAAAGCTTTCTGGGGTTTTCAATAATTTAAGAGTATAAAGAGGTCCTGAAATAAAATAAATTTGAGAACTACTCCTCATCTGAGAATGAGGCATAACCTTGATTTGAATCCTGGAGCTGCTATTTACTAGCTGAGTGAGCATGGTCAAGTCACTTCACTGTTGTAAAGCAAAGAATTAAAGTAGGTCTCTGAGGTCCCTTCTTGCTTTAGATGTCTATGCTAAAGTTGGGATCTTGTGACCCCTCTAAATGTCAGTTTTCTCACTCTATATCTGATTGAAGATTTATTCTGTGCCAGTTATGTTCAAGGCAAGAAGCAGCATGGCATTGTGGATAGGGGGCTGACCTTGGAGTCAGGGAGACTGGAGTTTAAATCTCTTATCTTACAGTATGTATACTAACTTTGTGAACACAGGCAAATCACTTAATCTTTCTGTCCCAGTTAATTTTCTACACATATGAATTACATACAAGTTGCTATTTTGCATTAGTGAAGGGAATTTCTAAACTAGGGTTCATAACACCTCATCCCCCCCCCCAAAAAAAGTATAAAGAACTGTATGTGCTAGGTACCAGAGAAACAAAGACAGCTCCTGCTTTCCAGGGGTTAATTTCATTCTGGGGATAGGGATGGTAGAAGAACTGCTTTGTAAACCTTAAAGCTGTGTGTGTATGTGTGTGTGTGTGTGTGTGTAGTATAGTATGTGTGTATATATGCACATATAATATATTATACATATATACATATGCATACATATTTAATAAGTTTTTATTATGCTATTAAACTAGACATTTGAGAAAGGTAGATCTGTTTTTTCATCAGATTAATCAACTTTTTCCATTTACTATATAATTGTAATTTCATAATCAATAAGTAGTATGAATATGTAAGTTTATGTGTAGTTACACAGATTTTTAAAAATTCAGAGTAGAGATTAAATTAATAATCAAAATATAGGACATGATTCTAATTTAACCTTGTTCTTGGAATCAGAACACCTGGATTCAAGACCCTATCTGATATTTTGTAGTTATATGACCCCTAGCAAGTCATTTCTCTACTTTGAATGTTAGTTTCTTCATACGTAAGATGAGTGTGATAATACAAAGAAATTTATAAATTATACATTGCTGTATAAATGTGAACTACTATTATTTGTTGTCTACATCTCTTCCAGAAGATAATGAGGAATCTGGAAATCATCTAATGTGAGGTATGGTTAAGGGCTTGCTGTGTTTAGCCTATAAATGTGAATACTAGGGTAAAGAATGAGCTATCTTTAAAAATTTAAGGGAGTATCATATGAATGATGGATTAGACTTTTTGCCTGCTTGTTACCCCCAAGATAAAATTAGAAATTGCCAATAGAATTTAGAGTAATTCAGATTTAAATTTATTATAAGGACTTTTAAGGGACTATTAGAATTATCCAAATAAAGCTTCATAATTGAACTGGCTCCCTTAGTAAGTATTTATTTTTGTAATGAGACATATTCAGGCAGCGGACAGGTGACCAACTTTCACAGATCTTATAGAAAGGATTCCTGCGTCGAATATGACATTGGTCTAGATGGCTTTTAAAGATCCTTCAAGTTGTAAGGTCCTGTGACTTAGCAGTAAAAGTTACCTTCTTCCTTCCTTTAACATTTCCTCTTCAACAAGTTTTACCTGGAAATTAAAGCAAGAAATAAACTCTCATATCTAATAGTCTTCTTGATCATTGGCTCAAACTGGAAAAAAAAAAACCTACATTTAAAGTATTAACATTCAATTCTGTCCAGTCTGACAGATTTCTATTATGTTTTCTGTTAGAAATTGAATGTATTTCTACATATTCTGTTATTGTTTCTATTATAATAATCAGTACTTTGCACATAATTTGCTTTCTTTTGTCTCTGTATATGATAAATAGAAAAAAGATAATCAGTAACTGGTAGGCCAACCTTGCAGTTAAGTAGAACAAGCAATCACTTCAGTGTTAAGTTGCAAGGAGGGATGAAAAAAAGACTTGACTCAGGTTTCTCTAACAAACATTTGTCCCAGGGGCCTGATATTATACCATGAGGAATTCCTTAATTCCTGATTACAGAGTCTTATTTCATATTCTTCATACCTGTAAAGATAGTCTGTAACTAGAATTTGAATGACTTTAAATAAAATAAAGAAATTTGTATTTGATCCTCGAAGCAATTGGGATCTATTAGAGATTATCAAGCAGGAAAATGACATAGTTTGAACTTGTGTTTTAGGAAAGTCATTTTGGTAGCTGAGTGGAGAATAGATTGAAGGAGCGCAGACAGAACAATCTAGGGCAGCCTAAGTCTTGTAAGTGAAGAGGAGGGGATGGGTGCTAGAGATGGGGAGATGGAACTGCTGCAAGGTTTGGCAGCTGTCATTAAGGAATCTCTCAAACAGCTGGACTGGTCCTTGGACAATGACATCAAGTTCATCCATAGGTCCAGAATCAAAACTTTTCCATCTTAATGTGATCTACCAGAGTTTAATATTCTACTTTCATAGCCTTTGACAAATCAAGCTCATGGCTACATACCATGACAAACCATCAGAACAGGACTTTGGTGAAAGTAGTGGAAGGTAATAAAACTTTCTAAAAAAAAAATTGAAATGTCATTGTGTTGCTCTTGCTGAAGTCAAGGCCAGGGTCAGCAGCATTAAAGAAGCAAAACAGAAGAATGAAATGATATTTAGCAGATTCTTAATAGCAACATCTATTTGAATTGAAATGTTTGGTTTTTTCTTAAAGCAATGAGTATGATTACAAAATGTGCTACTTAATCATTATACTTTCTCATATGGAAGAAGAAAAATCAGTGAAAGTAAGTTTAGTGTGATGTTAGTGAAAGCATTTACCATATCACCAGCTAAAGATAAGTCAGGGAGGTGAATGTGCTGTCATTTGAACAAAGTATGAGACTATTCTTTTTTTTTTAATTTGTAATTATAACTACTCAAGTCTTTTCTTTGAAAGAAAATAAGACTTTTATTCCACATCATTTAATGAGAATTGTATTAATTTCATTTCACTGTGATCCATTTGCACTGTATGTTGGATCGGTCTTTGCTTCATTATTCACCATAGCAAGAACATGGATATTATTCATAGGAGTGTTCTGATGCAGTGCAAACAGCCCTGGACTTGAAAGGAGAAGTTTTTCATTCAGGTCCTAGGTCTGCCACTTACTACGGACTACTTTAACTTTTCTGTGCCTCATTTTCCTCATCTGTCAAATAAGGCTAATGCCAGGACTATTATTATCTAAAGGAAAAAAAAAATGTGTATGCTCAATGGATGACTGAACAAAAGCCTTTATAAAGTATCTTGAATCATTTTGTAATTGTTAATTCCAATATAAATGGAAGTCATTACTGCCCAGTAAAGACAAAAAATAACCTTGGGAGGAAAGTGGTTAATTTTTGTTTTTACTATATGGCACACATACTTCACTCTCCCTAACGTGACTGCTCCTGAGCAGTGGTACAGATAGCAGGCCATCTATGCCTCCTCATCTTTATCCATATTGACCTAAAAATTGTCATGCAGTTACGGGAAGGGCGAACATGGAGGGGGGCAACTCAACATGCTGGGGGCTTTTCTAAATTTCTTTATTTTGGGGGGATATGAATAAAGTACTGCCTAGGAAATTTAGATCTACTTGGCCCCATACCTCCCTCACCACGAGAAGTTAGGATTTAGGAATATTGTCAATAATTTCAAGCCACATGGGATCCCATTTTTTTCCACCCCAAGTCAACCATTAATGATCCCTAAAGATAGAAAAATTCCATTCTCAGGACCTTTTCTTTCCGTTATGATTGAATGAACACCTGAAACTCTAATTAAGCACATTTTTCCCCAAGAAAGCAAGAGGCAACCAGGTGCCGCAGTGGATAGAACACTGGACCTGGAGTCAGGAAGATTGTAGTTCAAATTCAGCTTCAGATATTTACCAGCTTTGTGACTCTGGACAAATCACCTAACCTTCATGTGCCTCAGTTTTCTCAGCTGTAAAAAGGGAATAGCAATAGCACCTACTTCACGGAATTGTTGAGGATCAAAAGAAACACTATTTATCTAATGCTTAGCATAGTGCCAGGCACGTATTAGCCATCATATGGAGGCTCATTCCCTTCCCTTCTCCCTCTTCTCTAAGAAGGCCAGTAGTAACTGGGGGCAGGGTAGAGGGATGGTACCCCTGGGACAGTCCCCCCCACTCCTCCTTGCCTCTTCTCTCCCACCAGGGAAGAACACAGGTCTGTCTTGCTTATTCTCTTATCTGCCCTCAGAACAGGGAAAGGAAAAAAGAAAAAAAAAAAAAGAAGGAAAATCCTTGTGATGTTGTTATAGTGACAAAGTTAAAATAGATTATTACTATAATTTTCTGACTTGTTTAAAATGGCCTCTACTTCATTTTTCTAATTTAATGTTCCCTTTGTCTAATTCTGACCACATTACATATCACTAATGCTTGCAAATGCATTATATATTTTTGCATAGGGAGCTGTTGTGGATAGAAAACTGGTTAGGAAGACGTGAGTTCAAGTCCCTTCTCTGACATACTGGTGGGTGCCCTTGGGAAAAGTACATAACCTTTCATTGCCCCAGGTAACTCTCTAAGACTTAAAGTTACTGGACAAGTATTGATGTCTTCGGGTAGAGGGAATTTTTTCACTTCAAATTCTCTTTCAGTAGAATCAGAGGTCTAGTCTCCTACCTTCTCCTCCTCCCCCCAAAAGAAAAGAAAAAATCTCAAACTTGCATTAACATCTTTTAACTGAACACTACCGCATATGGATCATGTCTACTTTGTTTAAAAAGAAAAACAAAATGCTGAGCCATGATGATTACTACCTTTCCCCCCAAGGTCCATCATATGTGGTGTTTCTGGCAGTGTTAAGATAGTGCTAACCTGCACATTTTTTCATCTTTATGTCCACCTTTGTTTTAAAATATTTAGTTCTCCTCGAGCAAGGATGTCTACCTAGATGAATGACTTCGACTGATGCCTAATGGGTCAGATTTTTTTTTTCCTGAGTCTTAATAACAGATTCCTTCCTTTTACTGTTCACTGAGGCAGATTGCTGGTCTTCCCTACTTAGGCCTTCTGCCTCTATTACTCTTTCTCTGCAATGGAGGAGGTTGGATTGTTGTTGAGTCCTTTTAGTCATGTCCATTTCTCTGTGACCCCATTTGGGGTTTTTCTGACAACAATACCAGAGTGGTTTGCTATATTTCCTTTTCCAGCTCATTTTCCAGGTAAGGAACTAAGGCATGCTGGGTTAAGTGACTTGTCCAGGGTCACACATTTAGTAAATGTCTGAAGCTAGATTCAAATTTAGGTCTCTTTCCATTGTGCCACCTGGCTGGGAGTTTGGTGGGGCAACCATTTATATTCTACTTGCTTTCCTCGTTTCTCCTTTCTACTTCCTCACCCTCAGAATTCTTATATTAAGTTTACCCTTTGAAATTATATAGTATTACTTTGTATACATTTTATATTTATTCATCTGTATGTTTGTTGTATCCACTACTAGAATATAAACTACTTGAGGGAAGGGACTGTTTGTTTTTGTCCTTGTAAGATCCATGTAGTGCCCTGCATATAGTGTTTTAAGAAAATGCCATTTTTTGCTTTTTAAAACAATTTTTATTGAAACTTTTTTCTTAGGCATCTGCTGTTATTCTGGGAAGATTAAATTTTTAAAAACAATGCCATTAACTGTGGTTATTCTACCATTTAGTTTAAATTCAAGTGGGCTCAAGACTTAAGGATCAGCCAAATAAATGAGATTTTAAATATGTATATATAAGTAGGACAATGTGTTGCCTACCACAAAATAAAAGCAGGAATTTAGGACTAAGGCAGAAGATACCTCCAAAAGGATTCCAACTAAGGTTTTGTTTTGTTTTTCTTTATCAAACCTGGAGAGGGAGGAATATGAATTAGGAGGTGCTCAAGACAAGACAACCCTGAGTAGTTGGTTGATTGAGAGTTGACCAGGATTTTAGAGGTTTTCTGGCTTAATTTTCTCATTTTACAGATGAGGAAACTGAGACCTGATGAGATTAAGTGATATGCCTAAGGTTATTTTAAGTGTCAGCGATGGGATATGGACTGGAGTTTTCTCCAAAGCCATTTTTCTTTTTCCCTTTGGCAATCAGAAATTAAATAGGGTTTGCAAGGACTTTCTAACCTTAAGTCAAATGGGACCTGGGCATAAAATTTTTATTTCTAGTAAGCAGGAAGGTTAAAAAAGCAGACTTAATGACTATAGACACTACTTAACCACTGGTTGTTCTGTGTTCCCAAAGAGCTCAGCCTCTTTCCCCTTGGATCAGAAAAATCTATAGTAGCCAAAGTTTTGAGAACTGGCAGATTTTCTTTATGCAGAAAAAGCTTCTAAAGCTTTCCCCTAGTTTGATTGGGTGAAAGATGGGTTTGCTGTCTGAAAAGAGCTAAAACTTAAGCTTTTGGGCTCTAAGCTAAAAGAAAAACGGTAAAGCTCATTTTTTCCTCTTTTGGGGAAGAAGCAGCATCTTAGCAAGAGCAATCAGAAGATAATCACTGCACTATCCAACAAAGACCATTTGAAATCATCTGGGGATGGTGCTTGGCAGAGACTATATACCATGCCCATGTACTTGAGAGAGTATATGCACCTGGCAGAGACTTTATGCCACAAAAGAACAGTGAACATTAGACCCAGAAGGGACAGTATTGCTTCACCCAAACATGTTGGTGGTATGAATGGTCTCTCCATATGTGTGCCTTGGTTACTTATACATTTTCCTTTAATGTTTGTTTTTCCACTCATATCATCTGAGCATGGCCATCCTGGTATGTCTGTTCAGAAGAACATGTTCCACATTTGGGAATAAAATGCTCTATTGCTATTTTCTTACTGTACAATTTCATTAAGCAACTTGGTGTTGAACCAATTTTGCCTTCTGCCTATCTAGTGAAAAAAAACCCCATCACAACCTTCATTTAAAGAGCTTTGTGGCTATACTTTTTTTTTTTAGGGGATGAGGATCCACATGGGGGTGGGAAGGAGCATATAGACGCTGCATTGGTAAGACATCTTTAAAGCCCTAAGTTACAGTATTAATGCCAGTTATTATTGTTACTAGATAAGTCCATCCCTCAAAACTAGAGATGGATGTTTTATCATAGTTTCAGTAAGAACATGTATCAGACTTTAAAAATACATTATTGATTCTGATATTTTGTATTTCATCTTTATGAGTTTAATATACTATTTAATTTATAAACACTCCCTATATTCATTAAGGTTACTGAACAGATATTCTTTCCATTATTAGAAACTGTGTATGTGTAGATCAGAGAATAATTTAATGATAACACTTATGAAGGAATCTGATTTGTGATTTATAAAAAGCTTTTTTTTTCATCATTGATCTCTTGGGGTTACATGACGGCATGGACATTTTAGTCACTTTCTTCTTGTTGTCCAAACCTTCTTTTATGGATAAGGAAACTGAGGCCCAGGAAAGTTAAGTGAGTTGTCCAAGGTCATAGAGGTAGTGTCAGAGGTGAGATTTGAATCCATGCCCTCTCATACCTCTCTCTACTATAGAAGCTTCAGTTTGACTGGAGCCAGAGTACAGAGAGATGAATAAAATGAGATAAGATATGTTAGTTCTGAATCATGGAGAACCACATTAAAAAACAATTGACACTAATTTAGAGCCCATCAGGAGCTATGATGATTATGGATATGGGACTGACATGACCATATTTATGCATAAGGAAGATTATTCTGGGACCTTACTGTATATGATTAAGGGGGGGAGGGTTGAGGTAGGAAGACATGTCCTAATGAATGTTATAAGGTCCTAGCTTGGTAAGAGTCAGAATAGAAAGGAAGGAACTGATTGAGAGATGAAGTAGACTTGTAGAGGTATAATCAGCAGGACTTAGTTAATGATTAGAGATGAGAAATGTTTGGGGAAAAGGTTTAAGAGGAGTGGTACTGGGTTCTGTTTTAGACATGTTATGTTTGAGTGCTAATGAGGTTCAAGGTGTTTTAGGTGGCTAGAGATGAAGGTCAAGAGCTCAGAAAGGGAGAGGTCAGGATTTGAGGTATAGATTTTGAAACTTTCTATATAGAGTTGGTAGTTGAGTCAGTCATTTTTTGAAACTGGAAATCTCAATCATTAAAGTACATTGGGAACGTTTATAGACAGAGAAGAGGACATTGTTTAACATCTTAAGGAGGAATTGGGGAGGGGATAAGAAGCCAGCAAAGGAGATAGAGAAGGAACTGTTGGAGAAGTAGGAAGGTAACCAGAAAAAAAAATGCTTTCCCAGAAGCAAAGGGAAGAGAGAGTATCCTGTAAAAAGGGATTATCAGTAGTATCACATATTGAAGACGGGAAAATATAGCATTTGCATTGGGTGATTAGAAGATCCTTGGTCACGTTAGAGAAATTTAAATAAAATGATGGTATCCTGATTAGGAGTTGAAGAAAGTGTGTTGAAATAGTTGTATCAGGAGCCAGCAATTTCTTCAAGAAGTTCAGTAGTGAAGGAGAGGGAGACTGGTTAAGTAGATGGTTGGACTAGCAAAAGGGAGGGAACTTTTTAGGATTGTAGAGAATTTGAGCATGTAGAGAGATGGTAAGGATCAGGAAGGTGGGAGATACTGAAAATACATCAAACATTTCATGTTGAAAAGTTTATTTGTTGATGTTTGTTAAATTCACAATAAAAAAGAAAATGCACTGATGGTTGCTAAGGTTCAAGAGGAAGTGAAACTGAATCAAGGGATATAAGCAGAGAAGGATTTTAAGCTCTCTGAAGGTTAAGGTTTTTTTCTGTTAGCAGAGGAAAGAAAGACAGAGTGGGTAGTAATGCTGAGAACTTTAAGGAATTGTGGAAGGTAGTAACATATTTTTTTTTAATATGTGAGGAGAGGAAATTGTGTTTGGTGGCTTCAAAGAAAAATTCAAAAAATTTTTGAAACAGTTGTCAAGAAGGATGAGATAGAAGGTCCTTAAGAACTGTTCAGTTGTTTTGAGGCATATCTGACTCTTTGTGACCCCATTTGGGGTTTTCTTGCAAGGATACTGGAGTAGTTAGCCATTTCTTTTTTTTATGTCATTCTATACTTTCATTATTTTAATTTTTAAAATAATATTAATAATAGTATATATATATTTATATTTAAACATTTGATTGTAAAACTTTCAATTCCAGATTCGTTCCCTTCCTTCTTTGTCACCCACTCTTACTGGGAAGATAAGCAATTCAATATAGTTTGTACATGTGTAGCTATGCAAAACATTTCCATAGTAGATACATTGTAAAAGACTGACTATATTTCCCTACCTCCTATCCCACCTCCCACTTGTTCTATTCTCTACTTTGATCCTTCCTCTTTTCAAAAGTGGGTGCTTCCAACTCGCCCCCCTCCAGCCTGCCCTCCCTTCCCCTTGCTTTTTGGAGGGCAACTGGGGTTAAGTGAATTGGCCAAAGTTTTTTTTGTGTTAAGTGTCTGAGGCTGGATTTGAACTCAGGTCCTCCTGACTCCAGGGCCGATGCTGTATTCACTGTGCCACCTAGCCATCCCTTCCTTTCTTTCT
>NW_027185784.1:1792326-1926096 GCF_028583685.1 Petaurus breviceps papuanus | reverse complement strand
CCTTCCTTCCTTCCTTCCTTCCTTCCTTCCTTCCTTCCTTTCTTTCTCTCTTTCTTTCTCTCTTTCTCTCTCTCTTTCTTTCTTTCTTCAATAATTTTTTAATTATCTCTCCTGGATCTATTTTCCAGCTCAGTCGTAAGTGGTTTTCCAAGTGAGATATTTCACATTGCCTTGTATTTTTTCATTTGTTTGAATTTGTTTAATAGTATCTTGGTTTCTCATAAAGTCACTAGCTTCCATTTGCTCTACTCTAATTCTGAAGGGGTGATTCTCTTTAGTGAGCTTTTGAGATATTTTTTCCATCTGGAAATCGGTTTTTTAAGGCATTCTTCTCCTCATTGCCTTTTTGAGCCTCTTTTGCCATTTGAGTTAGTCTATTTTTTTAATTCAATTTTTAATTTATTAATTTGTTTGTTTCCTTTTAGTTTACAGGATTCAATTCCACAATTCCTTGAATTTCACATTTTGTCCCCCTCCTTTCCCTCCCCCCCATGGCATCTTATAATCAAGTATAGGATCTGTAAATACTTTCACATTATACAATGGTCAGGTTATAAGGATGGATTATACCAGCTGGAATGAAAAATGGTAAAGAGGACATAAAATCAAATAAGAGAACGAAAAAGATCAGGTATTTTGCTTCCACCTGGATATAAATTTAGTTCTTTCTCTGGATGCACGTTTTTCTCTCCATCATGCGTCTTTTGGGATTGACTTATATCCCTGCATTGTTGAGAAGAGTCCAGTCTATCAAAGTTGGTCATCACACATATGTTGTGTCTGTAATTGTGTACAAATTCCTCCTGGTTCTACTCTTCTCACTCAGCATCAGTTCTTTTAAGCCTCTCCAGGGAAATATGAAGACCGCCTGCTCCCCATTTCTTATAGCGCAATAATATTCCATAACATGCATATACCACAACTTGTTCAGCCATTCCCCAATTGATGGAAACCCCCTTAATTTCCAATTCTTTGCCACAACAAAAAGAGCTGCTATAAACATTTTTGTACATATGGGTCTTTCTCCCATTTCTATGATCTCTTTGGGATATAACCCTAGGAGTGGTATTGCTGGATCAAGGGGTATGAAAGTATTTATAGCCCTTTGGGCATAGTTCCAGATTGCTTTCCAGAAAGGCTAGATCAGTTCACAACTCCACCAACAATGCATTAGTGTTCCAGTTTGCCCACATCCTCTCCAGCATTTGTCATTTTCCTGTTTTGTCATCTTAGCCAATCTAACTGGTGAGATGTGGTACCTCAGAGTTGTTTTGATTTGCATTTCTCTAATCAATAGTGAATTAGAGCATTTCTTCATGTGCTTATAGACAGCTTTAATTTCTTTCTCTGAAAACTGCCTGTTCATATCCTTTGACCATTTATCAATTGGGGAATGGAGTTAGTCTATTTTTTAAGGTGCATTTTTTTCCCTCAGGTTGTTCATTCTCATTTCGTAATTTTCTTTCTTCGTTCTCATTTCTCTTCCCAATTTTTTCTTCCACTTCTCTTATTTGGTTTTCAAAATCCTTTTTAAACTTCTCTATAGCCTGTAACCAGCTCATATTTTTCTTGGAAGCTTTTGGTGCAGGAGTTCTGATTTTGCTGTCTTCCTCCTGTTCCATGCTTTGATCCTTTTTGTCCCCAAAATAGGAGTGTAAAGTTGTATTGGTCTGCTTGGTTTGCTTCCTTTGCTTGTTAATGTTGCCACTCAATTACTTGACTTTTGAGCTTTTTGCCACAGTAGGACTCTGCCAACAGACAGGGGAGCTTTGTCCCAAATTGCTGGGGTTTTCTCAGCTTCTGAAGGTATTAGTTGGGTGCCCGCTCTGAAGCCTGCCAAGCTGGTCACACACCCCAGAACCTCCACCCTAGACAGCAATCCAGATCCAAGCAGTTTAAAGCAAGAGTGATTACCCCTCAGACTGGTTGCATGGTCCCGCTACAATCTGCAGGCCGTGGCACCTCAGTGGCTTCTCCCTCCAGGGGATAAAGGCCAACCTCTCTCCCAAACTATCGAGTCCTAAAGTCCACACTGCACTAACCTCTTACTTTGTCCTTAGCATCTGTGGGTTGATAATTCTGTCACGACAGCTGCTAGTGATCTGAAGTCCCTCCAGCCAGCCACTGGTCAGGATGTCCTGAGTCTAAGACCTCCTCTCCTGGGCTGGGGTCGGCTCCCAGTGCGCTGCACTGGCTGCTTCCTGCTGGCCTGCCAGGCTGTCCTCAGGGGGAGGTTAGCTTCTCTGTGTCATTTTGTGGGTTCTATAGCTCCAAAGTTCATTAAGAATCACCTTTTACATGAATTGGAGGAGGTGGGAGACTAGTTAGCCATTTCTTTCTCCAGTTTATTTTATAGATGAGGAACCTGAGGCAAACTGAGTTAAGTGACTTGCCCAGTGTCACACAGCCCTTAGGAGTCTGAAGTCTGAAGCTAGGTTTGAATTTAGGAAGATGAGATTTCCTGACTCCAGGCCCACTATTCTATCCACTGTGTCACCTAGCTGCCAAGTGATAGAGCCCAGCTGAGTTTATATTGCTTTTAGGTGAATTTAGATGAGTTTAATGACTTTCTCCAATGATATTCAACAGACTAGGAAGAGAAGAAGAGAAATTGGATCTTTCCTAGGAATGGGAGTTAGCAGTATAGGACTAACAGGTCAGAGTGACAAGGAATTGTAGGGCAATACTCACTCAAATCTAGGTTAAGTTGACTCAGGTTAAGGCTAGGTAGGGGAGAAAAACCAGTAGAATTGTCACTAGTCAAGGTTCTAGATTACTAATCAAAAAAAAGCATTTATTAAGTGTTTATTATGTTCCAGGCATTGTGCTCGGTATGGGGAATGCAAAGACAAAAATGAATCCCTCCCTTCTCTTGTGGAACTTACATTCTATTGGGGGAGACAACATATACATAAAAGTAGATACAGAATAAATATAAAATAAAATAAACACAACTTTGTGGAAGGTGGGTACTAGCATTTGGGGTCAGGGATCAGGACAAGTTTTCATATAGATGGTAGCACTTTAGCTGAGTCTTGAAAAAAGGAAAGGAATCTCTGAATTGGGGGTGAGGAGGGATGCATTCCAGGCATAAGGAATGTCAGTCCTGTACAAAGACGTGGACATAAGAGATGGAGTGACATGGGTAAGTAAGAGCAAAATAGCCATTTGGGTTAGAATGTAGGGAGAAGGAAAGGGAGTACAAAAAAAATAGGTAAAAAGAAAGTTAAGCTGTAGAGAGGATGGAGGTGCATTCAATTAAATCAGGATTTAAATTCCTAATCAAAAGTATCTCCTTGGATAAGCTTTTTTTTTAACCACAACAAAATTCTCGTTTTAATGTAACCTTAATGCATAGTCTTAAAAACTCAGAAATGCATTTAATTTGTGTGATGATTAGTACGCTGTACATTTTAAACAAGTATTTATTCTGACTTTTTTGAATGTCAGTCCTGTCCAAAGACATGGACATGAGGGATGGAGTGACATGGGTGAGTAAGAGCAAAATATCCCCATTTGAGTTAGAATGTAGAGGGAAGGAAATGGAGTGATTTAAAATAGAGGTCATAATAAGGACATTAAGGGCAAAGGCTAGATTTGGTGGGTGATTTTAACAGGAGATGTGAAAGGATTGGCAGTTGTCATTGGAGAGTAGGATTTCAAAGTTCCAGATCTTTGAAGTGGGACAATTATGAGACATGGGGAAGATAATATCTAAATTGTAACCATGAACTTGAGTAACCACAGTTGAATCAAAAGGGTCTTTGAAGTTGAAGGAATCAAGGAATTTGTGGTCAGTTTGTTAGGTCATGAACGTAAATGTTGATGTGCCCGAGAATAATGGCAGCATATAGGATAGACGGGGAAGATCAAGAGTCAAGTGCTAAAATAATTGAGAAAATTATGAACGGATCTGAATGGTTGGTAGTTGAATTGTTGCAGCAACAAGGATGGGTGAATAGAACTGCAGAGTGATAGGGATGTTATTTGAAATTTTTGACAGTGTCACCAAGTTTGTTAAGCATAGAGTTGTAGCTCCAAAAGGGCACAGTGGGACCATGACTTTTAACAGCTTTGGATGTCTTTTACTTCTTCCTTGGATATAGTGAATGAGTTCATATAAAAAACATAATAAATCTAGGTATGCACATATCTATATAGAGAGAATGGCAGTGTAAGAATTAAAGGAAATTGTTCTGTAGTCATAGAACCATGAATTAAGGAGACATTATTGATTTGTTTTTATATTAGGAAAGATAATTGTTAACTATCTTTTTAGTTTTTAATCTGTTCTGTAAAAAAATTAATCTGTTAAGATTAGAAGTGTCCAATAAAAAAAATAGGCAAAAAGAAAGTTAAGATGTACAGGGGATGGAGGTACATTCAATTAAATCAGGATTTAAATTCCTAGTCAAAAGTATCTCCTTGGATAAGCTTTTTTTTCCCCAACCACAACAACAACAAAATTCTCGTTTTAATATAACCTTAATGCATGGTCTTCAAAACTCAGAAATGCATTTAATTTGTATAAGGAGTAGCACACTGTACATTTTAAACAAGTATTTATTCTGACTTTTTTGGCGCAGTAACTGGTACAGATGTAACAGAAATGGAAATTTGTATAAATTGTTTGTTAAAGCTAACTGAAGTCAAATCAGCAAACCTTTATTAAGTACCTACAATGTATCAGGAACTGCGCCAAGTGCTGTGGCTACATAGGCAACAGGAACAACAAAAATAACGCTGTGCTGTAATGAGGGAGACAAAATGCAAGCAACTATGTTCAAACAGGATACAGACAGGATAAATTAGGGATAATTAATAGAAGGAAGGCACCAGTATTAAGCAGGACCAAGAAAAGCTTCTGGTGGAAGGAGGAATTATTTCTGGACTTGAGGAAGACAGAGAAACCAGGAGATGGAGATAAAGAGGAAGGACATTCCAGGCATGGGGGGATAGCAAGTGAAAATGCCTAGTCAGGAGATGGAGTATAAAGGGATTTAAAAGCCAAATAAGAGTATTTTATATTTGATTAGCTGAAAATGAGATTCATTTTAGCTGTTGTTCCCATGTCCTCCTTGTTTGTATAGATGTCTACTTTTGTGCCCTTATTATGTGAGAATTTTCCTAAACCTTTCTTTCGTTTCCTCCTCCTTGTGTATTGCTCTTCCCCTTTCGCTTCGCATCAAATCATTGATAGCAGAACCACTCTCAGGCCTTCTCTAATTAGACTCCTTCTATGACTTCTGAGGACTATAGGGTTCAGAGGGGACACATCATCTCTAATCAAAAGCAGCTCATTCTTGTTTTGTCTCTTATGATTATTTGTTTTTACTTTTATGTTTCTTTTAACTACCGTGATTAAAAACCAGTTTTTCTGCATCTCTTAGGTCTTTTCATCAGGAATGCTTAGAAGCCTTCTATTTCATTAGAGAGCTATTTTTTTCCCCTGTATAATGATCAGTTTTTCTTGGCTACAGGCAACTATCCTTTACCTTCTGAAATATCCTTCCAAATTCCTCTACTTCTTTATGGTGATAGTTGCTAAATTGTGTGTAATTCTGTGACTCCTCGGTATTTGAATTCTTTCTTTCTGCTTTTAGTAGTTTTTCTTTGACTTGAAACTTCTGGATTTTGGCCATACTGTTTCTGGAAGTTTTTGTTTTGGGTTTTCTTTTAGGAGGTAATGGGTAGCTGTTTTCTATTTCCATTTTGCCTTGTGGTTCTAAGAGATCTAAGCAGTTTTGAAATTTCTTGAGGTGATATTCTCTCTCTGCCATAGCACTCAGGTAAGTCCAGTAACCTCATTTGCATTTTCATAGACCTCTCTGTCTCTGTGTATAAACGTGGGTTGGAAAAATGCCTCACTTCGACTTTTTCTTGAGTTTCCTCAGGATTCATTCTGGTACATTTTCTAGGTCTGTGTGAAGGAGTAGGGGTGGAGTGAAGGGGGAGGAGAATGGGAAACTTGGTATATTTCCTGTTGTTCTGCCTTCACACAGTGAATTAAAGACAGAGCTAATACTGTTGGTCTAGGCCTTTTGACTCCCAGTACATTGTTCTTTCTGTTATACCACATGCTTTATGAGAGAGTCCAGTGAATTAATCTCCCACCCCTTTTTGCCCCCAGGTTATCTTGAGGATTCTGTTTTGGTGGAGGGAATTAGCTGAAGCTAAACTGTTATCTTGAATGGAGGAGACATTTAGTACCTAAAGAAAGGAGAATCATAACCTTGACCTTTTACTGAGTTTGCTAAGGGGTATTTACTATAAACTCAGGCTGTATTTTCCCACTATGGGAGATAAATCCCACATAGATTTAGAGATTAAAAGGACCTTAGAGATCATATAGGCCACCCTCTCCCCTCCCCCCCCACCCCGTTTTTTTCCATATAACAGGACTTGAGGAGACCCAAAGAGGTTAAGTAACTTGACCAATATCATTAAGTAAGGGACAAAGTCATGATTCACACCCAGGTCCTCTGAGTGCAAATTCAGAGGTCTTTTTGCTACTGCATTCTATGCCTTATCTCTTCAACCCACTGACACACACAGAACATTTTTAAAATATGTTTTTACTAATGTCTTTGTTTTTTATATCAGAAAGATAGTGACTGGTGGAAGGGTCTGCATTCTCTCTGTCATCTACAGGAATTAGTAGTTTTCTGGAAATGAGTTGGGCAGAAACTGCTTTGACACAAGATGTCAAGATGGGTACCTGGAAAGTTTTGATTCTATGGGGAATGCAGAGAATAGAGAACCAAATAATTATAGGGGCTATGAACCAGAGAAAGAGGGTCTAGAATATACACAAAGAGAGGGTAGATAGTGAACAGAGTGAGGGAGGGAAACCCTTTGTGGCAAGGGGCACACACAAAAAAATGAAATTACAAAAAAAAAAAAAAAACCTAACAAACAGGAATTGGGAGTAAGAGGAAGACAGCTAGTGGAAATAGGGGCACCTTAAAAAGACATTAAGCTAAAAATATCTGGAGAGACATAGTACTGTATTTACAACAAAAGAGAAAAAAAATCCAATAAAATTTAAAAAAATGGCAGGCCAGATGAAAAAAAAAAAGCCCACAATCTGTTGCTTAAAGAAACATATTTTGCCAAGGCATATTCAAACTAAAACTGGGAGATGGAAAAAAAAAATTACCGTGAAACAAGTGATTCTATAAAAATAAGAGTTGCAGTCTTGCTATTTGACAAAGCAAAATGTAAAAAAAAAAAAGCAATAATCAAAGAAACTAACTGGGCTACAAGAAGACAAACAGTAACACAATAGCGACAGGAGACTTCAATGTTCCCTCTCTTGGTTTTGGAAATGACTAACAAAAAGATAAAGAGAAAATAAAGGACTGAACAAATGGCTGATAAACTACAGCTAAAAGATGTGTGTGGGTCTTTGAAGAAGGACTGTCAAAGAATATATTTATTTCTTAGCACCACCAAAGCCTTTAGAAGAACTGATCATTTTATGTTATTCCATGTAAATATTAAAAGACAGATGTAGTAAATAATCCTTTGTAGACCACATAGCAAAAAACAAGATAGTCATTTGTTTGTGTACCACAAAAGAGACAAACCCAAATCAATACTTGACAATGAAACCCTAAATAATGAGCAAACTGATTCACAGGAGAATTTAATCAAGCTTCTAAAAATAATTAATACCTATGTTATACAAGTTATTCTCAAAAATTGAGAAAGTACCCTGCCAGAATCCACAGAAACCAGGAAAAGAAACTATAAAGGAAAGAAAAATATAATACAATGTAATTAATGAACATCGACTCCAAATTTTAAAGCAAAATCCTATCAATCGAGATGTTTTCCCAATTCAACTTCCCTCAATTGATTGACTACAACTATTTATCTTAGAAATCATTCATTATGGCCAAATGGGATTTGTAGCAGGGATGCAAAGATGGTTCAACATTAGGAATCATATGACATAATCATTTAAAAAACCCAGACATCCCAAATCAAGTGATTATCTTAATAGATGTAGAAAAAACCTCTGACAAAATGTTTATTTATGCTAAAATCTTATAAAGCATAGGCACAAAGGGACCTTTTTAATATAAAAAGCATTTATCAAAAACCAAAAGCAAACATTTGTAATGGGGATAGACTATAAAACCTTTTCTGATAAGTAGGGAAGTAAAATAAGGATACCCAACCTCCCCACTGTTACTTGACATAATTCTGGATAAAAGCTACCAGCAGCAATAAAGTGAGAAAGAAATTAAAAGTATAAATATAGGTAAAGAGGAAATAAAACTTTGCTGATATGGTGGTATACTTGGAAAATCGCAAGAAATCAGCAAAAATACTATTTGAGAACTAATAGGTTCAGCAAAATTACAGGCTACAAAATAAATCCTCAAAAATCAACAGCATTTCTATATAACAACAAAACACAAGAAGTAATAATAGCAAGGGAAATCCCACTGCAAATAACTATGAAATATATAAAATACCTAGAGATTGATCTATCAAAGTGCCCTAAAGATGTGTAGCTGCAATTACAAAATACCCCTTAAAGAAATAAAGAAAAATTTAATTAGCTGTAGGAATTTTCAGTGCTCATGGATGGGCTATGCCAATATAATAAAATGACAATACCACCAATTACCAATACCAGTTAAATTACCAAGGGGAAACTTTATAGAACTTGACTAAATAACAAAATTTATTTGGAAAAACTAAATATCTTGAATATCAAGAGAAATTATAAAAAGAAGTAAGCATGAAGAGCACTTCTAGACCTTAAACTAAATTATATAGCAGCAGTCATCAAAACTATCTGGCAGTGGTTCAAAAAAAGAGAGCTAGATCAATGGAACTCAATGACACAATGTTTAATAAGATGAGACACACAACTTCCCTAGGAAAGAACTCCATATTTGACAAGAACGCCTGGGAAAGTAGACTGAGACCAGTGCTTTACATTATATTCTGCAATACATTCTAAATAGATATGTGAACTTAATATTCAAATCATACCATAAAAATATGAGCACAGAAGCTGATCACATACCTCTCAAGCTATAGGTAGGCACAAGTAGTCTTAACCCAAGAAGAGTAAGAGGCACTTATAAAAGATAAAATACGTAACTTTGTATCAAACTGAAAAGCATATGCACAGATAAAATTAATGCACAGAAAGGGAAGCTGTTGAATTGGGAAAACATCTTTTTTTTACACAAATCACTGCATTGGGTTTGGTATTCATGACATATAAACAAATAATCGACATATTTGAGACTAATTGGTGAAAGAATATGAACAATCCAATCACTAATATTAAGAGAAATGTAAATCAAAACATCAGTGATGTTTCACCTCCCTCCAAATTAGGGAGAGGTGGGGAATGGCAAGTTTTTAATGTTCTGACCTTACAAAGAATAGGCATAGAGACATCTTTTTTAATATCCTGGAAAAAAGAAGCATCTACTAAAACCAAAAGCAAATATCATGTAATAGGGATACACTAGCACTTTTTCAATAAATACAAGAATAAAGCAAGAATACCCTTTATCCATGCTATAACTTGATTGTTGTTGTTTAGTCATATCCAACTCTTTACGACCCCATTTGGGGTTTTCTTGGCAATGATATTGGAGTGTTTGCCATTTCCTTCCCCCATTTATTTCCCAGATGAGGAAACTGAGGTAAACAGGGGTAAGTGACTTGCCCAGGGTCATACAGGTAGTGTCTGAGATCACATTTGAACTCAGAACCTCCTGACTCCAGGGCCAGTGCTCTAGTCACTGTGCCACTTAGCCGCCCTGTTTGCTCTTTTTTAACTGGTTTTTTAACTCTGACATAGTATTTAGGGTAAAAATGTATGCTGACCCTCGTTTTAGAGAAATAGCTCTGAGTAGATGATCTTGAATCTTTACCTTCTGTATTTTCGAGCTTGTTGCTACAACTTCTTGGACTGTCAGGAAACTCTTCAGGGACTAGAGAACAATTGAACAGAGAACAACAAAAGCTTTTCCTCCCCAGAGCCCCTTATCTCTCCTGCTTCAGAGAAATGAAAATTAGTTCCATCACACAGAAAGATAGGAACCTAAAGTCTGAGGGTATGGAGAAACAAACAGACTTTCAGCAAACACTTGTTAAACAGGTTATTAATTAGATAATTGACTCTGATTTAAGTCTTCTCCCTCCCTATCCAGGTGGTTGTTGGGCTGGGCTCCTGATAAGACTGAATATGCCTGGAGGTTAGGTTTGATAAAAAAGAAGTCATTGGGTGTGTATCTGGGCAGATACCACTGACTGTAAGCTAAAACCATATATTAATGATTTTTGTATGATCTATTTAATGTATTTTATGCTCCTTTCCCGCTTCATGGCTCCAGCCACCTGTAAATAAAGATTATTATAAAAATTAGTGTGTAGAATAACCTATACGAGAACACTGGTAATTCTGCGCATGTGTGCATGTGCGCACGTGTGTGTGTGTGTGTGTCTAAAGCATACTTCAGTGCATTGGTTGACATTTTGAGATTTAAAGGATTTTAACCCTGGACTGGCATGAATTACATGGCATAGCAGTAGCTCTTGATCAAGTTTGCAGAAATAGCAGCTAAGGGATAGAATTGCCCCATTCCTCTGTTCTTAGTTGCCAGTACTGCTCAAAGCAGCAGCTGATGGCCAGCATAGTTCCTTCTCCTAAGTTCCCTTCATCTTTCCTTCTAGAAACATGTCCTAATGGCAAGAGCTGAGATTTGATCTCAATGCATTGTAGCCACTTAAGTAGTGGGTTAGGAAAAAGCTGTGCTGGTTATTGAGAGTAATGGTAAAAGAGTATTTGCCATACTTACTAGCTACATAAAAAATACTTACTCCATGTCCTACTGTCAGTACAAATGAAAAGGCTGATTTTTCATGTGAAAAAACATAGGACAAAATGGAGGTAAAAATTTTGTATATGCTTATTTATGTACATGTCTATAGAAATTATTCTCTTTGAAACCTCTGTTTTATTTTTTAAAATCATTTTTGCCTAGCAGATTGCCAGGTACAAAGTACCTATTTAATAAATAACTTGCTGATTGATTGCTAGTTGACCAGAACGGTTGTCTCATACAACATCATCCAAAGTAAATTAATTTCTTAATAGGTATAGATATGCAAACATCACATGGTATTGTTAACTATTGCAGAATCCATGTTGTCTTTAAGAAGAATTGGAAGAGACATCTCAAATGATACTGACCACATCTATTTGTTTTACAGGGTTGTGGGAAGAAAATGTACACCTTCTTGAGAGGAACCAAACAACTGCAAGTTCTGAGATTCTTGGGTATCTCTATTGGAGTTACACAAATTCTGGCAATGATTCTCACTATTACCCTACTGTGGGCTTTGTATTATGACAGAAGAGATCCTGGGACAGATCAAATGATGTCCTTGAAGAATGACACATCACAGCACCTGTCCTGTCATTCAGTAGAGCTGCTGAAACCAAGTCTGTCAAGGATCTTTGAACATACAACCATGGCAAACAGCTTTAATACACACTTTGAAATGGAGGAACTGTAGATAATGCAAAAGGATGGGGCCACGAAATTTTTGGATTGGACTTGTGATTTTTTCTTTTTGAGCATACAATCTTTTGCCCATCTGTTTATGAAATATCTCCATAAAAGAATACTCGAAGACTTGATTTTTTGCTTCCTAAACCAAGGAGAAAAGGATTTCATATCATACTAGAAGTACCAACTGGCTGTGCAGTTAAACAAAAACAAAAAACCACCTCCTTTATAGTGTTGGGGGGCAGAACTAATATCGGCCTTTTAGACCATATCATGTAAGATTTTTATTGTTCGTAGATGTAGTTATGTTTGGGAGTTAACTATGGTAAAATTTGACTTACATTCACAGGCTATTTAGATTAAAAAGCACTGATTAATTACTAATATAGGAAGGTAGACAGTACTAATGATCCATACTCTTTGATGGTGAATTATTTTGAAGGTGTTGAAAAGATTTTACAGAAGAAAATTGTGTGTTGGTTACCAATTAAATGTGACTTTCTTTAAAGTTTCTAAAATGAACTTTACCACTTAAAAAAAAAGAACTAACCCAATGTCTTAAAGCTGATCAGGGATATTTGTGTAAATGATTGTTTTTGTGTGTTAAGTCTGTATATTTTAGTAGATTTCACCTAGTAAATGTTAAAACAATTGTGAAAAGGATTACATTGCCTTTGCACAGCACCTTTATTTTTAGCCTTTCCTGTAAGATGATTTTTTAAATTCTGCCCTATATTTTATAACTATTAAATATCACTAGGTTTGGAAAGTCACCAGTATGATAAATAGGCATCATTATTTTTCAGACTATGGTCCTGTTGCTAGAAAATTTTTAACAAGGCAGTTTCCGCTTAACTGAGTTTATACTGAATGACTTGAGAGCTGTACCTTTCCAAACTGTGGCTCTATTTGAAACTAGCACATTTTCAGACACTTATTACTGTCCTCAAACAGTATGTAGAATATACTTCTTATTATCCAGTGACATGCCTGGGGTATAATTTCAATAAATTAAATATTGTTTGATTAGATTTTCTTTTGTTGCTATATTACTTCAATTAAGACACTGGGGTTACACAAATTATGAAATTTCTACAAAAATTAGAATATATTTATTTGAAATGGGAAAAGTGCATTTTACTGTATTTTGTGTACTATGTTTAATAGAATATTTGAAAGAAAATTAAACAGGTTTCAATAAACCTTTTGTAAAGAGTGGTCATTTCTGTATCCCTATTTTTATATATTAGCATCATTCTTACCATTTTGTTGGAATAAATCCTGGAGAAGATATACTATAGGGAGAAAAATGATGGTTTCTCCAAGGCCTGAGAGTACCTTTTAAGAGTGTATACCTTCATTCAGAAAAGTTCAAAAGGAACTTAAAAGATGTCCTTTTACTTTGAAGCATAACTTTCATTAACCTTGTGGGTTTTTTTTTTAAGACACAATTCAAGGAAAGTTAAATTGACCTTACCTTTAAAATTTTAGTTTCTCATGCTTTTCATTTTCCAGTTAGTTTTTCAGATTTCTATTTTTCTTCTTTACAATGAGTACATACTCCATAGATGCAAATTATAATCCCTCCATGAGCTTTAGTAGAAAGGAGGAGGCAAGTACATACTGAAGATAGGAGAGGAATACGGTCTCAGTTTCCCAGACCAGTTGAAAGAACTTTCCAGAGTAAAAGTAGGAGAACCAAGAATAGCACCTGGCCAGGAGTCTGTAAGATCTGAGTTCAAGTCTGGTCTCAGACATTTGCTGACTCTTTGACCCTCAGTAAGTCACTTTATCCTGTTTGCCTCCTGTAAAATGAACAGGAGAAGGAAATGGCATACCACTCCAATGTCTTTGCCCAGAAAATCCCAAATGAGGTCACAAAGAGTCAGACAAACTGAAAGGACTGAACAACAAAAAGACCATTTTTCAAAAAAAGAGATGATAGCCAGAAGGTTTGAGAAGTGCTTTACATATATTAATTTGACCCTCACAACTATGCTGTAAGGTAAGGTGCTGTTATCTCCATTTTGTGGATGAGGAAAGGAAGAAGTATCAGTTAAACAACTTGCCCAGAGTCACAAAAGTACTATCTGAGGCAGAATTTGAACCCTAGTCTTCCTGACCTCACATTCCTGCACTTTGCCCATTTCAGCATCTCCAAGCTTCCTAAGAAGTTGGGGCATAGGAGCTAAGAGATCAAACATGAAGAAAACAAACCATGTGGGAACCCAAATATGTAGTAAATGGGTAGAAATTGCATGTATTCTACCTTATGTCCAGCCAGCAATGCCTTTCTTGTGGGCAGACCAGGCCCACATCCAGGCCCAAACTTATGTTAATCCTTTGCAGCTGTGCCACGCCAAAGCCTAGACATCAATGTCTGTGATGTTTTGAATTCAATTAGATAAGCATTTAAGCACCTATTATTCACTAAACATTGTACTAGACTTGACTACAAGACAAGATATCAGTCCAAGCTCTCAAGGAATTTATGTATTATTGGGGGCGGAGGTGATAGGGCAACATGGAGTACACCAAATATTTACAAAGTAGTTCCCAAGGGGAGAACACAGGTCTAATATAAGAGGAAATTTGTTACTAGAACAGAAGTTCCAGAGATCACAATGGAAGAAGGTAAGAAAGAGTAGAATAGGGACACCAGGGAGGGATGAAACACATACAGATTGATATGAGGGAGCAGAAAAGGGTAGTCAAGGAAGAAAACTTTTGACTTCAGCAGCCCACAATCACAATAAAAAAAAAAAATCACAGGGATTTTGAACAGAGCCATGGGACAGTGCTGTCATTCCCTTCACAGTAGCAAAGTCAATTTTGCCTTGATGATCAGTCCCTGAAAGATGCAGAAAGTGTGCTGGGGTGGAGGAGGAGTAGGGTTGTTACATGTGTGACTGCAGAGTTGATGACCCTGCCTGATGGTCAAGGTGACAGAGTCCTGGACCTAGGCTAGTAAAGAAAAAGCTGTAGTGAATATTTTAAATTAGTTAAAATTTGTAGATTTCTTGAAGTATCTTCCCATGTACATTCAGCCTTAGTAGCCTAGGTAGCACAGTAGATAGAGCTCCAGGTCTGGAGTCAGGAAGACTCACCTTCAGTTCAAATCTGGTCTTAGACACTTCCTAGCTTTGTGACCCTAGGCAAGTCACTTAACCCCATTTACCTCAATTTCCTCATCTGGAAAATGAGCTGGAGAAGGAAATGGTAAGCCACTCCAGTATCTTTGTCAAGGAAACCCCAAATGAGTTCTTGAGGAGTTGGATACTACTGAAACAACTGAACAACAACAAAAGCCTAGAATCAAATATTGTTTGGTTTATAAATGAGCTTAGTTTAATTAAAAAATAAGCCGTTTTTACAGCAGATTTTTTAAAAGGGTGCTAATGGTAGCAACCTGAAGTAATCTGCTAGAATTTTTAGAGATTCAATAATTCAATGAAGCTCAATAAGTCCATAGTTTTAATACAGAAGAAAGAAGGAAGAGGGAAGAAAAGGGGAGGAAAGGGGGAAGAGGGGGAGAGGAAAGGGGAGGAGGAGAAGGAGAAGTGTTAACTGGTTCTGGGGATTTCAAAGTACAGGGAACTAGAGAGGTCTAGGCACAAATATTATATGTGATTTTTCATTGACTCCAAATTGAAGTGCTGGTTATTGAAGTTTCAAATAAATCTAATATTGCTGAAATGCAAACGTGCTTAGACCATGAAAATATCAAGTGATGGATTTTTTATATACACACAGGAAAAAAGTGGAGAAATGTTTCATAAATAAGAGTAAGTCAGCATTCAATATATTTACATCTGTTTAGAATCACTTTTTTCTACTTTAGGAATCAAAATTCAAGAAAATTCTTTTTTTTAAACAGTTACTGATTAATTTCCTTTGAGTTGTTTATTATCATGCCTGCAGTTTTATTCCTTGCTCTCTGAACTCAAGATACCAGAGACAAAAGGGCTAAGAACTAAATTCTTCAACTCAAAGAGCAGACACCTGCAAGTTCTACTGGCTGTAATCCTATCATTTCTTCCCTAGGAACCTTCTCTTTCCGTGCTAACTGGGAATTTCAAAGTATGAAATTCTAACAACTATGAAGGAAGAGTTCCTGGACAGGCCAGGACAGGACATCCTTATTATTCCTCTTTAGCTATGTCCCAAACAGAATCACACACATACACAGAATCAGGGTTTCAAGCGACCTGACCCCAAATTCCTTCAAGGTCACTAGGTATTAGGGATAGAGCAGTAGAATCAGGAAGATGAGCTCAAACCCCGCCTGCCTCAGTTTCTAGTTTTGTGGCCCTGAGTAAGTCACTTAAACCCTCTGAGTCTCCATTTCTTCATCTGCAAAACGAGCAGGTGACACTTGTCAGTCTAGAAGGTTCCATCCAGCTTGGAATCTGTGATCTGATGATTCAACTCCTTCCCCACCCCCATGGGGCCAGCACCCTAATTCAGGCCCCCATTATTTCTCTTCTGGAATATTGTTAATAGTCTTCTAGATGGTTTTTGTTTTATTTTGTTGGCTTCTACTTTCCCTCCTATTCAAAATATGTGCTTAAAATTCCTGTGGCACAGGTCTGACCATATTCTACTGCTCGAATCCTTACAGTGGCTCCCCCATTGCCTCTGAATAGAAAATATAAATTTCTCATCCTGGCATCTAATGCCCTCCATAGGCTGACTCCAATAAACTTTTCCAGCTTTATTCATCATTACTTGATTTCATGCACTCTATATTCTAGTCAAACTAGGCTACTAGCTGTTCCTCATATTCAACACTCCATCTACCACATTCATATTGTCCCCTTGTGCCTAGAATGTGATGTCTTCTGGATTCCCTTTACAGTGACCACAGACATCTCTTTTCATCAGGTTTTGTACTATATCCTTACAGGGGTGGGGAACATGTAGCCTTGTGACCACATGTGACCTTCTAGGTCCTTGGGTCTGGCCTTTTGATGGAGTCCAAGTTTTATAGAACAAATTCTTTTATTAAAGGGATTTGTCCTGTGAAGTTTGGATTCAGTCAAAGAGCCACACTTGAGGACATAGAGGGCCACATGTGGCCTTGAGGCCATGGGTTCCCCACCCCTGCTCTAGGAGAATGTACCTGAGGATAGGAACTGCTTTTGTCACATCTTCAATGCCTTGCATAATACTTTGCTCACAGCTACTAATAAATGCTTGTTGGATTGTACTCAGCCTTTCAGAATACTTATGCCTCAAGTCTCAGATAAAGTGCCACTTCCTCCATGAAGTCTTCCCTGATTTCTCCCCCACCAAGGTTATTAGAGCTTATTTCGTCCTCATACAACCTTAAATATATTTGTAGATTATACCCATCATTTCATTATGGCAGAATGTAAGCTACTGGAAGGAAAGGAAATATGTTATTCTTAGTCTTTTTGGTCTTTGTATCACCAGTGCCTGGCAGAGTACTTGCATATATAATAATTAATATATTATATTAAAATTAATGATAATGATTAAATTGACCTCAGAGATCCTCTAGTATGGAGGTCTCTAATCCGTTTTGTGCCATGAATCCCTATGGCAATCTGGTTGAAACCTATAGACCTGTTCTTAGAATCATGTTTTGTATTGTTTTTAAAATAAAATATAGGTGTGTCTTGGTAGCACAGTGAATAGAGCACTGGCCCTAGAGTCAAGAGGACCTGAGTTCAAATGTGTCCTCAGACACTTAACACTAGCCATGTGACCTTGGGCAAGTCACTTGACCCCAATTGCTCTGCCCTATCCCCTCCAAAAAGCAAAAAAAAAAATTATGTGTATGTGTGTGTTTTCAAAGGAAATCAATTATATTTTAAAGGGATGAAACAGAAGTGGCAGAGCCATGATGGTGGAAAAAAGCCAGGGACTTACCTGAGCCATCCCCAACTCCCCCTTGAAGGACAGTTTTGAATAATACCTCAAAATGAATTCTGAGGCAGCAAAACTCACAAAAGGTTGGAAAGGGAGAAAACTTAAGTGGTTGGCAGGCAAGATCTGTTGCATGGGGTGAGAGTGGGGTGCACTCCAGCACAGGCTGTGTCCCAGCAAATGTACAGCAGGCTTTGGGGGTGACTGAATCAGTGGTGGCAGAGGCAGCTTCTAGAGCTCTCAGTCTACAGACTGCAAGAGGGGGAGGTGTCAGACAACTGGTCAGAAGGGGATTACAAGGGTCCCTTTGCTGGAAATGGGTGCAGGACTCTATTGTATTGACCCTATGAGGATCAGAGACCAAGTCCTGGGTTGAAATCCTAGGACATGAAAGAACACTAACACACCAGAGCTTGTGGCTGAAGGGTAGCAGAGGACCCTGGTCACAGTTTCAGGGCAGAAAAGCATGCTTGTGGTCACTCACAGATCAGAGCACAGGCCAGGAGAGGAGTATAGATACATCATCCCAGTGTCTACATTTTGGAACTGAAAACTTTACAGACACCCGAACTAGTTCTGAGAGCAGCAGCAAGAAAGGTTTAAAGCTTGGGACAGTCCTACCCTCTACCTTCACAGTCAGCGGAATAGAAAATTTCACTTTCAAATACAAGACTCAAGAGAAACATAAAAAGGTGAATGGGAAAGAAAAATCACATGGGGTTCAATAAGGTTAAACTGTTTATATTCCTACATGGGAAGACAACTTGTAACTCTAAGAACTTTCTTGTTATCAGGGCAGTTAGAAGGAACATACATAAACAGAAGGCATGGGTGTGAGTTGAATAGGATGGGATAATATCTTAAATATAAAATTAAGGGTGAGAAAGAGGAATGCACTGGGAGAAGCAGAAAGGCAGAGGTAGAATGAGGACAAATTATCTCACATAAAAGAGGCATGAAAGAGCATTTGCAGTGGAAGGGAAAATAGAGAAGCTAGAGTTGGGCAATGCTTGATCATTACTCTCATCTGAATTGGCTCAATGAGAGAATAACATACACTCTGTTGGGTATAGAAATCTGTCTTACCTACAGGAAAGTAGGCAGATAAGGGGATAAGAGAAGTAGGCAAGGCTGATAGAAGGGAAGGCAGATTGGGGGAAACAGTCAGAAGCAAAACACTTTTGAGGATGGAGAGGGTAAAAGGAGAGATAAAGTAGAATAAACAGGAGAGGAAAATAGGATGGAAGGAAATGAACAATTAGTAATCAGAACTGTGAAAAAATTTACAGAAGTTTCTCTAATAAAGGCCTCATTTCTCAAATACATAGAGAATTGAGTCAAATTTATAAGGATATATATCATTCTCCAATTGATAAATGGTCAAAGTGTATGAACAGTTTCCAGATAAAGTAATGAAAGCTATCTATAGTCATGTGAAAAATTGCTCCAAATCACTATTGATTAGAGAAATGCAAATTAAAACAATTCTGAGGTATTACACCATGCTTATCAGATTGGCTAATATGACAGGAAAGGAAAATGACAAATATTGGAGGGGATGTGGGAAATTGAGACACTAATGAATTGTTGGTGGAGTTGTGAACTGATTTAACCATTCTGCAAAGCAATTTGGAGCTATGCCCAAAGGGCTATAAAACTATGCATAATCTTCAACTCAGCAATAGTACTACTAGACGACCTGTATCCTAAAGAGATTTTTTTTAAAAGGAAAAGCATTTATATGTACACAAATACTTATAATAACTCTTTTAGTGGTAGCAAAGAATTGGAAATCGAGGGGATGGTCATCAACTGGGGAATGGCTGAACAAGTTGTGGTATATGACTGTGATGAATACTATTGTATTTAAGAAATGAGCAGGATGCTCTCATAAAAATCTGGAAAAACTTACATGAACTGATTCAAGTGAAATGAGCAGAACCAATAGAATATTGTAAAAGCAATGTTGTACAATGATCGGCTGTGAATGACTTAGCTATACAATAATCCAAGACAATTCCAAAGGATTTATGATGAAAAACAATATCCATCTTCAGAGAAAGAACTGATGGAGTCTGAATGCATATGGAAGCATACTTTTTAAACTTTATTTTTCATGGGGTTTTGGGGGGGGGTGGTTGGTCTGTGTTTTCTTTCACAACATAATATGGAAATGTTTTGCATGGCTGCACATGTTAACCTATGTCAAATTGCTTGCCTTCTCCATGAGAAGGGAGGGAGAGAATCTAAAACTCAATTTTTTTAAATGAATGCAAAAATTTGTTTTTACATATAATGAGGAAAAACAAAATAAATATATTTAAAGGGATGAGAGGACAATGAACTAGCATTTGTCCCCAGAGTCAATAGGGAGCCAATTCACTGAACAGGGGAGAGGCCTAGTCAGACCTTCAAGAAACTCTTTTTGGCAATTATATGGAGGATGCACTGGAGAAGGGAGAGACTTCAGGCAGGAGAACAATTAAGAGCCCATAGCATTAGTCCAACTAATGAAATACTGAACATGTATGGTGGCTGTGCAAGTAGAGAGAAGGAGACAAATGTGAGAGATGGCAAGGCAAAAGAAATAAAATTTAACAACCGATAGGATATGCAGAATGAGGGAGACTAAGGAGTAGATGACAAGGTCACAGATTTGGGTGACTAGAAGAATGCTAGTCCCCTGATGGCAGTGGAGAATTTTGAAAAAGGCCTCAAAAGGTTAAGAGTTTGCATTACTGAGAGAGTCGAGCAGGAATGGGGGGGTACATGTAAACATAGGTGTAACTGTGTTGGAGTAAGGCTCTATGATGAATCAAATGTCGTGGGAAGGGTGGGATTCAACACACCTTCCCACTTTCCTATTGAAAGACCCCCTTGGGGTCAGGTCATGATTCCCTACCTGCCCCCTGCCAATCTGGAGACTACCAGCCAAGACTGTTGGTTCACAACCTATGGGCTACAGTTGCCAGGAGTTTCAAAAATCTATAACTACACCAAGTATTTTCATTTTAAAATCAATTTACCTACAACAATACATACAGAAGGAATAATGGATTTTGTGTCTACAGGCTTACATTATTGATGCTTCATTTGTGCCTAACAGGGCTAAAGTTATTTAAAAGTAATCTACATGCAAGTAGTACCTACCTGGCTTCATTCTGGCCACATTTGTCCTAAGCATCCTCTGCTATCTAACTCGAGCCTAGAGGTGGCTGAGGCTTTTTACAACAATATATATTGGTGAAAGTAGAATTTCTATACTTGTAGCTTAGAAATTTCAATACTGAGGCAAGTTGGATGTGGTACCAGATCGAAGGTTTAAATTTGCATTACTTTAAACTAGGTTTTAAATCTCTGAAAGCCATGAGATAGTTCATTAAATGACTCAGTACAATAAGCAAATGTAACTTCTATGAACTGAAAAAACTGCATGTGCATACACACATGTGCACACACACACAAACTCTTTTCAAATATACCTGCTGCTGTGATTAATAAGGAAGTGAACATTTATTAAGCAACTACTGTATGCTGAGTACTGTACAAATATTATCTCATTTGATCCTCTCAACAGCCATGGGAAATAGGTGCTATTATTAGCCCCATTTTACAGATGAGGAAAATGAGACAAACAGGAATTAAAGTGACCCGCCCAGGATCATACTTGTATGTGTCTAAGGCTTGATTTAAACTCAATTCTTCTCACTCCAGGCCCAGAAGGTCTATCCACTTCATCGCCTAGCTGTCTCTTTAAATTTCATGTTAATAAAATATGAATTTGGTGACACAAATTTATAGTAGCCTTTTATCATCGTAGTAATAGCTAACATTTCTACAATGTTTCTGATGTGTCAGGCATTGTGCTGAGTACTTTACAATTATTTCCCATCTGGCTTCATTCTTTTGGATTTAATCATAAATCTAGAAATCTTATCTTTCTGAAAAATCACATCAACTCTGCCACTCATACTTCATTGGTATCTCTGCCCCTGGAATCCCTACCCCTCTCCCTCTAATTGGACAGAGGAGAGGGTGGAAAGCAGAAAGCTCCTTCTCGAAGCTCCATTTAAGGAGGATGCCCGGACCAGGGATGTCTTCCTTTCCCACAAAGCTACATTTAGATTTTTGTCTTGCCCCCAAGACAGGTTACCTTGCTGCAGTCCCCTCCACCCCCACCCCATTCCTTTTAAGCTTCTTTTGAGCTCCTTGAGGGCAGAACTGTCTTTTACCTTTCTTTGTATCACTAGGACTTAGTACAGCACAGTGCCTGAGCATGGTCAGTACTCAATAACTATTTACTGACTAATGCATATAAATAGTATAATTTTGATTTTGTATTTAGGTTAGAAAAGGGTCTTCAAACCATAGATCCAGTCCACATTTCACCATATTATTCACAAAGATTTCAAGAAAGACCTCAAACGTGTTGGAACCCATGCAAGCTGTGGCTAATATGTTCTAATTTATTGCAATCTTTTTACCTTGTCAAAAAAGGATATATGGTTCATATGGCATGAGCTACCTATCTTGATGAACCCATGTAACTCTTAGTGGTGACCCCTTCCATTTTCTCTTCAGAAATTATCCTTTAACAACGTACTGTAAATTTAGGGCAGGAATCAAATTGGAAGGCTCCATTCTTCCTCTTTTTTTATTGGAACATCTTTCACATTCCTATATTCTACTCATTCCTTCATTCATTCATTCATGCATCCATCATATATAAGGCTCTGAGGATAAAGAGCAAAATAAAAAATAGTGCCTGCTCTAAGGACCTTGCATTGTTTCTTGGGGGTAGGAAAGCCATGGAAACACATAAATAAATACAACATAATTAATGACCCTGGGCAAATCATTTCTATTTAACTCAAGTCCTTATCTGCAAGATAAGATGGAGAAGAAAATGGCAAACAACTCCAGTGTCTTTGCCAAGAAAATCTCAAATGCGTCCACAGAGTCAGACACAACTGAACAATTAGAGGAAGGGTTGAGAACCAATGACCGTGAGGATCGTATATAGACCTTCTGGACCTGGAGTGAGAAGAACCGAGTTTCAATCCAGCTTTAGACACATACAAGTACGATCTTGGGCAGGTCACTTTAATTCCTGTTTGCCTCATTTTCCTCATATGTAAAATGGGGCTAATAATAGCACCTCTTTCCCAGGGTTGTTGACAAGATCAATGGCTTCCTCAAGAAGTGGCACCTGAGTTGAGGAATAAAGGAAGCTAAGAATTCTAAGAAGCAGAGAAGGGAGAACATTCTAGGTATTATATACCTATATAAAGGAACAGAGGTGGGAGACAAATGCCCAGTTTTAGGGACTACAAATAGGACAATTTGGCTGGAAGGGAGAATTTGTGAGGGAGAGAACAGGAAGCAAAGTCCTGAAAGGGAATCTGGAGTCAGTCTGTGAGAGACTTTAAATGCTCAATTGAACAGTTGGTATTTTATCCTAGAGAGCCACTAAAGTCTTTAACAGGGGAGTGCCATGGTCAGACATGATTTTAAGAAAATTATTGTTTGAGCTGTGCATACAATTAATTGGAGGATAAAAAGACTGAAAGCCGGGAATGAAATTAGAAGGCTGTTTCAGTAGTCCATGGCTGTGTGGGTGGTATTGTTTGTCCTTTGTTCTGTAAGAGGACCGTGACATCAGGAAGGGGATGCCCTGACTTGCAAGTGAATTGTATTTAAGTGAGGGAGGGCTGGGCAGTGTCTCCAGCCTCACTTTCATCTCTAGAGTCATCCGGGTCCAGTGGCAAGATATAGATCAGGGCAATTGGAGATGACCCCTGGCTGTGTGGGTAGAAAAGTGACAGATTGACAGAGAAGATATGTGTGTGATGAGATGGGGGGGAGAGAGAAAAAGAGAAATGAGGGGAGAGAGAAAAACAGAGGGGGAAGGAGGAAGAGAAAGAGGAGGGAGGAGGAGACACACAGAGACATAGAGAGAAGAGAGACAGAGAGGGGAAATGAGAGGGAGAAAGGAAAAAGAGAGAGGGAGAGGAGGATGAGGAAAAGAGAGAAGGGGGGGGGAGATATGAAGTATCCTATATGTGTCCTATATGTACCTGTGAAGAATCTGAGAGTCTTTTCTTGACTTTCATTTATCTTTCTTAGGTGGCCTGTCTTCCTCCAAATTTCCCTTCTCCTGCCTCCCCGTAATAATCTATTGTAGAAACATAGTCTTTCCCTTGTTAAAAAAAAGTTTGACTTCTTTTGGTTTGAATAATGAAGCTCTACTTCCAAGTTACCAAATCCTGTCAGCTCTCTCTTTGCAGCATTTCTTACACTAAGCCATTCCCATTACCTACAGTGTAGTCTCCACCCTTTTCATCTCATACCTAGGTTATTGTCATAGATTTCTAACTGACCTCCTGGCCTCTTTTGATGTTCTCTTTTCCATTATGTCATGCATACAATTTCAAGATAAATCTTCTAATATACTATTATATGTTCTCAATACTGTTAGGTCAGCTTTCAGTGTAGAGCTAAGCAGTGTAAGAACAAGACCAAACTCATTAGACTGTTATCCAAATCCCTCCACAATCTCTGCCATACAGTAGGTGATTAATACATGTTTATTGAATTGTAATGAATCTTCCTCATTCAAAGGAAACTACCTTTCCTACATTATGTCCTAGGACTTTCAACAAAGATAGAGACAGTACTTCAGTTCTCAAATGTGCTCCGTGGACTCCTAGAATTACCCAATACCCTTTCAGGAGGTCTGCAAGGTCAAAACTATTTTCAAATAATTTAAGTCATTTTTCAATCGTGTCCAACTCTCTGTGACTTATTTTTTTTTTGACAGAGATATTGGAATGGTTTGCCATTTTCTTCTTCAGCTCATTTTCCAGATGAGAGACTGAGGAAAACAGGGTTAAGTGAATTGCCCAGTGTCACACAGCTAGTAAGTGTCTGAGGCCAGATTTGAACTCAAGAAGATGAGTCTTTCTGGTTCCAAAGTCCAGTGCTCTACCTAACTGCTCCTTTTCATAATAATATCAATGTATTATTTGACTATTAAAATACTCCTTCCTTTTCCAATTCCATATTTGTGTAACATCAGATTTTCTTCATATACTTCAACCGAAAAAAAAAAAAGTATTACAACAAATCAACGATAGAAGCCAATAAGAGAATTCAGTTGTCTTCCACTAAGCCAGATATTGTAAAAATTTGTCAGATAAAGCCACAATTCATTCATTTTTTAAAAAAAAATTAGTTATTTTCATCAAAATGGACTTTGTTAATATATAATGGGTTTTTAAAAAATAAACTAACAAATTATAATTTTAAAATTTTTTTAAATTTAAATTTTATTATTTTAAAATTTTGTGTTTAAATTTTGAATATAGTAAAAATAGGTATAGCATAAAGAAAATGTGGGTTTTAAAATAACCCACATAAATAAAAAAACTCACATAAATAAAATGAAATTAGGGTTCTCAATAATTTTTAAGCACATAAAACTGTCTGAATACAGACTAAAGGATACTATTTTTCATTTTCTTTTGGTATGAGTCTTCTTGCACAAAATGACTAATCCTATATCAGGTTGCTTACTGTGGGGGGGGGGGAGAGGGAGGGAGAAAGGGATGGAATTTGGAACCCAGAACTTTAAAAAAATGTTAAAAATTGTTTTTACATATAATTGGAGGAAAGTAAAATATTATTTTAAATAAAAGAGTATACATAATTACCCCAAAATTTTTAAAGGATGTAGAGTACAGAAAGTTCAATAATGCTGGCATAGTATATAGAGAGCTGACCTGGAGAACAGGAAAACCTGGATTCACATCCCACTGCTGATCTATACTAGGAGTTTGACCCCAGACAAGTTATGTAACCTCTCAGTGATCTAAACAACTATCTAAGACTTGGAGAATTTTTAACTTGCAGAGAAAGTGCTGATCTGCATTGGTCAAGGCACAACAACAACAAACTCTAAACATAAAAACTCAGGCTCCAGCAAGACTTGTCTACTGTCGGTTGCCTAAATGATCATTCATGTATAATCCTGGCTCTGAGATTTTTCTCAGTCTATTAGATACTTCTCAAATAACCTCCTCCATTTATTATTCCTACACATTCTTCTGTTCCCTCTTCATCCATTAATCCCCACTGAGTCTTTTTTTTTAGTTGTCCTTTTTAAAGTTGTCCTCCAATGCATAGAGATATTTTTTTCTCAAGTGATCTAATAGTCTTTGATATTTACATAATACATTTGACATTTAAGTATACCTTATAATTTTACTTGATTTTTCACCTGAATCTGTCTTGTCCCTCTATTAAAATGTAAATTCCTTGAGGATAGCTACAGAATCGAAGAATTTGAGATCTAGAAGAGACCTATCTACTGTGCCATCTAACTGCCCCTTTTCATAATACAAATTGTCATCTTGCTTCTGCTTGAAGACCCCCAAGGAGGGGGAATCCATCAATCAGTCAGTTGGAGGCCATGTATTTTCAAAACAACTTCTATGTAACTATTCCTCTCCTATCTTATATATATGAAGTTTTTTTTTTTTTTTTTGGTACCCACATGCAAGACTTTGTCTTATTTTATCTTATTAGATTCAGTCCAATATCTACCCCTGCCAGATCTGAGATAGAGGAAGGGAGACTTGACCCTTGTCAGCATGATAAAGAATTGAACCCTGTAACAGAGGGAGAAGGAAGACAGCAGCACACTCAGAGCTTAAACACAGATTTGAAACTTTGTTTTTGGAGTGGGGGAAGGCAAGGCAATTGGGGTTGAGTGACTTGCCCAAGGTCACACAGCTAGTAGGTGTCAAGTGTCTGAGGCTGGATTTGAACTCAGGTCTTCCTTACTCCAGGGCCTGTGGTCTATTCACTGTGCCACCTAGCTGCCCTAGATTTGAAACTTTTCTAAAGAACAGAAAGCAATAAACATTTAATAAGTTCATCACTCATAAATTTAGCAGTTTATCATTTAAGCCTTTATCCAAATCTTTGATAAAAATGTTAAATAGTGAAGGACCAATTCCTGAAGACCTCCTGTCACACTGCAATTGAATCATTAATACCTATGCTTTGAGTCTTGGACCAGTTCTAAATCATTCTGTAATATTTTTGAATCCATATCCCTCCATCTTTTCCACAAGAATAGCATGAGATACCTTACCAAAAACTTTGCTAAAATATAGGACGGGGTCATTTCCAGTCCTCCTGATCGATACCTTGCCATTGGACCCAGATGGCTCTAGAGGAGAAAGTGAGGCTGGTAACCTTGCACAGCCCTCCCTTACTGTAATCCAATTCATATGTAAGTCATGGCATCACCTTCCCAATGTCATGGTCCTCTTTGAGAACAAAGGGCAAATAACAACAACTAAAATACAGGCAAACTATATCCCCAACATTCACGTCATTTCTAAATTAGGAATCCTGTCAAAAAATGAAATGAGATTAGTCTGGCTAATATACTGGATCTTGTTCTTTCTTTATGGCTACTCTTGAGGGTATCTATCGTGGGGGATGTCTATAGTCTACTCCCTCTTCCAACCATCGTAGTCGATAATCCTTTTGATTAGATTTGCAAGTCACTGCACATTTTTATGATTTCACACAGCCTTTGTTAGCTGTGTTTCATGTCTGGCTACTCCCTGCCATCTCTGTATTGTAATCTCTACTTCAGAACTCCAAATCTCATTCTCAGACACTATCTTCTTAGCCAGCTGTTCACTTCCCAAATAAGTTGTTCTACTCCTCATCTCTTTTTCTTGGTAGCAGAGATGAGAATACAACCTGTGTCCTTATAGTCCTCAGTTTCTTGCCCAGGACTTCATGATTGTTTATAATACTTTTATGCCCCTTCTGGAGCTCCATTTTAGCACGATCATTTTGGTGGCTTTACTACATCATTCTTGGGAGGACATGCAACTTCTTTCTTTCCAGAGTTCCTCTACCACAGTGACTGTCTCTGGCCTGGCATGTGGTAAGTAGGCACTTATATGTTTATTGCCTCAAATCTGTTTTTTTAGTCTTGACTGTGCTGCTGTCCTCTCCCTTCTCTCTGCACTATTCCATTCTTCATCATCCTGACAAGGGGCAAGTCTCCCTTTCCCTCATATTAAAGCCTCACTGTTTAATTTAAGAATGTTTCATTCTCCCTTACTCTTGGAGAGGCATTCTTTAATTTCTTTCACATCTTTCATGAGAGATCAGCCTGCCCTTGGAGCACAGATCCGAGTAACTTGGCAGAAATAGAAACATTATGTGCTTGATGTAAGTTTCTGTACAGATTTCCCATATTCTCAGTAAGGGTTGAGATTTTTTACCTTATTTCTTTGAACTACTCGTGGGTATCAACACATCAGCTCAAAGCTAAGCACCTGGTTAAAGACTTGTAGAGCTAACTATCACCTCTTAATTAAGTGATCTCCCTGCTCAAATTTCTGTCCTTTATCTTAACAGCTCAGCATCCACAAACATACCCTCTTCCACTTCAGCTGACACCTAGGTATGGATAATGGGCTGGACCTGAGGTGAGAAAGATCAGTTCAAATCAGCCCTCAGACATGTTCTAGCTGTGTGACCTTGGGTGGGTCACTTAACCTCCATTTTCCTCATCAACTATAAGATTTTGATACTAACAGCAGTTATAACCCCTCCCAAGGTTGTTGTGAGGATCAAATTGAGATGATAATTTGTAAAACTTGCTTAGCACAATGCCTGACACATAATAAGTAAACCCTTAATTAACCTTTTATCTATTTTATCAATTTATCCCACCCATTAATCTACTTTAGATTCTATTCCTTAATCCTTTTATTTTCTTCTTAAAGGTCCTTTGATTCTGCTTTTTCCTTCAACTGGGAGGCAAAATTTAGATCAATATCTGGGCTCAGAGATTTTTTTGCCTTCCAATTTTTCCAAGCTTCTCTCAAATTTTGCTGTATTTTTCCTTAAATCCAACCTCTAACCTATTTCACTAATCCAGACCCGTACAAGTCACCTGATTTGCTTCCTCTTACTCAGTTCTAGACCTTCTCTCTTCCTCTACTACTTTCTATGGAAGTCGAAAAGACCATTACTACACTGTTTTATCGTATTTTGTATGGTACAAGTTAAATTATTTTATTTATTCTCCATCAGCACAACATATTAACAAAGTGATATTAACAAAGCAGGTGCTTGATAAATATTGAGTGAAAGAATAAAGCAATTAATGGAATCAAATGCTACTGGGACAGAGACTTGGGATCACTGAGAAATTCTTGAATCTATCAGGGGGATACCAATTGGCTCTGCAGCAGGGCTTGAGCACTCAGCCAAACATTACAAATGTCTGAGAGAAATTCCAAATTGTACTTGAGGCCAAAGAATACAACTACTACCTTGGATTTATCATGTTTTTTTTTTTCCCTGAGAACTCAAAAGGTTTTAGAGATTTGGGTTTTTTTTTTTTTTACATCTCTAAAATTCTTTGGTATGAGGTTAAGGGTCTTGTTCAGGGTCATATGACCAGTATGTTTAGGAAGTGGAACTTGAATTCAGGTCATTCTTTCTTTGAGGTCAATTCTCTAATTATGCTAAATTTTTCAGGGACCTCAAAACAGTTTATGTTTTCCCAATTCAACTCTATCCCCTATTCACTTAATGAGTGCTGTCATTTCCTCTTGTATCTCTGAATCTACCTTCCTGCCCTTTGGTAAGACTCAGCACAAGGTCTTTCTTGGCTGCTCAAAAAAACATTTATTAAGTGCTTCATATAAAAGCCCTAGAGTTCATGCCATATAAGGACTAGTTTAAGGAAATGGGCTACTTTACCTGGAGAAGAGGAGATTTGGCAGGGGTTTACAGAGTAGGACACATCTGAAGAGCTGTCACATGCAAGCAAAATTAGGCTCATTCAGTTTGGTTCTGGAGGGCAATGCTAGAAGTAAAAAGTGGAATTTTCAAAACAGAAAATATAGATTTGATATGAGAAGAAACTTCCTCCTCAGAGGAGCTATCCAGAAATGAGATGGGCTACTCTCCACTTTACTGGAGGGTTTACAAAAAAGTCCTACAGGGGCGGCCAGGTGGCTCATCGAGTAAGACCACTGGCTCCAGTGTTGGGATGACCTGGAGATCGAATCCTGGGCTCAAACACTCAGCACCACACCCAGAAATAACTGGCCGTGTAACCTTGAGCAAGTTACTTAACCCCAATTGCTTTAAAAAAAAAAAGTCCTACAACCAATTGCTGGGTATATTGTAAAGGGGATTGTATTCAGGTTTGGGTTGTATTAATTGCCCTCTAAAGTCCCTTCCAAATATGAAATTCTTGAGTCTGTCTTCTTTAGCAAAAACTAAGGGAGGCAGTGTGGAGTGTGGTGAGGTTTCTACTTTGAAAAACCTGAATTCAGCTCTTGCCTCTGACACACTGGCTTTGTGACTGGGCAAATCATTTAATTTTTCAGTGCTTTAAGTAAATGTCTAAAATTAATTTGCAACTGAGTTGTGAACTTCTCTACCCCTTCTGGAGAACAATTTAGAACTCTGCCCATTGGGCTATAAAACTGTGCATATACCCTTTGGCCCAGCAAAACTACTACTAGGTCTGTATCTCAAAGAGAACTAAGAAAAGGGAGAAGGACCTATTTGTACAAAAATATCCATAGCAGCTTTTTTGAAGTGGCAAAGAATTGGAAATCAGGGGGATCCCCATTGGTTGGGGAATGACTGAACAAGTGATTTATGATTGATTATGATAGAATGATGTTGTACTGTAAGAAACAATGAAGGGGATTGGTTTCAGAAAAATCTGGGAAATCTTATATGAACTGATGCAAAGTGAAATCAACAAAACCAGGAGAACATTTTATACAATGAGAATAATATGAGAATGATCAACTATGAAAGACTTAGCTACTTTGATCAAGACAATGATCCAAGACAATTTCAAAATATTCATTAAAAGATGATATCCACATCTAGAGAGAGAACTGATAAATTGAGTTCAGATTGAAGTATACTTTTTTGTTACTTTATTTTTCTTCCTTTTTTTTCCCTTTGCAACATGAGTAATATGGAAATGTTTTACATGAGGTTGCATGTATAACTGATATATTATTTGCCTTTTCAATGAGTGGAGGAGGAACTAGAAAGAGAGAGAACTGGGAACTTAAAAATAAAGTATAATTATTAAATTAGGAAAATTTAAAAACTGATTTGCAGAAAAGAAGCCAATAAGCATTGGTAGAGGGAGTTCCTCACCTAGGAGATCTTTATGTCAATGAAATCACAGGTTGAGTTCCTACACCTTATGTAAATTAAAGGAGAAAACATAATGTGAAATACCATGAGAAAGAGGCCAATAAATACAATCTTATGGGAACTTTTAGCTATAGCCATAGTTGATATTTACTGAATGTCTGTTGGCTTCATGACACTAAGGTAGGTGATGTCCTGTCTTGATGGAAAGCTGAGGTACCATTAGATCTGGGTGATTATTAAATACCATTATAATGTTCGAAAGCAAAATTGGAAGTTTAATTCCAATTGAAAGCATCAAAAAAATAGCCATCTTTCTTCTCATCCTAATATAATTTCTGATATTTTGGGTATCATGTATTTTGCATTATAAACATTATTTCATTATCTTCGTCTCCAAAACAAGTTCCAAAGTTTCTTAAGGACTTTCCTGTTTCTGGTAAGGACATCTCCATGACCACAGTATTTTTTTTTTTTAAGCAATTGGGGTTAAGTAACTTGCTCAAGGTTACACGGCCAGGTGTTTCTGGGTTGGGGCTAAGTTTCTGAGCTGGGGATTCGATCCCCAGGTCATCCTGACACTGGAGCCGGTGCTCTTACTCACTGTGCTACCTGGCCGCCCCATAACCACAGTATTAATACAATGAAAATGAGAAGTAAAATTGCAGAAATGATATTAGACCACATTCAATTCAATTCACCAAACATTTACTAAGTTCCTACAACACAAATGATTCTCTATTAGTACAGTGGAAACAAAGACAAAAAATCAATGCACTCTCTTTCCTTCAAGGAGCTTACAATCTAATGGGATAGCGACAGGGAATCAGACATACCCACAAAACAACTATAATAAAAGATAGAGTTATAACAAAGGAAAAGGAAAGAACTAGACATTTTTTTTTTAATGTGAGAGAGAGATCACTTTCAGGTGGGAGATGGAGAAAGGCTCCATGGAAGAAGTGGCACTTGATTAGGGTCATGAGGAATAGGGATTTATAAAAGTACACATACCAAGGGAGTATATGAAGCCTGGGGGATGGCTAGTAGTCCAATTTGATTGAATAAAGAAGGCATGAATAGGAATGAAGTCTGGAAATATTGGAACTCATTTGTAGAATATCTCGGATAATATGTAAATGAGTTTGTAATTGATCTTCTAGTCCTATGATCACCAAAGTAGGAGTCACAGCACCATGGGGAGCTATGGTATGACTATAAGAAATATGGATCAACCAAAAGGAGGATGGGGGGATGGGCTGCATCCCACCATGCCTAAGAAAGTCAACAGTTGGGCTTGTTTCCCCTTTTACCCATAATGTGCCCAACATTCCCCATCCTGACCTCCAGTGCTGTGCAAACCCCCAACTTTTTTCCTCATGGACTCAATATTGGTTCCTCAGGGTGGATATAGCTGATCTGTAAACAAAAACATGCACCAGAAATTGAGCAAAATCCTGCCCCCAATCACTTAGTGGCTGAAGAAGGTACCCTTTAGAAGGACAAACTTTGAATCCGGTGTTTGAGAGAAGGGGGTTATGAACCCTTCCTACTTTTCATTTGTTTGGGAAAGTGAGTCACATAGGCTGATCATGTATTATAAACATTAATTCATTATTCTCCCCCCTCCCCAAAAGAAGTTCTGAAGTTTCTTGAGGACTTTCCTTCTTCTGCTAAGGAAATCATTTTGTCAATCTCTTGATATTGAAGCTTAGTCTCATCCTCAGTCATTGCATCACATAAGCAACAAATACCCAAATCTTTTTTCTGTGTCCACATCTCTCTTATCTGTTATCTCTTTATTAAAACAGCCTTCATTATTTCTTGCCTAGGCTACTGAAATAGTTCCCTAAATTGTCCTCCCTGCCTTAAGTCTCTCCTCACTCCAATCCATGCTTCACATAGCTGCCAAAGAGATTTTTTATAAAGTACTTGTCTATGTCACTTCCCAAACTCTTAAGAGTTCCTTAGAGTGAAACATTATTTCTTCTTTATTAAAATGAATATTTTTGTGTAAATTTTATAATGCATATAATTATTAGCACAACTGTACATAGAAGTAATTTATAAATTAATGGACTAATTGGGGTCTGCATTCATTGTGGTATGTGTTCAATTTTTTTTTATGAGATGTGACATCAAAAAAGTTTGTCAACCACTGATAGAGGAAATGGGGAACCACTGAAGTTTTTTTCCTTTTTTTTTAATCAGGGGAGTGAAATTAAATCTGTGCATTCTTTTGGCAGCTATGTATTTTTTCCCAAGAATACATTGCTTCTTCCTTATCTGCTAAAAGTTACAACTTAGTCTATATTTGTTGATAAGAACAAAGCATTTTTTAAATGTTTACCATGAGTCAGGCATCCTGCTAGCACTGAAAATACAAATATAAGCCCAGTCCTTACCCTTACAGAGCTTAATTCAGATAATGGCTCTCTGAAAATTAACATGGATCCATAAGTAGTTAGAAAACAAGTCCCCTCCCCTCCCTGCCCTGCAAACTGGATAATTGTAGAGTCACCTTCTTTAACTTGATACTCTCTTTTATTGTGACACTCTTGTTTCCTGGTCCTTCTACCTAACTACTCCTTGGTCTCTTTAACCATGGGTGGCCCCCTCAGGACTCTGTCCTAGATCCTCTTTTATTCAGCTTCTACACTATTTCATCTCATGATCTCATCATCTGCCATGGATTCAAATATCTCTCTGTTGATGATTCTCCAATATGTTTATCCAGCCCCAACTCTTCCTCTTGACCTCCAAGTTTCACATCTCCAACTGCCTATTGGACATCTTGAACTAGATGTCTTGTAGACATCTTAAGCTCAACATGTGAAAAATTGAACTTCTTATCTTCCTAATCAAATCTTTTTTCTTCTTAACATTCCTATTACCATTGAGGGCACCTCCGTCTTTCCAATCACACAAGCTTAGCGTTATCTATTACTCTTCATTCTCTCTCTCAAACCCTATAATCCAATCATTTGTCAAATCCTGTTGATTTTAACTTTATAGCATCTATTATATACATTTATTTCTCTCCTCTGACACTTCCATCACTTGGGAGCAGGCCTTTGTCACCTCATACCTAGACCACTGCAACAGGCTGCTGGGTACCACACTATAGTCCATCTTCCACTCACCTGTCAAAGTAATCTTTGGAAAGCACTGGTGTGACCATGTTACTTTCCCTACTCAGCAATCTTCAGTGGCTCCCTATCATATCCAGGATCAAATCCTCTGTTGCTCAAAGCCCTTTATAACCTAGACCCCCTCCTACCTTCCTGGTTTTCTTTCACTTTACCATCCCTACCTCCCTACACACATATACACATACTTCTCCATCCAGGGACATTGACCTCTTAATAATTCTTGAATGAGAAACTTCATCTGTGGTATCTAGGCATTTTTCATTGGCTGCCCCACATGCCTAGAATGTTCTCCCTTATTTCTGCTCCCCAGATTCCCTGTTTTTTTCAAGTTTCAGCTAAAATCCTACCTTCTATAGGAAGCCTTTCCAGATTTCTAATGCTAATGCTTTTCCCCTATTTTAATTATCTCTAATTTATCTGTTACTTAGCTTCTTTGTACATAGTTATGGCATGTTATCTCCTCATTAGACTTTGAGCTCCTTGAGAGAAGAGACTGTCTTTGGATCCTTACTACTTAGCACAATGTCTGGCACAAAATAGGAGCCTATTAAATGTTAATTGACTGGTGAATTGATTGGAGAAGGAAAAGACTGGAGGCAGGGAAAGTAGTTCAGAAGTTTTTCAATAGTTGGGCAAGAGGTAATGAGGGGCTGCACCAGGGTTATGGCCATGTCTGTGATGAGGAAGGGGTAGATGTGAGAATTATATTAGTGGAATTGGCAGACCTTAGCAACTGATTCATTGTAGGATGGGGGATGAATGAGAGTGAAGAGTAAAAGGTGGCTCTGAGATTTAGAACCTGGGAGACTGAGAGGATGCTATACTATAAATAAAAATAGGGAAGTTAGAGGGAATTCTAGATTTAGGGCAAGGGATTTTAACCTTTTATGTGTGTGTGTGTGTGTGTGTGTGTGTGTGTGCGCGCGCGCGTGCGTGTTATGGACCTCTTTGAAAATCTGGTTAATTTTATGGATCTCTTTTAAGAATAATGTTTTTAAATATACAATATAAAGTACAAAGGATTTAAAGGATGCCAACCATACTGACATACATTTATCAAAATATTTAAAAATTGAGTTCACAGATAAAGAATCCCTGATTTAGGAAGAAGACAAGTTCTGTTTGAAAAGTTTGAAAAGGATTTGGGGCGGCTAGGACCTGAGTTCAAATACAGCCAGACACTTAACACAAAACTAGCTGTGACCTTGGGGCAAGTCATTTAACCCCAATTGCCCTCCAAAAAGCAAAAAAAAAAAAAAAAAGGAAATCAAAGATGATAAACCAACAATGGGTACTGGGAGGATACAGCCAGGTGGGTACAAAGAGAACCAGGAGATGGGATTAGAGGGAAATAGTGCGATCTTTGTCATGGTCAGAAGTAGGAACAAAAGTTAGCTTTTGTTTTGTTGTGCTGATGAAAGCTATACACAGTAAAGAATGGAATGTGTGAGGGTGTAAAGGATAATGACAATAATAATAGCATTATGTAGCACTTTAAGGTTTGCAAAGCACTTGAAATATGTGAGTTCATTTGACATTCACAGCTCTGACATAGGGGCCGTTATTACCCCCTTTTTATTTTTTAAAATACATGTTATTTATTTTTTAACATTCTATTTCAGTTTTTTTTGAGTTCCAAATTCTCTCTCTCTCCCATTCCTCCCCCACCCACTGACAAGGAAAGCACTATAACAATTATACATATTTCCACATTAGCCATATCACCAAAAAACAATCCCAAGAAAAATAGAGGAAATGAGATAATCATACTTTAATTTGTACTCAGAGTTCATCGGTTCTCTTTCTAGATAGTGGATAGCATTTTTATGAGTTCTTTTAAACTGTGTTTGACTACTGTATCACTCAGAGTAGCTAAGTCTTCACAGTTGATCAGTATTACAGTACTACCATTAGTATGCACAATGATCTGGTTCTGTTCATTCACTTTATATCAGTTCATGAAGGTCCTCCCATGTTTCTCTGAAATTACCCCTCTTATCATTTCTTATATCACAATAGTATTACATCACAATCATATACTACAACTTGTTCAGTCATTCCCCAACTGATGGGTATCCTTTCAATTTCTAATTCATTGCCACCACAAAAAGAACTGCTATAACTATTTTTGCATATATAGAGGTCCTTTTCCTTGGATCTCTTTGGGGGATACAGAACTAGTACTGCTTTTGCTAGGTCAAATGCACAGTTTTATGCTCTTTTGGGCATAGTTACAAATTGTTCTCCAGAATGATTGGACCAATTCACATCTCCCCAGCAGTTAATTATTTTCCTTTCCAACACTTGTCACTTCTAATAGGTGTGTGATGGTATCTCTGAATTGCTTTTAAAATTTGTATTTCTCTAATCCATAGTTATTTAGAGCATTTTTCACATGATTATAGATAGCTTTGATTTCTTCTTCTGAAAACTGCCTGTTTATATCTCCTGACAACTTATCAATTGGGAAAATGACTCTTATTTTTATAAATCTGATTCAGTTCCCTACATATTTGAGAAGAGAGGCCTTTTATCAGAGAAACAATATACCAGAAACTCTAACCATATATGTTAATGAATTGTCTGCCTGTCTTTATGATAAAACTTTCTGGTCACCATATCTTAGCAGACGACACCTGAGATGGTGAACACATGATCCTGAAAAATTAATACTAGAAACTTAGAGCAGAGAGAAATTTGATAAACATGAGGAGAGCAGAGACAACATAATGTCCAGTGGAGATAAGATGCCAAGCAAAGATAGTGTGATCATCACAAAAATCACATGCCAAGCAAAACTGTCCTCCCAGCGAAGCACATCTATGTATTATGAGAGGAACTTCCCTAGTTGTTACACCATAATACCTGCAAAAAATACAAAATGTTTCTGCACCATTCAAAGTAATGAATTCATTTTCTATCCACAAATAAAGGCCTCAATTCATACATAGCTCCTTTCACAAATCATGTTTATGGTTTATCCAAGCCCTTTCTCACTGTATTTATATTTTCCTCCCCACCAATTTGTGTAAATTGTCATTGACAGAGAACTGGTCTTAGAGACAGGAAGATCTGGGTTCAAGTTCTATTCTTAAATATATATTGGCTGTGTGACCCTGGGGCAGTCACTTAGCCTCTCAATGGTCTAGGCCAGCAGTTCTCATACTTTTTGGTTTCGTGACCTCTTTACATTCTTAAAAATTGAGGACGCCAAGTATTGGCTTATGTCAGTTATAGCTATCAATATTTACCACATTTAAAAATTAAAACTGATTCATTTAAAATACATATTAATTCATTTAAAATAATAGTAACACACCTATTAAAAGGAAACCTAAAAATATTTTAATGAAAATATAACTATTTTCCAAGACAAAAGAAAAATAGTGAGAAGAATGACATCACTTTACATATTTTTGCTAATCTCTTTAACGTCTGGCTTAATAAAAGACAGCTGGATTCTCATATTTGTTCATCCATTTTGTCAGTTGTGATGTGTTTTGGTTGAAACATATGCAGAAAATCCAGCCTCATGCAGAAATGTAGTTGGAAAAGGGAGGAGATTTTTTTTAATAGACAATAAACATCTTTGAATTATTATGAATATAATTTTGATCTCTCAGACCCTCAGAAAGCAGACCACACTTTGAGAACCACTGCCCTAGGCAACTCTCTAAGGCTCTAATTGTTGAGAAGAAGTTGATCTTCATTGGTAGGGGCCTTTCCTGTATGCATGAAATTCCAAATCTTGTCTCTTCTTTCTCTGTCTTTTGTCTAAGTAAAGGATTTTGGCCTTTTGCCTTGACCATCCTCAATCATTTAATGAACAAGATTGCTGCCACCTACTTCTGATCTTGCATCATTCTACCTTTTTAGTTTTATTTCATATTATTGTGCTCCCCATACTCCATGATCTTGTCAAATTCTGCCTTCTGAATGCATCCTGAACACTCATTTCTATCCAGCTGCTTTCTATTCCTGTAATAACTCCTTTCCTCCTCCTCTTTGCCTGTTGAAGTCCTTGTCTTGTTCAGTCATTTTTCAGTCATGTCCAACTCTTCATGACCCCATCTGGGGTTTTCTTGGCAAAGATACTAGAGTGGTTTGCCATTTCTTTCTCCAACTCATCTGAGGAAGCTGAGGCAAATGGGGTTCACTGATTTGCCCAAGGTCACATGGCTAGTGTCCAAGAGGCCAGATCTGAACTCATGAAGATGAGTCTTCCAGACTCCAGGCCCAGCTCCCTATCCATTGCACCACCTCCTTTAAAACTCAACTCACATGCCACCTCTTATACAAAGCCTATACCTGCCCTATTCATCTCACATAAGACTTTGGTTTGCAACTCTCTAATTTATTTATCACGTGATAAATTATATGTTATTTTATCTTTATCATATCCCCTCACAAAATTTTAAGGACTTTGTAGGTGAGTACTATGTCCTAGCTAAATCCAGCCCCTAAGACAAAACTCTGCACACAGTAAACACTTAAACTTTGTTTGCTGAATGAATAAATGAATTTAAGCACCTTATGACCTCTCTTTGCATTTGATTCTTTTTATTTAGATTCTCATTATCATTTATATTGCTTTTTTCTCCCTACCTCTGTTGCCAATTTTGGGACAAAGTATATAAAAACTTATTCCTTTCACTTTTTTTCTTCCCTAGCAACAAACTTAGGCAGTGTGTATGGTGAATGGAAGGAGTGCTGGACTTTGAGGGAGGCTTTGAATCCAAATCTTTTAATTCCAAAACTCACTAGTCATGAGACTATTGGAAAGTCATAAGCTCTCTAAAGGCTCAGTTTTCTCATCTGGGAATTGAAAATAAAATACATTTAAAAAAATAAAAAATAAGGATTAAAAAAATTTTTTTTTGCTTCAAGGTCACACGAGGCTAGTGTATGAGGCCACATTTGTACTCAGGTCCTCCTGACTCCAGGGCTGGTGCTCTATTCACCACACCACCTAGTTGCCCCCAAAATAAGGATTTTAAAACCGGTAGTGTTTACTTCATTGTTTTGTTGTGAAGGTCAAATAAAATAATACATGTAAAGCTCTTTATAAACCTTAAAGCTTAGGTAAACGTTAGCTGCTGTTGGAAGGGGGAAAGAGTGCTGGGTTTGGAATCAGAGGATTGAGATTTCAATGCCCCCTTTACCACTTCCTACTTGTGTGTAGTAAGAGAACACACACAAGGCAGGCACTCACATGGAGCTCAGAAGAAGCAATACAAGGACACTCTCCAGTTCTCTCTGAAGAACTTTGGAATTGATTGTGAGACACGGAAGACATTGGCACAGGATCATTCAGCATGATGTGCCCACATCAAATAAGGTGCTGTGCTGTATGAGCAAAGCAGAATTGCAGTAGATCGAAAGAAATAAGATGCCCAAATTTGGAGACATTTCCACTCCAGATGTTCATATGGACTATTTGTGCCCGACCTGTGTTAGAGCCTTCTGAGCTCATATTAGTCTGATCAGTCACAGTAAGAAACATTGTACATTGACCTGGACATAGTGATGCCGTTTTGGTCTTTGAGCATGAAAGACCACAGCAACCTGCGTGCATCTCAATTTCCCCATCTGTGAAATGAGGGGATTGTCTGAAATAACCTCTAAGGTCTCTTTCAACTCTAGATTATTTCAGGTGAATTCCTCTTCTATAAAAATATATCAGTCCCAAAAGTGGAAAAAATAGTTATTTACATATTAAAAGAATGAAAAATAAAACAGATGAAACTTGAAAAAAAAACCAAGCAAACCTCAATTGCACATGGACTTGTTTCGTTATTCTCACTTGACTGAGTTAATTTCATATTTGTTTCTCTAACTCAAATACTGTCCATAGAATTTGGGATTTGTCCTGAAAACAGAAGGGATAAAAGTGCCAGTAACCTTCCATCTTTTCCTTTGTTTCATTTTCTTCTTCTTTAATCCTTCTAGACCTTTCCCCTCTTTCTGGAACTCTTCTTTCTATAGTTGAAACTCATAAGCCCTGGGGTAACAATGGAGAAATCCATTCCATCCCAGCAAAATTTGAAATCCAGATCATAACACTGTCAACCAGCTACCAGTTAGAAATGTATATCCTTTACCGGTTATGCTGTCTCATCCACACTCAGAGAATCCAAAAAATAAAAGAAGGGGTTGGAAATCATCTTCATAGTAGCAATCATTCTTTCCTTCACAGGTCCATCCCTTCTGTTGTTCAAGTCATTCCATAAAGAAAATACTTGTTCTTTAAAATCTTTAGGAAATGAGTTTCTACCACTAGGCTGCCAACATGTATCTGGTCCCTAAGACCATAACCACAGCTTCTAAACCTACTTAGCCCCACTTGTAGATTCAGCTCTACTCTAGGCTTTAGAATTAATTCTAGTCTATGAGAGAGAAGATTAAAAACAATCAAACAACCCCTTCATGGCAACTATTTACAGGTTCTGCATACAGCATGTATTGCTACTGAATTATAGTCAGATGTGTTGGTTGTTATTGCTGTTCAGTCATTTTTTAGTTGTGCATTACTATTCATGACTGGGATTTTCTTAGAGATAATGGAATGCTTTGCTATTTCATTCTCCAGTTCATTTGACAGATGAAGAAACTGAGGCAAAAGGGTTTATAAGTGACTTGCCCAGGGTCCCACAGCTAGTAAGTGTCTGAGGCCAAATTTGAACTCAGGAAGAGGAGTCGTTCTGACTCTAGGCCCAGCACTCTATCCCCTGGGCCATCTAACTGTCCAACTATGTGTGTTACCCATCTCTTATTAACTCCCTATAGCTTTAGAGCTAGACTGCCAATAGCTGGTACTAGACTTCCCTGATGTTGACTTTCAGGGATCCCGTTTATTGCTTGTCTTCTGCTTAGGATCATTGGTTTAGATCTGAAAGGAAATTTGCAGGCTACCTCCAAGTTCCAGAAGAGATCACCAAGCCCCTCATTTTACTAAGATCCTATGAATTTAAGTGAATTCCTCTAGGTCACACAGTTAATCCCTAAAGGGGGATTCAAACTCAGGTAGGTCTTCCTTATAACAGCCTGTCCTTTACACCAGTTGTCCAACATAGTCTGTTCACTACCCTACTTGGTCCTGTTACAACTGTCTGGGCATTCCTGAATTGGATTAAGAACTTGGTTTTTGTATTTTACCTAGAGCTTGGCTAGGAGTTTACATGTCTTCCCATTCCTTTCCCACCTTGCACTGATCTCTTTCTGTTATATTTACATTCTGGACTAATATCCTATCTGTAGGATAATAGATCCCTAGTCATGGCTTCTTATTAAGACCTTTTACTTACCCTCTAGGTCTACCTGAATTACCAGCAGAGTCACATTTAGTCTTTTTGGAGCCTGGAACAATGTAATCTTGAATCAATTGGGTTGTAGTGGGGAGAGATCACTCTCTGGGAGGAGAAATTCTAGGACTGAAACACAGAAAGTGGGGAGACAGATTCTGGGACACAGTGCAAGCAGAGGAGTACTTGAAGGCTGCTGTTTCTGGAGGAGGCATAGGGCCAGGCTGGGGAGAAGGTTATTTTGTGTGTGGTCTTGGGTAGCAGGAGGAGGGAAGCCATCTGGTATTTTAAAACCACTATTTAAAAAATTTTGCACTTTCTCAGCTTCAGTTCCTTGGGGGAAAATCCCCCAATAATACCCTAGTCATGCCTTTGATTCCCAGATGTAACTTTCCTCCATCTGGCCTATGCTGCCATTTATGACAATGTGAATCTTACTTATGTCCCTGATTCAATAATGTTTTCCAGTGATAATTCGTACTATGAGTATCATTTCTTATAGTTAACTTTTTTTCTGCTTTAATATAAACCCATTCCTCTTTCACATAAACCTGATGATAGGAATAGAATAAAGATGCTACTGCCTGACTTTGCATGCTATGTGCTTGCCAGAGAAGAATCTTCTTCGATGTCAGTAAACAAAGTGTTAACATCCCTTAAACATACTCCTCTGTTTAAAGCCAGTAGCATTTGGAATGGTGTTCTTATATTTTCACCTTGTGCTTAGGAGAAGGGTAGACCAAAGTAGAAGTGATCTTTCTTTTTTTAATTTAGTATTTTATTTTTCCCTTAATAATATGCAAAAACAATTTTAAGCATTTGTTTTCTAAAATTTTTGAGTTCTAAATGCTCTCCTTCCCTTTCTTGCTCCCTCCCCTCAATGAGAAGACAAGCAATCTGATAAACATTATTTATGCATGCATCATCGTACAAAACATATTTCCATGTTAGTCATGTTGTAAAGGAAAACATAGACAAAAAAAAGAAAAAGAAAGTGAAGAAAGAGTATGCTTCAATCTGTATTCAGAATCCATCAGTAGTAGTGATTTTTCTTTGATTCAGCAGCAGCCAATGGAAAACATTAAAGCAATTGTTACACTCTGGGGGAGAAGAATATGCTTTCTCCATTCTACATTTTTGTTCATATATTTATCCAGGTGCATGGGACCTACAGCTTTGATAGTAGCTTAAAAAATAGATGAATTTTCCTGAAATCAAATTAAGTCTGAGGATATTATATTTTTGTATTCACTGAACTAATATTATCTGAACTATTCTTGTACTGTCAGGATTTACAAACACATATATCACAGAGATTTATTTCTATCTGTGCAGCTATTTTTCTGGTAACATTAAAAAAATAGTTATGGGGCTCAGTACAATACGCTATTGTCCAACTCTGAACTTAGGTTCAATCATTCTTGACACCCTAGTTTTGGTCATCTAATTCCCATTTCATCTTTCATGCCTGTTTGAAATAGTCTTCTCTTGCACTAAGCTTAAAACAAATTCAATCCATCAAACAGCTAGTGCATACTCAATGATGTGCAAAGGTATGGTTCTTAGCAGGAATTTATAATTATTTTGCTGAGAGATACACAAAAATGAAAATTAAATGGAATTAAATTGGAACGGTTAAAGGTTAAAGCCAAGAGATCAGGTCTTAAGACTCAGGGTCAACCCTCAGGTCCCAGGCCCCGTAGGCTTCTTTGTACCTTCCCCTCATACTCTAACACCCTCCCCTACACATCAAATTAGCCACCTCTGAGAAAGAAAACATTCTTTAACAGAAGCCATCATTCTTTTGGGGAGACAAGTGAGGTAATACTTATAAAGTATTTAGTACCTGGTACCAAGTGGGTACTTAATAAATGCTTATTACCTCATTCCCTTCCTTCCTTCTTCCTTTCCTCCCCTCCCTTCCTCTGAAAGAATATTTTCAAGCCAACAACTAGGTATCCCAAAACAACTACACCTCTATTACTCAACATCACAATTGGCCTCTACTATCCTTGCCTTCTAAGAAAAAGGACACAAGCTTTATTTATGGAGGATCACAGATTTAAATCTGACAGGGACCCCATAATTCATCTAACTCAATCACCTCATTTTGTACACAAGTGGATAAAGGCCCAGATTTGAGGTGTCTTGTCCAAAGTAAAATAGATGAATGCCACAGGCAGGATTTGAACTCGGCCCCTTGGACTACAAATCCAGGCCTCTCTCCATGGTATTGTGACACCATCATTCATAATCCATTGGATCTCTTAAAGCCATAGTCCTCATTCAAGGAGACCACACTGAAAAAATCTTATGCAACAACAAACTACATCTTTTATGCCCTGCAGGATTTACGTACTTCTGATTTAGCTTTAAAACAACTCACAGAGAAAGAACAGAAAGCAGAGAAATAAAGTAGTAAATGAAATATAAGCAAAACTAAATCACATGATGAGGAGCACATGGCAAAAAAAAATAGTGTTTATCCTGAGGAGCAGGATCTTGGTGCCCGTTGAGAGCTGGCTGGGGGACAGAACTGTGTGTGAGCAGTTTGGAGAAAGGACAGAAAATGACAAGCTTCTTCCACTCCCAGTTTGCATTCCGGTTGACTTCACTTTTCCACCTGCCCTTCCCAACCTAGCAGCTGAAGGGCAAGCAGACAAAGGTGGTTTGTGAGCTGGCTTGGGTTTCACCTTACCTCAAGGAGATAGTGACTGGCTTAAAATAAGCTTTCTGAATGTTTTTTATAAGGTGTTAATGTGCTATGTGGGTTAGAAATAGCATAAAGTAGTGGAAAGAGCCCTGGACTGGATTTAAGAGTCTTAGATTGGAGTCTAGGCTCTGGTTCTAAGTAAGTGGGTGCCTGAAAATCTCCCAGAGAAACTGTAATTACCCCCATAAGGTAGAAAACATCCAAATCTCGGTTCGCCCAATAGGTCAGCACCCTACATAGTTCATTGCATGCAGTAGGGGCTTACTAAGGTTTTACTCAATGAAAGCATTTAGGGGAACAACTAAGCATCACTACTAGTAATATTTACTAGCATATCCTACTTTAATTTAATTTTATTGTTTAGGCAAGAAGGCATTCTTTCACTCCACATGGAAGTAAATTTTATTTTAAATAAATTTAGAATCAAAATACTACTTAATTCAACTCAGATCTAGGTTGAAATATAATATCAAACATTAAGCTGGATAACCCAATGATGACTAAGTAAATAATTCCTAGGTAGTTGCTTGAGGCACATAGACCTTAAGTGATTTCCTCAGGGTCACACAACTCCTAAATGTCAGAGGTAGAATTTGAACCCAGGTCCCTGCTACACTAGGCTGACTCTATAGATATTGTCATCAACATCATGCACCTCAGCTTCACTGACCAGCATATTTCAGGGAGAAGAATATCTTTGATCAGCTTTATACAGATAATTCCTTTACTTGATACCTTACCTTTGTACTTTCAGACACAATGCAAAATAACATTAATAAACAAAACACTAAAAAAGATAATGAAGTTGAATACTTGAGTTCTAGTTCTGTTACTCACTAAATATGCTGCATAATCCGGGGTAAATCTACATTTGCCTCAGTTTCCTCAACTGCAAAATGAGGATAACAGCACTTACGTCTCTGGGTTGTTGTGAGGATCAAATGAGATAGCATTTGTGAAATGTTTAGCACAGTGCTGAGCACACAGTAGGCACTAAATAAATGTTTATTCCCTCCACTCCCACTAAATATGTGATTGTAAGTAAGTCATTGCCATATGTTTTGCTTCAGTTTCTTCCCAGTCAATAGTCAAAAAAGCTTTTACTAAACACCTACTGCTTACTATGTACCAGGCACTCTAATAAGCTTTGGAGATAGGAAAAAAAGAAAAAAGATTGAAATGTTAGAGGACTTAATTCTTAATATTTTACCCTAGAGGTAATAGGGAGCCACTGAAGATCATTGAGAAAGAGGTAATTCTACATCTTAGAAAAATCATCTTAATAGCTTACTAGAGGAAAGCTTAAAGTGAGCAAAGACCTAAGGAACCCAATGATCCTCATAATATTTCTGATCTCTGCATTGGTCCTTATGCTTCTCAGATGTAAGATAAGGTGGTTTAACCTCTCTTCCAATTTTCATGATCTATTTCTTGGAGTTTTGATCTTCCCAAGAATTTGTGCTTGATTGTTAAAGGAATACTATTTGGGATCTTGGACAACTGGGAATTATTTAGGACAAAATGGAAATTTACTAAAAAGCAGGTAATTTTAGAAGATAGGGCACTTAGGTAGATAGCATCCTATTTTGAATGCTTAAGTCAGAGACTCTGAGCAGTAAACAATTCAATAGATAGTCATTAAGAGCCATGAAAGGGGCTCAGAATCCAGACAGAAAGTTTAATTTCTGTCCTTTAGAAGTTTATATTTATCTATGGGGATACAACATATTTTCAGAGAAGAAAATGCAAGCTAAATTTAGAAAGGCCACAGTCCTCACAGCTGTGATGATAAAAGGCTTCTTTCAGCTGGTGGCATCTGACATGATCTTTGAAGGATTATAGAGAGCAGAGATGAGGAGGGAGGGAGTGTATTCCAGGCACAGGGGATGAGGTGTCCCCTCACCCTACCATGGAGAACAAAGTCCAGAAGTTGAGAAAAGGTAGTATCTTGTGAGAAAGTAGGCCAGTTTGGCTGAAATGTGAGGTTGTATTAGGTGGAATATTTTTAAATAATTTTTTTTAAAGGGAAATGGGAGACAGATTGTGAAGGGCATTAAGTGCCAGTGGGAGGAATTTGTGCCAGAGTGTATGAGTGCTAGACCTTTAGGATATGGAAGACTGGATAGTAAGAGGTAGGAGTGGAATGTGAAAAAGTATGTGGGAAGGAAAGAAATAAACTGCCTGCCTCAAAATTCTGCTGAGCTACATCTATGTTTCTGGTGCATATATTTGAGAATTTCCCCTCCCTCTCAGCTATTGATAACTGCACAGGGCTCCCAGAGGCATCATTTCATGTTTTTCTTTGTCTATAGGGGGAAAAAATTCTCTTTCTGATGAATGCTCATTTTCAGGTACAGATGGGAGAATTAGCCACACATTAGCATGTCAAATGAGGCTGTCACACTGGATGAACTTTAAGGTCTGTTCAAGGTTGAAGCCCAAGCACAAACTTCATGGAATAGCAATATAACAAATGCCATTGTTTGGAATTTTGGAGGGAGGGGATAACCATGCCAAATTTTGCAGAAGAGGCCAACTAAAGGGCCCCCTAAATCAATATTTTAATTTTAAGTCTCCCAGTTGAGGTAAAGACCAAAGAAAATTATCCCAGTTAATTCAGGTAAAAATAGACTGCTGTATTATTTAAAAGATCTTTCTTTTCTAATATGGGGGATTGGGGAGCTCCTAATTGATTTGATCAGCTTGTCAATCAATTTGAGATTGCAGGATAATTGTCTGAAGGGTACATCCCATGGAGGTAGATATGCACTTAAGTACCTTGTTGAGAGGATGCAGGGAAATCCTTGGATTGGTTCTTAGAGACTACAGACACCTCACAATGACTGGTTGACTAAAAGTGCAGATATTATTGCTGTAAGAATTAGCCTTGGTCTCTAAAAATGTATAAAACACCTTTCCTGGACTTCTCGTCTACAGTGCATCTGTGGATGGGGAGAATAGATTTCTCCTCTCCCCTCAACCTCTATCCAGATGCCGAAAATAACTGCAGGAGAAGCCCAAGGCTTTGACAGCCCCCATAGACCAAGAAGAGAGTTCATTGATCTCTTGCTTCATCACTGACAAATACCTCCCAAACTCCATGGGGATATTCTTTATTGTCAACCCTTCATTCCCCTATTTCAGGGAAGGCTTTTATTCTGTTTCATTCCCCACCAATCCCATATTTTCACTTCACTGCTCTTACCCTCCCCTCTCACGATCTCTCATGCTTGTTGGGAGCCTTACAAAATGACTTCCTTATCTACTCAATTTCAGGTTAGGTGAGGCTAGATCTCCAGCTCCCCTGCTTGTTTGTTTTTACCTATGAGAGAAATTATTTTCTATCATATTAATAACCAATGATTAAATTAGGGTTAAGGCTTTTTCTCTCCATTTCTTCATTCAGGGACCAGCCCCTGTAAGTCAGTCAATGTCTGAAGGACATTGCTGATAAATGAGATTGCCCAAATCCTCTGAGAATGTGCTCCTCCTTCCTGTGCAGGACCCCACCCAACTATAAGTCCTTACTTTTGTATGGAGTATATACAGAATCCAATCTAGGTGGATTAGAGCCACCAAGCATTAAGCCCATATCCTTGAACATCTCCACTGGAGTTTAGAGTAACCCAGTTCATGAGGAGAAAACCAACAAGAATAATCTGGGTAGAAATGGATTCCTTTGTCCACATTACTGGAGATGGTTGTCTTGTGATCTAACCAGGTTCTCAGCAGGAGGGTCTAAGGGCTTTCAGCTCACCTTCTCATTTTAAAGTCCATCCCCTCATTAATTGTTCACCAGAGATGAATTTCACCTGTCAGGGGCACCCCCTTTTCCAAAGGTATTTAAGTATTCAGTGATCTCCATGGCTTTTTTATTTTTTGGTTACCAAGAGAAACCACTCACCATCAATTTATTATCACCTAGCCTAATTTAAAAAGTTGATTATTAACTATCCCAAAACTCTGTGTCTCAGTCTTTTCATTGGTCTTGATGAGGTAGGTCTTGATGAGGTACAGTCTCTGGGAATCCCCCTTGAACTCTGATTAAATTGTCTCATTTGGTGAGGCATTTGCATGAGGCAATAAGCCTTACGTTGTGGCTGGGTCCAAACCTCTGTTACTAGACTTCCCACCCTTGAGCCTATCAGTGTCAATCCACCCTCGAAATGGCCTAGCCCACCATTGTCTGTAGTCTTCAGGTAGCCTCCAGCAGCTTCCCACCCTTAATCACTCATTGACCTCATTAACTCCTCCTGAAGACCCTCTCCAAATTCTTCCTCTAGACCACCCCTAGATTCCTCCCACAACCTTCTGTATACAAGACACCATCTTGTCTCCATGTCTGTGAGAGCACCATAGAATGACCTAGCACAGGCTTGATCTGTGTCTAATACAAACGAACTTTTAATAAACTTTATTTTCCTTTGGCTGAGAAGACTTGAGTTGAATTCATTCAGCAGGACCTAGCGTGTTGGTATTTTGGGGTCTCCAGAGCAACCTTAACCCTGTTTATGGGTAACCTCTTTAGGTCTCACCTATTTTCTCCCAATAAACAAATTTCTGTGTTATCTTATAATGTTTCCCACAAGTTAAAATATAGTTGAGTTCACTTTTTGTGATGTTACTTAATGTTTGCCATATCTAACAACTTCACCCATGGAAGACATCATGGGGGGAGGGTGGGTATAGGGGAGGCTGCGGTGGCGGTAGAGAAGAGTATCATGAAAAGGCAGGATTTCATGTTATTTTCCATGATAGATAATGTTGTGCCCAAACCCAAATCACCCATCTCCTGATTTGAAGCCCACCATTAAGCCTCTTAATATATTTGTTGTTGTCTCTATCCTATACCCTGTAATAGCTTGAAATAACTTAAGGCATGGTCTTGGGTATTGCCCAAGGCATAGTTCCCTAACCTCCTACTTCCTGAATTAGCATTGTGTATATTATCACTACGTACAAGGATCAGTCCCAGAGTTATCGTACAAGTTTATCTTAAGAAGAGACCATCCTGTTCTGTTTCTGCTGACCAAGCAGGGTCCCCACACCCTGTACTTAGAACATAACCCTAGCCTGTCCCCATTATCCAAAGACCCTTCATCCCTTCACCCTGTTCTGGGAGGGACCCCAATTCCAGGAAAAGTTGCACCCTTGTACCCTTGCACCATCTACCCAAATTAGCCCTGAGCTATAGATCTGACCAATGGCAATTCTTGGCTTCTGTGTATCATTGCTTATGTAGTACCCCTAACCCAATTGTCGTTTTAGCCATTATAAGCACTGTATGCACCCCAGTTCGGGGCTGCCTGATTTGAGTGTATACTCCAGGTAGTGTGTGCTTAATCAATAAGCCCACACCTAAATTTACCTTGAACTCAGGCCTCAGCTCCCTCTTATTCTCTGCACAACAATAACATCATACACTTGACTAAAAGATGTAAAAAATACAAGATTCCACTGTATTTACATTTTTGTCATTTTTTCTTTCAAAGTACTTGATTCAGTAGAACAAACCACACTGTAGATTCTCCTTTAATAATATTTCCTCTGTCTAATGGGGTTTAGGGTCTGGGAGCCCCCTTGAATCTTCTCTGTTACTCTTAACCTAGCCTAGCCTTCCATTGTCCAGCTACTTCTCACTGTTGATCCTATCAAAATACCCAAATCTGTTACCCTTAAACAAGCCTAGCTCTAGTCTGTCATCTCCAGGTAGCCTTCAGCTATTTCCCACCCTTAATCCCATTCCTGGAGTCTGATGTCAAGATCCTCTTTAGACTCCTCCCCAAGACCCTCCTCTTATCCCTCCTCTAGAACACTTCTAGATCCCTCCCACAGTCTTTCTGTAGAAAAGATTCATCTTGCCTCCATGAAGGGGTCAGATTCAGTCTAGCTCAGACTCAGTCTGTGTCAGATTGTTCTGGTCCCATTTTTCAATACAGGCATCACAAATACTTAGGCTCCTTAAGAGTCTACTCATTATGGTGAATCTTTAATAAGCTTTGTTTAACTTTGGCTAGAGAAGACTTGAGTTGAATTCATTTAGCAGAACCCAGTACAAAATACCAGTTGGTATTTTGGGGTCTCTAGTACCTGTAGCAGCAAGCAGCCTAGCATACCCAGGATGGCTGCTAGCCCAGGTTCTTAGGTCGGCTTTTCTAAAGGAAAGCAACTCAAAATGTGTTAACAATCTTAATCAAACATATATCATTTACCTAGTTCAGGGGAAAAAGTCAGCAACCTGAACTTCAGAGAATACGAGCAGAAGTTACAAAGTAACAAGGGCATTCCTGAAAAACAAGCCTCCACAGGCTCCATGTGACCACATTCAGTCTATTAAGGGGCAGAGTATATTTTCAAATCAGGGAAGGCTCTCAGAGTCACTTAAGCCTATCAAAGGGTCCCAAGGGGCAGGGAAGATCTTCAGATTCCCATTCCCATAGCAGTACTCCTAAGCCCCAAACCTCAACACATCCATGGATTAAAATTATGCACAGAGATACCCTTGTTTGGTCACATCACCAAGTTCTGATCATAGTATCAGGTGGGGCATAAAACAAGGCGCTGTATGTTTACCACTGTCATTGAAGAGATTCTGAGCACACTCCAAGTTGAACAAGGGATTCCTTAGAGATGGTGAGTTCTTCCCAAAGCTTCTGTCTGCAGGTGACAGCAAATTTATGAAGCACAGGTTCTAGACTCCTTACCCCAGTTCCCCCTAGCACTGACTGTCTGAGTACCCAGTGAGTTGCCACTACTTGCCACAGGATTCTAGGGGTCACCCAGAAGGGATGTGTGGCCTCCTCTTCCTCCTCATGGGTTTCCACCAGCTATGATTTCTAGCATCACTTAACTAGGTAATATCTTCCAATATCAATTAACCAATTAACACAATTTAGTTTTTACAAAAGGATAGTTTACTTTGAGGAGTGGCGAGGTGGCACAGTGGATAGAGTGCCAGGTCCGGAATCAGGAAGACTCATCTTCATAAGTTCTAATCTGGTCTCAAACATTTACTAACTATGTGATCCTGGGAAATTCACTTAACCCTTTTTGCCTCAGTTTCCTCATCTGGAATGAGCTGTAGAAGGAGATGGCAAACCACTCCAGTATCTTTGCCAAGAAAACCCCAGATGGGGTTATGAAGAGTTGAACAATGACTGAACAATAACAACAACCCCATTTACTGAGAAGGAATAGCAAAGACTTTTAAAGTATAATATTTCCCACCCAGAGTTGGGGGCACAATAGCCCATAAGGATTTACAGAGCCCAGGACAAAGTGGGCTCAAGCTTAGAGATCACATGTAGTAAAGAGGTAACAATCTCTAATTGGACAGAAGTGTTGCAGTTTAAACCCAGAGACACCAAAAATTGTTGAGATGGGACCTTTGCCCACCCAAAAACTGTTGCTGTTTCATGATGTGTTGTGGTGGAACCATCTCAAAGAATTCAGTCAGACCACCTCTAATCCAAGTATAGGCATTTATTGAGATTGACGCCTCTCATGAAGCGGGCTAAGTTCCAAGAGGAACCAGCAACTTGAGAGAAAGCCAGATGGATTTTTATATGGTAAAGATGCAATTATACAACAGAAATTTACATAGAATAGAGGAATATCATTAATATTAAAAAGGCAGGAGGAGTTTGTTAAGGGATTTGGTAATGGAGGAGGGGTCCAATCTATGGTTCCGTAGTTAAATATTCTGGTCATTCTGCCCTCCAACTGGCTAGCTATTGTGGTCCTATCTTAGGCTAGGTGAATGATGTGATTGTGATTGAATACAATAACACACCTGTTTCTGTGGGAAAATGGGTATGGGGGCAGTGACCAAGTAGAGGCAGTAGCTAGGTTCACATCACATGGACACACCTGCTTTTTCTGTGGGAACTAAGAATTCAGAGACATACCTGGTTGTTTCAGTGAGCAGTGAGGCATATACAAAGAAGTTAGGACATTGGGGGTGGGGGCTGGGGCACTAGGTAGGTGCAGTGGGCCTGCTGTTCAGTAGGGCCAGGCCTATAATGAAGTTAGAATACTGGGGCTGGGGGCAGCTTTATTAGGATCCCATCAGAAGTCCTTTTTTGAGTCCTCATGAAGTTCTCTTTCTTCTAGTCTAGTTTGTCTTCCACATTATTTATTACTAGTCTAGTCTTTCCAATGGATGGATGGAGGAGTCCATCTTTCACTTTACTGTACTCTGGTTACAGAGGCTCCTTAAAGTGTTCTTGAAACAATTTTTAAAGCTGTAGCTGGACTCCTCTGCTGGGATCTTCTCTTATATACCTAGGACCAGTGGTGTGTCCAATTCTTTCAACCAATTACAAAATATTTTCTGATTTAGAAACTTATACCTTTAACTAGCTAGAACTGTTTATACGTATGATTGATTATATAAGTGAAGCAAAGAGGCCTTCTCACCTGGTAAAGTTGGTTTAATTGGGGTGATGCTGATTGATTGAAAGAAGAAATTCTGGTGTTCTGTGTTTGGGGCAAAGTTGACCCTCATTCTTACACTTGGTACATTACAGAACCTCTTAGAATTATATGTAGAATTATAACTATAAAAAAATAACCATGAACACTCAAGTAGATGATGAATGTCTATTGTCAGGATTATGAAATGCAGTTAGTTGAACAACTTGGAGAGCTTATTCATCAGTATCCTTGTATCTATGACAAATTGCAAGAATGAACAATGAGTTGAAGCCAGAACTGATCAGGAGGAAGAGAATAGGCTAGATTGATTTTGGCAAATTACAAATCTTTAATGACTACAAACTCCTCCCAGAAATAAAGGGCATCTTTTTTTTTTTTTTTTGCTTTTTGGAGGGCAATTGTCATTAAGTAACTTGCCCAAGGTTACACAGCTAGTGTTTTTGTGTGGGTGTTAAGTGTACAAAGCCAGAACCGAACTCAGGTCCTCCCAACTCCGGGGTGGGCGCTTTACTCACTGTGCCACCTAGCCTCCCCTAAAGGACATCTTTTTAACTGCAACATTTTACTAGTATTAATAGTTTATGGTTTCATGTCTTGGAACACTGCAGTCTCCAAAAATTTAAAAATGAGTATCATCAGAGGCTAATGAAATAGCATTTAGAAGTTGTGTAACACATAAAGAAGGAACCATGAAGAACCACCCCCCTCTATGAATATCATAAAAATGTGAGATAGAAAAATAGGACGGGCTTGTTACATGTCAGGAGTGAGAATCAAGAGTTAGAAAACCCGTGTACTCCAGTGATACCATTACAATGTCAAGAAAAATTGAGGAAGGCCTCAGCACTTCAGGCAGAACCCCTGTTGTTAATTTATAGAAGGATATGAGAAGAAACATGGATGATTGCAATCTGCAGCAAGAACAGCTATAATGAAATCAGACTCATGAATATTTGAGACCTTCTGATTACAAGGATAAAAATGAGGTATAAAGTAGGGAAACATGTGACAAAGAATTAACCAGTGTTATAGAGGATGTCCTATGCCCCCAAAGAAGATCAGTTCCCTAAAAATTGGTGAAGTTATCCAGATGACCCTGTTTGGAGATAGCAGAATGCTGACTGCATCAAGTTCAGGGCCTGTTGAATGTATTCTGCAGCAATTCAATAAAGATTAACCTAGCAATCTATACAGGAGAATGAAGGTGCATGAAAAGTGTTTAGAACCCAGATGATAATGTGTAATTGGATAGGCAACACATTAAATAAATCCATCAACAGGATATTGTCTTTTTTTTTTGCTTTTTGGAGGGCAATTGGGGTTAAATAAGTTGCCCAAGGTTACATGGCTAGTTTTAGGATATTGTCTTGACCTGTGATTCGACTAACATAGGAAACTCCAAGATGAGAAAATCCCCTCTACCAATGTAGGAAAGCACCTGTGCAAATTCTAGTGTTTGAGCAGAAGTTCTTAACTGTTTTTGTATCGTGGATTCCTTTGGGAGCTTGGTGAAACCTATGCAGCCCTTCTCAGAGTAATATTTTTGTTTCTTTAAAAATCATAATACAAGAAAATTCTAAATTTCATTTAGAGGTTAGTGACAATAGAGATGCAATATTTCCCCCCATATGTATTCATGAAATCTATCCATAGGTTCTAATTACAAGTTAAGGACCCACAGAAAATTTCTTAGCATGGATGTGTTACATTCACTGCCCAGGAACAAAACCCTAGGAACCAAATTAAAATGTAATTAGGAAATGTTTAACAAAATAAATAAAAATACAACATAGATGATGTTAATTTGTGGTTTTCAATTTGTGGCCAACAGGGATCCATTTCTATTTCAGTTTGATACCATTGCCCTTGAGCAATGAGTAGCTAGGTGTTTTGTCCATGAATATGCAACCAGTACATGTCAGAGGGCAGACTTGAACCCACACTTTCTTAGCTCTAAAGTTAGCTCTCTATCTGCTATGTTGTTTCCTTTGAAGTCAATAGAGGTATCTTTTACAAACATGGCAGCAAGACCAAGGGCTGGGTTCAGAACTAAATGGAAGTATTTTGGTAAAGCACATTCAAAGACCCCAAGTTCTTTCCTATTTCTGAGGCCATTATTTTAACTTATGTATTTTCTGGTGACACTGTGTAGCTAGGAATTATGGAAGATCACAATATAAAAAGAATGAAAATTTATGGTGATCCCAACTTTCATTAAAACAGAATGATGGGTAGAAACTAACTGCAGCATATTTCCAACAATGACTTTCAAGAAATTAGGTAGGGCATATGTTACCAAAAAAAAGGTTAGCTATTCAAGTTTTGAGATTCAGAGATAGCAGATGAACAGCCCAAGGGATGCTCTAGTATCCAGAAAATATTAAAACACCCAGAGGAAATTCTTCACTATGCTGGATAAATATTCTCTGGATGATTTATGGAAAGGCTTGGACCACAATGAACAGATTGAAAAGACATAGATGAGTTACATTCAGCCTAGGAGTACCCCTTTTGATGATATCATGAATCTACTGAAGTATCAAGATATATCAGGCAGTAGTGCAAAGAGATCTGACCTTCAAATTAGAAAACCCAGGCTTAAATCCTGGTCTTAGTGCTGACTAGCTGTGACAGTGCTGCAACAGTGTTTTACCAAAGAGAAGGGGGTAAAGGGGAAGGAGGGAAAGAAAGGAAGAAGGACAAAGGAGGGAAAGAAATAAGGGAAAATGAAGGAAAGAAGGGGAAGGGAGGGAGAGGGAGAGAGGAAGGGAGGGAGAGGGAGAGAGAGGGGGCAGGGGAGGAAAAGAAAGAAGGGGGGCAAAGAAATTAAGGAAGGAAAGGGAAGGAGAGAAAGGAAGAAGAGCAAGGAGGAAGGGAAATAAAGAAGGGAGAGGGAAGGAAAGAGAAAGGAGGGAAAGGGAAGGAAAGAGAGAAAGAAAGGCAAAGGAAGGGAAGAAAAAAACAAGCAAAGGAAAGAAAGACAAGTGAGGAAGGAAGGAAGGAAGGAGGAAAGGAAGGAAGAAAGACAGGCAGAAAGAAAAAAAGAAAGACAGAAAGGAAAAAAGGCAGAAAGAAAGAGGCAGAAAGACAGAAAGAAAGGAAAAAGAAAGGCAAGGTACTTGAAATATCCTTTTTGAGAGTTTGGTTCCCCAATCCCCATTAATTTGGGACATTGACTATAATTCAATTTTTTTTGTTTGTTTTTTTGGAGGGGGGAGGGCAGGGCAATTGGGGTCAACTGACTTGCCCAAGGTCACACTGCTAGCTTTGTGTTAAGTGTCTGAGGCCAGATTTGAACTTGGGTACTCCTGACTCCAGGGCCAGTGCTCTATTCACGGTGCCCTGACTATACTCAACTCTTAATTATCTGAAGTAACAGAGGAGAAAAGTAGCATGAAACATATTTTTTAATGGTTAATTCTAAATTCATTCTCATTTTAACTTGGATATAATCACTGATTCACATTCCTACCTGGCACTGGAAAATTTAGATATGCTTGAATGCTTACTCCTGTTCTCCTTCCTCATGGTAGGCTACGAATGAGTGATATAATAAACAGGACTCTGGACTTACAGTCAGGAAGATACAGGACCAAATTTTACCTCAGACACTTGCTAGCTATGTCACCCTGGGTAAATTACTTACCTGGTCTATGCCTCAGTTCCATCATCTGTAAAATGAGAGGGTTGGCTCTAAGGACCATTCCAACTCTAAATCTATGCCCCTGTAGTTCTATTTTCATTTATCTAGGATCCAAGTTATTTCCATTTGGACTGGATAACTGTTCTCAGGCACGCTTCTCTTAAGGTAGGAAAATGGGGGGGGTAAATGCAGAGAGGACAATCCAACAAGCACTTCTGGACTAGATTTGGAATATATTTCCATTGTTGCTTATATACCTTGACTTGGGTCAGCGTGAGCAATACCCTGGGACTGACTAAGGCATTTGACAACACCTCATACTTACCACACTGAGACAGAAAAAGAGAAAAATCCTAGTAACCACAACAATCTGAACACAACTACTCCTTTAGCCTACCTGGCCTTTCCTAGTTTCTTTTTACTCTCCTACCAGGGCTGTTCCCTATCTTCCCTTAATGGGCAACTAGTTGCTTGCAGTGCAATCAACCTCTAATATGACCCAGCTGTTCCTACCTTTCCACTACAGATGGAGTGGCATTTCCTATATCTTGCATGGAGTGCCAACTGTGCCTTCTGCCTTAGAATAACATAGAGCAGAGGTGGTGCATGAGACCCACAACACTCTGCGTGCTGCCATAACCAGCTTAAAATGAAACTGGGAAATATTTAACAAATAAACAAAAATACAGTAAAACACAGATAATATCACATTTTAAAACTTAGTCAATAGGTGGCCCTCATTTCTATTTGACTTTGGCACTGCTGAAGTCTCATGTTCCCTGAAGTCTCATGAGTCATGAATAGATCATATGCAGAAAAATGATTCAGAATTGATCATTTGGTAGAAACACATCCTGGTAATGTTGTTCTTGAGACCTGTGCCTCTGGAGTCAAGCTAAAGAAGCAGCAGTAGAATAAAATAATACCCAGTCTATCATCCTTGGGATATTCTTTGGTTTTAAGCAATATTCTAAAAATTCTAGTCATTCTTGGCCTCTTCTTTTTATTTATTTTTTTTAAAGCAATTGGGGTTAACTTGCTCAAGGTTACACGGCCAGGTGTTCTGGGTGGGTGCTAAGTGTCTGAGCCCAGATTCCATCCCCAGGTTATTCCAGCACTGGAGCCGGTGCTGTTACTCGCTGTGCTACCTGGCCTCCTCGGCCTCTTCTTTTTCAGTAACTGTGAATATTGGGCTCAAATATAATTCATCCATTTTATATAATTGCAAAGCCTTATGAAAATAAGATTTATTAGAATAAACATTAAAATGTGTGCAAATTAAAAATACAAAGAGAAATCTCTAGATTTATTGGAGCTTCTCCCCCCCATATGACTCTGAAAAGATAAGTGTGGTACAATGCATAGAATACTGGACTTAGAGTTGGGAAGATCTGGGTTCAAATTCCTCATCTGACATTTATTAGTTGTCTGACCCTGGGTGGGTCAAACTCCCTGACCCCTGATTTCTTGATTTGCAAAAGAGTATGTTCAAAACTTCTTCAACAGTACATTAATAGCTCTGTATTCCCACAACCCCAACAGCATTTGTCTTCTTCCTTTTTTGTCAACTTTGCCAGTCAATCAGATATAAGATGAAAATTTGGAATTGTTTTAATTTGTATTTTTATAATTATTAGCCATGTGGACCATTTTCTCTCTTATTTCTATCAACTTCTGGCCAATTCTGAATTATATTTTATTTATGGGCTAGATTATTTCTGTAGTGCCAACTTTATATTCCTTATATCCCATTTCTATGTTAGTTCATTTATAGATCTTACTTCATTTTCTATTTTGTGTTATGTATTATTCTATTTTATTTTTGGTTGGTTTTTGGTGAGGTTTTCCACTGTACTTAACTTCTAGAAACCTCAAATCCTGAAGGAAGCAGTGGTTGTGGAAGTCTCTCTGAATCCCATCAGAAGTTTTAATCCTAAACCCTGTTCTTTTCCTGATCATTCACCCCATCAATGACAACATAACTTACCTTTGATTTATGAACTGCCAGAAAAAACCTTGGTGCTGGTCCCACTAGGGGACATATATCCTCCTCTCCTTCAGTGCATGTGTTCCTGTAAGGCTTGGAGTTTGTTCAGAGAAGGTTGTCTCCTACCATATCAATCCCACCCAGATGAAACCCATTTAAAAGACCTTTTTTTTTTTCCCCACTCTAATTACTTGAATTACCTTCTATACCTGTTAACATTTTTAATAGCACCCTTTCCTTCCCTTTCCAGGGCAAGACCTGATTTCCATTTCTTCTTCCCTATCACATTCCCTTTTCTATCTCCCATTCTTGCTTTACTCTTTAATCCAGAGATGTCTCATGCCTAGCCCAGGGCCATATTTTTTCCTGTAACACTTCTGAGTGTGGCCCTTGGTGCTGGTTTTCTAAGTCAATGTGTGGTCCATGGGGACTTTCAACCTGAGTTTGACACCACTGCCTGTATCTGTCTGCTTGATGAAAGACTGAGAAAATTACTATCCCTTCTTTGCTCCTCTGTGGACTGAGTGGGTGTGCACCCCTAGCTCCCTTTGTTCTCTTCATTTCCCTCTCCCTGCTCTAGGATCGTGCCATGTGTTATTCTTCTCCCCCACAAGAAATAAAGATTCACTAGTAGGTGAATGTATTGAGTTAAGTTTCCTTCCTTTGTTATGATTGTTTAAAATTCTAAATACTTAATCCCTTAGGTCCCTTTTGCCCCCCCGATGAACATACCCCCATTTCTTGTACCCTTTGATCAATCTACCTTTCTTTAAACAATAACCTAGGAGTGTGACAAATTAATTTAATTACTTTGTCTTTTCTTGATAATTATACTTGTTAAAAAAAACTTTTCTTGTGTTTCTCTTATTTGGAGTGTTTGCAAGTTGAATATTATGCTTTTGTTTTATTTTCTGGAATCTTTTGTTTTATTTTCTGGAATATCTCAAATATTTCTCTTTTCTTGAAGGACTTGAGCATTTTGCTTTGGGGTATATCATATTCCATTTTCCCCACTGTGATTTTTTTGTGGCTACTGAGAAATCCATCAGTTATTTGAATTGAGATTCTGCCAAGCCTGACAATTTTTCCCCTGGATGCTTGCAAGATTTATTTTTTGACATTAAAATTCTGAAATAAATTTAGAGTTTTAAATTTGAAGTATCACCCTGTTAATGATTAGTGGTTTTGACAAATCCATTTTTGTCTATATTCAAAAGTTTTGGGAAGCTTATTATTTCCCATAGTGTGATATGCAGTTTTTTAAAATTCTAATTCCCACCCTCACCCCTTCAGACCTATACTTCTTGTTACCTCTAGGCACATGACCTTCATGGTCAATTGCTTTGGTTTGTACAGACTACATATGTTATTCATGGTTGTTGTCTATGTTTCTCTTGTCAAATTACCTTCCCCCTCTGTATTTTTAAATTCTAAACCTGTCATTCTCTTTTTCAGAACCTCTATTACTTCATCATATTTTCTAGATTGTCTATTTCTTGTTTTTCTTCATTTCTGCTTTTGAAACTCTGCTTTCCAACCTAATTTTATCTTTATGTATTCTTTTAAAAGTTTTATTTCTCTGTTAAATTATTCTGGGTATTTTTTGGTTCTTATTCTACAGTCTTTAGAAAAATGCATTAAATTATCTTTTTCATTGGGGACTTTAAATTCAGATCCCTTCATGGTCTAATTCTTATTTAGTGTGTTATGGCCATTTGGGGGAATTTTTACTTATTTTTTCCCCTGTTTTTATGAACCACATTTATCTGTGTGGGAGCTAGGCTTATGTCCAGACTTTCTCTCTTAGACATCAAAAAAATCTTTTAGCCTTTTACTTGTATTCCCAATGCTTTGCCTCAAGCTTCTCTGCCTACTGTTTTGCTACTCCCCTTTCCAGTGCTATGGAGGGCACCTTCTCTACTGTATAGAGCCTTTCATTTAATTTTCCTCAGCCTTCTGAGTTAGTGGTTTGGGGAGCTGACTGAGTTCATGTTCAGAGTAAATTTTATGGTGAGATGACTGACTCCAGTGAAGTTTCTAGTCTTTTCTCCCTTGAGCATAAAAATCCTATTTTCTTTAGCCATATTTATTTTGCTTTGTGTTCTATCTATACCACTCCCATCCCTACATTGCACTTCCTTTCCTCAGTGTCTGAGCAGGATCAATCTTTCCCATCTCTAGTGGGTTGTACTTTGGTTCTGAGCGAGTTACTCCCAAAGGAGAGCAAGTCAGGGGTCCCTACATCTGGACCCTGGAACAATCTTGTGAGGCAACTGATACTGGTTTACCTGGTACATGGGGCTGAGCTGATGGTATTGAAGGGAGGAAGTGAGAGGTTGAGTATTTAAGCTCTTCAATTTCTCATGAGACTTTTCACCTTGTGCAGTTATCTGACGTTCTTGCTCTTCCTTATGTGACTCCATCTTGGGTTTCAGTGACTTTGCACTGGTTGTCCTCAGTTCTGTAATGCACTCTATCCTGATCCTCCAGTTGCCAGTAGCTATCCCTTTCAGGCTTATCTTGCAACTCTGTTGTTTTGTTGTGTGTGTGTGTGTGTGTGTGTGTGTGTTTGTCTCCACCTAAATGTGTGTATATTGTCTCCCCCATTAGAATGGACATTCCTTGATGTCTGAGACTTTTGCTTTTTTCTAGATATCTTCAACACCTTGAACCCATAGTAGGTGCTTAATAAGTGTTTATTGATAGATTTTTATCTAGCGGATTCAACATTAGTTACAGTATATTTGACTGAATTCCTCCTATAGAGGTTTTTAGGTTGGGGATTATGGAGAAAACAACTGCTCTGCTTTTTTAATGACACCATTATTTAAGACCAGTCATTAAATTCTAGAGGGGTTCTGAACCTACACTGATAAAGTTACAGATTTTTGAAGGATTAAAAGCTGCATTTACTTAACATTGGTTCCTTTGTGTAACAAACATGGAGAGTGTTTTTTTTTAAAGCAATTGGGGTTAAGTAACTTGCCCAAGGATATATGGCCAGTTATTTCTGGGTGTGGTGCTAAGTATCTGAGCCTGGGATTCAATCCCCAGGTCATCCCAACACTGGGGTCAGTGCTCTTACTCGATGAGCCACCTGGCTGCCTCTGAGAGTGTTTTTTTGAACTACCTATACAGATACATTTGATACATTTAAAATAACAGAGAACTTCATTATTTAATTATCCACATAAATTATATTAACAACTTCTTGCTTTTCAACCTTTGTTTTTGCATTAAGTAATGATAAACCACATACATTTCTTTCTAAGCTCTCTAATAAAACCATTGGTAATCATGTTGAATGCTTAATTATCATAATAAAGAATAGCTTCAAACATCTTAAATTCATAATTTTCCATAATTCAGTTGCATCTTTTGTGGCACAAAAGAAAGAGAAGAGGAAGGTGAAATTATATTCCTAATACTTTCATGTTATTTTGGAACATAAAACAAGCAAATGATGAAAACCAAAGAAGAGGTTTTATGGAAAATAGTTACATACAAAGTACCATTTTCAAAGGTGCATTAACTATTCTACAGTTCTATATAAATCAAGTGTCTGTGTTTATATCTTTGTTGAAGTCTCCTATTTCAGTAGAAATTAAATATTTAAAAAATGAGCCATGGCACACTTTAATATTATTTGTCATGATTGAAAAAAATCAGATATAGTTTTACTGTACCATATGATTTAAAATAATTTTGGCTATTTGCAAATTAGATCATTATTTTACATGTGTCAAACACAGGATGCACCAGTTCTAGAGAATATGTATCTTCAGCCCTAGTCAAAATGCTTGCACATGTGTATTATTGAAGAAAAGTAATGAATTTAAGCTATCTCAACTGAATAGGCATGAAATAAAGGAATTGTGACCATCTAGAGGAAGTTCTTATGAGAAAGTCCTAAGGATTTCAGTTGACTCATGAGTCAATAGTAGAGAACAATATCATTATCAAAAAATTAATGTGAAAAAAACAAAAGCTGAATTGGTAGAAGTAGAGTGTCCAGAACGAAGGAGTTAATAGACCCATTCTACTCTTCACTGATTAGACTATATCTGTACTAATGTGTTCACTTTCTAGAATCAAGTGATAGGAGGGACATTAATAAGCTGGTGTATCTTTGGAGAGAGCAATTGGAATGAACAAGGGATCTGACACCATGCCATTTAGGCAAGAATGGAAGGATTTGGGAATAGTTCATTTAGAAAAGGAAAGATATGATGAGAATATGATATTCAAAGAAGGGCTAATATATGTAAAATATATTTGATGCATTCTACATAGCTCCAGAAAGTAAAACTGGAATGGACAGATTTCAGATCATTATAAGAAAGAAATATACAACAATTACAGCCAATAGAACAGGTTGCTTTCCAATCAGTGGAAATGTTCCAACAGAGGCTAGATGACCTCCTGACAAGGAGGTTGAAGTGGTGATTCATAAATAAGAAAGAAGTTGGATTAAATGACTTCTGAAGTTCTTTGTAAGTGAGACAATGGGAAAATAATGGTGCCAGAAAGATGTGTGTCTATAACAAGAGTTATGAAAGCACTGTTTTATTTTGTTTCCCAAATACAGTTTTGTAACTCTTTCCCCTTTTACTTAGTTTAGGTTCCAGATCATTGTCCATATAATTTTCTCTCTCTCTCTCTCTCTCTCTCTCTCTCTTCCTTTCTCTGTATATATACATACACACATATATATGCATATGGTGTACATACATACACATATATGTATATATACACATATATATGTATGCAAACATAAAGACTAATGATATGAAGCTTTAGAGGTTTATATCATCTACTTTGATTTTCAAGTGTGGGTGACTAGACCAATCTCTTTCATACTGTTGCAGATTTCCCTGATGAAACTTTGTAGTGATAAATGAAATTAGAATAATGTCATCTGTGAATAGAATCAGTTGGAGAACTTTTATATCAACAGGGAATCTGTCTTTTGCTTGAAACTGACAAAGAGCTATCCTTGGTGATGCTGTCAAACCCCATTTTATATTTTAACAGATGCTAATAGGACAATATGGCATAAAATGCAACTCTGAGCAACAGGAAACTCTCAAAGACTCCAAGTTATAGACAAGACACTATCTATATCAATGGATATACAGCAGATTGTTAAACAGTTACCTCCACAGATCCATCTACTAGGCTTGTATGATTTTATTAGGAATTACTTACCGTGAATACAGAGATTTTGATCTGGAAAATTCTTTCAGCATAGAAAGATTTTACTTTAAAAAGAAAATTTTAAATAAAAGTAAACTAAGTCTAATATACTTGGCAACAACCTGTACTTTGGACTTATCCAAATCCTTCCATTTACCCTGACATTTCAAGTTTATATAGACAATGTTCCATTTTTTCACCTTGCTTTCCAATACAAAAATTAAGTTTGCTCAGGAGACCTATAAAGTATTAATGTCTGATAATTAGCAAATATTTATGCCCCAGTAGAATAATTTGTATTTCAGTTAGGTGCTCTGGAAGACAAAGTACCTTAATTTACAGGAATACCCCTCTAGAGGTGATTTTAGTCAGTGCTGAAGTGTCATACTGAATCAACCTAAATCAAGATTGCTGCTGCTTTCCTATTCTTTTTTTTTTTTTAAGCAATCGGGGTTAAGTAACTTGCTCAAGGTTACATGGCCAGTTATTTCTGGGTGTGGTGCTGAGTATCTGAGCGCGGATTTGATCCAGGTCATCCCGACACTGGAGCTGGTGCTCTTACTCTCTGAGCCACCTGGCTGCCCCTAAGCAATTGGGGTTAAGTAACTTGCTCAAGGTTACACGGCCAGGTATTTCTGGGTGGGTGCTAAGTGTCTGAGCCCGGGATTCGATCTCCAGGTCTTCTCAACACTGGAGCCGGTGCTCTTACTCGCTGTGCTCCCTGGCCCCCCTGCCTTCCTATTCTTTTATTTTTTTTTAAGTATTTTCTTTCCCCTCCAGTTATATGCCAAGAAAATTCTGTTCTTTTTGACTGTCCTCCTCTTTAGTTCCCACTGAAGCATGACACTTAGGCTTGTCCTCTTAACCCAAGAACTCTTCTTCTCCATAAAAACTTACATTTTTGTATTGCCATTTCTCAGTGCTATCTATCTATGAGGATTAATCTGATTATGACTGACTTGTGTGACTCTTCCATATAATGTATGTATTTTGACAGAGACCTTCAGTTCACTACCTAAAAGAAGTCAATAAACTGAAAATTCCACTTAACCCAAGCAGCAATTCTATCCATTCTTTGATTTTTCTCTATACTCCAGACAACTTTAAAAAGCCTTTCTTTTGTTTACCTTATTTTTTCCCAAATCCAATTCATTCTGATATCTAGTATTCCTGATATTATTCCTACAAAACTATTTTGCCATCATCCTGTTACCTGTTCGTGATTCAATATGCCATGTCTTTTTTTGAAATCAAATTCAGATGATGAATTCCTTATGTATCCATATGTTCTCTATAAATAGTCTTCCCTTTTCTCCTTTTTCAGAATAATTTGTGTTTATGGCTTCAGAGTATCAATCTTAAGAGCTTTATTTAGGAGGTCAGTTTCTGTTGGTCTAGGGTTAAAGGCCTGAATGAGAAGTCAGGAGACTTGAGTCCTTGATGAATTGTGATTTTGGTCAAGTCAATTTCCCTTTCTGGGCTTCCATTTTGGTCTCTGTGACATGAACATCATTGGTTTCATAAAATGATATTCATAAGAAGATTCTTTCATGTATAATATTAAGTGATTCTAATTCTAATCTTAAATATGAAAAGAAACCGTGCAAGAATAACAGTTCCGACTTGACATATTGTAAAATGCTGTTGATTCTGAAAAATGAGGAATAGTTATAAATCAGGCTCTTGTTTCTCATTACTTCAATTTCTGAGGAATCTAACCATCATAAAATACTAAAATATGAGGGCCAGAAAATTAATCAACCACCAAAAACTTGATTTCTTTGTCAGTCATGGTGATGTGGCAACCTAGGCCACCCCATTATGAAACACAGTCTCATTTACTGAGTTAAGAACTACTACTTCGATGTCTCATTGTGGTGAAGCAATAACTCTAGGTTCTCAAATGTTATCCCCTAAATGCTGGTAGCTTCTACCATGATGAAAAGACTTTGAGGAGGATGCTGGCAAAAGAACAGGAATGCTTTCCGAGGGTCAGCCTAGTTAAGTAAGGAGTGGGTCTTAACAGTATGTTAGCAGCAAGGTGAGGAATATTTTTGGCAACCCAGATAATAAGGAAAAATATGTTATGGCTTCCAGTCTTATATGACTCCCTTCTACTCCAGCACTGATGCTGGGATAGTGGAAGAAAAGTAGACAGAGGATACTATGAAACATTATAGTTTTGAGACTGCTCATACACATTAACTTACCTATTAAAACTATAAAAAGTGAGCTCCTTGTCCAACAGCAAATGAGCAGACATGCTATTGGGGAAAATCATATTAATCTTAAAATTCTTATTGTACATGAAATCATTATGAAAAAGGAAGGTAAAGCAAAATGGAAGCATGATTCAAAGGTTCTCTTTGGAGAGGCAAATAAAGGAGTTGGATGAATTGGTTTTATTGTGTTTCCAAAGGCAACATGAAACATCATTTCATGGGTGACTGGGTTATCTCAATAAGCATTTGAAATACTACTTTAGAACAGAAAGTCATTTGAACAATCTTCTGGAGGAGGATGGTAATTATAAGCAGTATCACACAAATTGAGCAGCCAGGGAGCGAAAAACAAATTCAAGTGAAGCTTGGCAAGAGACTCAATTAATCCAGACCATCCCAAGAGCATTTAAGGATGAAACTTCAAGGAGTACAACAAACAGTAGAACAAATCTGTTGAGAATTCTATTTAAAAGGAAAAAAATCATCTTTTTTATCTATTAATAACAGTGGTACCACCACATTCTGGCTCTATCAACTCATTTCTCAATGTGTTCCATGAGGAAGAAATAGAACCAAAGCAAACAAAGACGGGGATGGCAGCTGGGCTAGACAAAGTGTGCATAGAGAAGGTCTGAGCTGGATATTACAGTTTTGAGGTCTTTGAGATATTGATGCTCAATACATCTAAAATAAATAGGAGAGATTACTTGATGCTTGGGAAAATGATGGACCTTTTCATTACTGGAAAAGGTGATCAAGAAAATGTCAGAATTTAACAATATGCTTTCTACTTGTCCATCACTACCAAATCATTATAAGAATATTTCTACAAAGATATTAAAGTCATTCTTCATGAGAATACAGGAGGGGAACAGGCAGGCTTTTTACAAACTAAATCCTATAGCAGACCACATCTTTATATTTATATGGTTGAATGAAAAATACTGAAAATGCAAAATCCCACTGTTTTTGTTTGTCAGCTCTAATTTTTTTTTTCTTACTCTGGAGAGCAAAATTTTGCCTTAAGAAGTCTCTGTTAAAAAGGTGCATCCCATGCATAGAGTAAATACAAGAGTTCTTTAAAGATGTAACAATTGGAATTACTTTGTTTAATGACATATGGATAATTACTGTCTAGCAAGGCATAAATATTAGATGTGTACTGATCCAAAGGGTCATTACCATGGTGGATGTCTGATGGATAATCCAAGTGGAAATACTGGTTGATGATGGTAGGGCCCTCCAGATACTCCTGTTTTCAGATGACATTGGCTTTAATTATTTTGATTGCATCAAAACCCAGAGCAACATAGAACAGTATAACTGCTTTTTCAATCATACACCCATGATAGCCTTTGAGGCCCTTCTCTTGCAAAATTCTTCTTTATAGCAAGAATAAAGGTTAATTGTCGATCAGCTCGTGTGCTTTGTTGGTGTCTATGTGATATCAATAGCTTTAGAATAAGACCACTCACACACTGAATATACCATCCCCCCCCCCCCCCGAGGAGGATCTGTGAGAAGATATGCACACATTTTGCAAAGGATGAAAAGGTATGACGGGTTAGTAATCTACCTGTGCTGCATAACAACTCTTATCATTTTTGATGGAATGAAGGTTCAGCGGATTTTTGACAGGAGGCCACATCTTCATAGTTCCACAAATGTATGAAAGAAAGATTTCATTTTGTCCATTGTTCACTGATGACAAAAAGCACTTGATTTAGTAAAGCAAAGTTATATCCCATCTATGGAAGAAGTATTAATCTCTAATAAAGTATCTCTTATGTGAGTTAAGATCATACAAGATTCCTTGATATATGCAAAGACTGAGATAACTTTGTCTGATGATTTTAGATTATCATTGTTGAGCAAGCCCAAAATAAGATGTATACTTACCATTGTTGTGGAGGATGTCCCATGCAGACTGCAAATCAATGAGGGATTCCTGATGGTAAAGTTCTCCAGATGCTGTCTGTAGATCATATAATACTGAATCTCTCCTCATATACATTCAAAATCTACTATTCCTTATAGGAAAATCCAAGTGGTTGAACAATATAAATAGTTTATATTAGTCAGTCAATACATATTTATGAAAGGCCTATTTTGTGCAAGGCACTGTGCTAAGCACTCAGGATACAAAGAAAGGTAAACGACAATCCTTGCTCTCGAGAAGCAATCTAATGGGAGATAAAATATGCAGATAATTGTACAAACAAGCTAAATACAGGATAAATCAGAGAGAATTAACATAGGGAGGGCACTAGAATTAAGAGTGATTGGGAAAGGTCTCCTACAAGAAGTTGGGATTTTAGTTTGGACTTGAAGGAAGCCAGGGAGGGGGGCAGAGCCAAGATGGCGGAGTAGAAGCACGACCTTCCCGCGGCTCCAGCTTCTACCTTCCCCAATCCATGTAAAAAGGGGACTCTAAACAAACTTTGGAGCTGCAGAACCCACAAAATGACATAGAGAAGCTAACCTCCCGCTGAGGACAGCCCAGCAGGCTGGCAGAAATCCAGAGCAGCACTCTGGAAACCAAGCCCAGCCCCATGCCAAGGCTTTAGCCCTAGGGCAGGACTGACCAGCCACGGCCAGAGGGACTCCAGATTAGCAGCAGCTGTGGCCGTTTCCAGATTTATCAACACATAGATGTGAAGGACAAAGTGAGAGGTCAGTGCAGTCTGGACTTTGGGACCAGTAAGTGGGAGTGCGTGGCTTTTGCCCCCTGGGGCAAGAAGCCACTGAGACATAGGCACAGCCAGCCAGTGCCGCATGGCAGCTTCAGCTCCTGGCCTGCAGAGGTAGGGGGACCAAGCACCAGTCTGAGGGGTAATTGCTCTTGCTTTAACCTTTTTGGATCTGGATTGCAGTCTAGGATAGAGGTCCTCGGGTGTGTGTCCAGCTTGCCAGAGCATGTGGAGACCTCAGAGAGGGCACCCATCTAATACCTCTGGCAGCTGAGAAAACCCCAGCGTTTGGGACAAAAGCTCCCCTGTCTGGTGGCAGAGTCCTACTGTGGCAAAAAGCCCAAAAGTCAAGTAATTGAGTGGCAAAATGAGCAGGCAAAGGAAACAAAGCAGACAGAAGATTCCAACATTACACTCCTATTTTGGGGACAAAAAGAAGCAAAGCATGGAACAGGAGGAAAACAGTAAAGTCAGAACTCTTGCACCAAAAGCTTCAAAGGAAAATACAAGCTGGTTACAGGCCATAGAGGACCTTAAGAAGCAGATAAGAGAAGTGGAGGAAAAATTGGGAAAAGAAATGAGAACAATGCAAGAAAATTATGAAATGAGAGTTAACAGCCTGACTGAGGAAAATAATACCTTGAAGGAAGCCAGGGAAAACAGATGACAGACATGAGGAGAAAGAGTATTCTTGGCTATGGGGAATAGTCAGTGGAAATACCTGGAGTCAGGATATGGAGTGTTTTGTAAGAGCAACAGCAAGGAGGTCAGTGCCATTGGATGAATAGTGGTAGGGTGTATATATGTATAAGAAGATTGGGAAGGTGGGGAGGGTACGTTATGAAGGATGTTGAATGCTAAGAGAATATTGTGTATGTGATCCTGAAGGTGGTAAAGAGTAATCACTTTAATAGATAAGTGGATTGAAGTGGAGAGATTAGTGGTAGGCAGTCCAACCATCAGGTTATTTTACTAGTCCAGGCTTGTAGAGATGAGGGTTTACATCAACAGTGACTGTCTCAGTGAAAATGTTGCAGTGGTAGAATTGACAGGACTTGGCAACCTGTTGGATATAAAAGGGAGGGCGGGGTAGAGCAAGGAGCTAAGGATGGCACTTAGGATGTGATCCTGGGTAGCTAGGAGGATGATGGTACCTTCAACAACTAATGGGTAAGTTAGAAAGAGGGGAGGTTTTGGAAAGAAAGATATTATCAGTTTTGGATGTGTTGAGCTTAACTTTTCAATAGTACATATAGTTTCAGATGTCCAATAAATATTTAGATATGTGAGACTGAATGAAGGTCAACAGAGAAGTTAAGACTGGATAAGTAAATTTGAGAATCATCAACATAGAGATGATAATGGGAATTGATGAGATCATAGAGTGAAATAGTATAGATGGAGAAGACAGGATGGCCCAAAAAAGAACCCTGTGAGACATCCATGATCAGCAGCCATGAACTGGATAAAGATTCAGTAAAAGAGGTTAAGGAGTGATTGGATAGGTAGGAAAAGAACTACGAGAGAATGTTATTGCTGTCAGGAGAGAGGAGAGAATATTAAGGTGATTGATAGTATAAAAGGTCAACTATGTCCATTAATCTATATATATTGGGTAGGAACTATTGATAGATAGTAATATGGGCCCAGAGCTGGAGGGAGGGACAAGATAGGGAACAGAGTAGTATTAGCTAAGAAAACAGGTAGAGGAAATGATTGGAGAAAGGAAGGAGGTGAGGTGTCTGAGTACAATAAAATAGTGAAGAAGTTAGAGACAATGAGATATCTTTCCAGGAAAATTTAAAAATGAAACTGGAAGGAGGACAACAAATTGAAACAAAAGGCGTATGCAGACATTATGATGGTGATTGATTTTCATCATTGATAATAATAGAAACACTATATATCTACTCCAACACCTCAGTACACAATGTTCAAGGGAAGTAGAAAAAGCACTTGACAATTACCCAAGAAGAGTGGTTGGCCTGAACAAGCACTGTTGTGAAAAAAAGCTATGCATTCTTTGGATCTTTTAATATTCTGTGAGAAAGAGTAATAGCAGTTATTTGCTAGCACTAGAAAGACCAGATGTGTCAGTTGAGGCAAAAAATTTATTATGGTTTAAAAAAATGAAGTTTTATCCCATCTCTATTTTCTTTACCTTATGGATAAAAAAAATTACACTGTGTCAATTGATGGAATTTGAATTTTTCTAGGTATTACTAATTAAGGTCCTTTTGTTGCCACAGACACATATAATGTTTGTGGAAACTGGATCTTTTTGTTTTTGTAACTACAGTTGCCTGAAGATCTAGCAAATATCAATAGGAAACCTGAGGAAGGAAAGACGAAGAAATATTTAGTCATTAAATGGAGATACACTATTCTTGAAGAAGGAGAAAGGGAGAAAAGGAGAATAAGACAGGGGTGGGGGAGTGCGGGGGTGAGAGGAAGAGGAAAGATTCTCTATGCTAGTAATTCACACTTATAAAATATTTTACAACTTACAAAGCACTTTCCTACCAACAACCTATGAGGAAGATACTGTCAATATTATTATCCTAATTTTACAATGAAGAAATTGAGTCTCAGAGATATGAAAAGACTTGACCAAAGTAACATATTAAAAATTCAGGACCCAAGACTCAAATTCAGGTCTTCTGACTCCAAGTCCAGCCATCCTTTTTTTGCTTCCTGAACTACCATATTGCCTCTCTAGTTATAATGCAGTATTACTAATATCAATGAAAAAGTCTTTGCTGTAGTTATTTTATGTAAGTCTTTAGGATTCAGGAAAAATAATTATTTTTTTTCCTTTCTGCTAAAAACAGATTCTATTCAACCCTTTCAGAAAGTTTAGATAAACATAAACATACCCAATTGAAATAAATACAATTTCAACTTTCCTTTGTTGATTCCACTGCACCTACAAAATGATGATGATCAACTCTTATAAAGTACTCAGCACAAGGCAATAACCACTCTTGCACCTGTGAATAACAAAACAAACATCTTAATAATGCTCCAGGGAAGCAATCTTTCTTTGGAAACACTCAGGCATCATCCACTCAAAATCAAGAACATGTTTTCTCAAGGCCCACAGATCTGATTAGTTTGGACTGACAGATATGTCCAGATCTTAAAGGTAAGTTTCTGAGAAAAATTTCATGCCTTTTTCATGTCTGAGTTAAATAAATTAAGAGATAAAGTCTGTCCAACACAAAGTTTGTTACCTAAAGAGATTTGTGTCATTTTTCAGTTGCGTCTGTCTCCTTTTGACCCCATTTGGGATTTTCTCAGCAGAGATACTGGAATGGTTTGCCATTTCCTTCTCCAGCTCATATTACAGATGAAGATACTGAGGCAAACAGGATTAAGTGACTTGCCCAAGGTCACAGAGCTCATTAAATGTATGAGGCCTGATTTGAAGTTAGGAATAGATTTCCTGACTCCAGGCTCAGCACTCTATTCAACTGTGCTACCTAGTTACCCAGTAGACATTAGCCAATAAGGCAGAAAAATGAACCAAAGCTGAGAAAACAGCAAAACAGCTTGATAGAAACTATGTGTAGACCAATATCTTACACCATATACCAAGATAAATTTAAAATGGGTCCATGATTTAGTCATAAAGGGTGATACTATGGACAAATTAGGAAAGCATAGAATAGTTTGCCATCAGATCTATGGATAAAGGAAGAATTTATAACCAAACAAGAGAGTATTATGAGATGTAAAATAGATAATTTTGATTATGTTACATTAAAAAGTTTTTATACAAACAAAATACAACTAAGATTAGAAGAAAAGCAGAAATCTGTGAAACAATTTTTATAGCAAGTATCTCTAATAAAGTCCTCATTTCTCGAAGATATAGAGAATTAAGTCAAATTTACAAGAATATAAGTTATTCCCTAATTGATAAGTGGTCAAAGAATATTTCAAAGGTAGTTTTCAGATGAAGAAATCAAAGCCATCTATAGACTTATGAAAAAATGCCCTAAACAAGTACTGATTCAACACATGCAAATCAAAACAACTCCGAGGTATCACCTCATACCTATCAGATCGGCTAATGCAACAGAAAAGGAAAATGGCAAATGTTGGAGGGGATGTGGGAAAATTGGGACATGAATGCATTTTTGGTAGAGCTGTGAACTGATTCAACCATTCTGGGGAGCCATTTGGAACTATGCCAAAATGACTATAAAGCTGTATGAACCTTATGACTCAGCAAAGCAACACCACTATAAGATCGTATCTGAAAGGGTTTTTTTTTTTAAGAGAAAAGGATCTGTATGTGCAAAAATATTTAGAGAAATTCTTTTGTGGTGGCAAAGAATTTGAAATTGAGGAGGTATCCATCAGTTTGGGGACTGGCTAAACAAATTGGAGCATATGTTTGTGAAGGAATACTATTGTGCTATAAGAAATGATGAACAGGATACTTTCAGAAAAATCTGGACTTATGTGACCTGATGAAGAGTGAAGTGAGCAAAACCAGGAGAACATTGTATACAGTAACAGCAGTACAATGATCCAAGACAATTCCAAGACAATCCAAAACTCATGATGAAAAATGCTATCTACCACCAGAGAAAAAAGTGATGGAGTCTGAAAACAGATCAAAGCTTACCATTTTTTCCCCACTTCTCTATGATTTTTTTTTTTTGGTCTGTATTTTCTTTTTACAACATGACTAATATGGAAATATGTTTTACACAATTGCACAAGCATAACCTTTATCAAATTATTTACTGTTTCGGGGAGAGGGGAAGGGAGGGAAGGAGGAAGAAAATTTGGAATTCAAATTAAAAAAAAGAATGTTAAAATTTTTTTACATGTAATTGGGAAAAAAATAAAATATTATTTCAAAAAAATTACCAAGAAGGAAAATAGAGAAGAAAGTATAAATCTACAGGATTCTACAGGGGACCCTTTCAATTCTGGGATGTGTGTGTGTGTGTGTGTGTGTGTGTGTGTGTGTGATTAATTTAGCCTAGAATGTTTTCCTGCCTTTTGTGAACCCCACTGAATTCATGTGTTCTTTATAATCCAATTTAAACGTTACCTCCTTCATAAATCTTTAATGAATTCCTTTCTTTCTCTTGAACTTCACAGACCTTTGTTTCATATTTCTCTAAGTAACTTGTTTTATATTGCTTTTTCTGTGTATATTATACCTAATTGATTGTAAGCTTCCTGAAGGCAGGAATTGTGTTTTGTCTAAAATTTGTTTCTCTGCCAGTTTTTAGGAAATGTAGCACATAGTAGACACTTAAAAATGTTTGTTGAATGAATGAATGATTGACAAGTTGATTAGCCAGGTTCAATTTTTGTGCTGAAAAAAAAATTATCACTTTTCTCCTCTCTTTTTACCATCTGCCCTGTCTTTGTGTTTCACTTCTAGGAAAATCCTTCAATTTGTCTGCTGTTTACAAAGATGTTGACATGAAAGTTCATTGAACAGAGTGTTCTCAGGAATAGACTTAGCTTTGGACATATGGTGGGTAGAATGTATTTACTTGAAAGATAATGCTTCAAGAAAGTGATGTTATCCATATCTACATTACCTTGCTACTAAAACCTTGAATAGGTAGCTTTATATAAGTATGATAAACTCTCCTGTCTATATGTAGTTTTACTTAATCTTATTATAGAAGTTTCTATTACTGTAATATTTCTCTAAAACGAAAAAAATATTTGATAAGTTACATCCCTTTAAATGATGTGAAAATATACATTTTTTTTGCCCTCAGACTATTTTTTTCTGATGTGACATTTTTCTCCAAACTTCCCATTCTTCTATACATTCTTTCCCTAATTATTCTTTCTGTGATCAGTGACATGAATCTTGGAACCTGTTAATTAGCTTTTCATTTTCTTATACAAAAAGTTAAATACTAGGGATATAAGCCCCGGATCACCCAGTAATTCCAGGTATCTGATGTGGTATAAAGGTGAAAAGATGATTCCCCCTGACCTTCTAATTTCATTATATTTCGGCATCTGGGTATAAAATCATTGAAAATCAATGATATTGTGGTGTGGGCATTCTCCTTGCTCTCTGCTTATATCTTCTTTTTCAAATATTTGCAAAATTACTTGGGAATTGAGGTGTTACAGTTGGGTAGGAGTCATATGACATATAGATTACATACTAATATCCATACATGTAGATTACATACCAATAATCATTTGGCAAGTGATAGTGTGATATGAAAAAAATAGAGGACTGTCTTCAGATCAAAGAAGATCTGGGTTCAAAGGTCTTCCTTAAAACATATACTAGCTATGGTGACATATGCTAGCTGCCATCACCATGACCACTACCACTACTATTACCACCACTAAACCAGCAACCAACTCTACTTAAGTTTAAACTCCTGATAGCTATTTGCTGTTTTTAATGGGTGACGCAGGTTATCTATGTCACATGACTGGAATAATAAAGTTCATTGCTGTCTAACTTTATAGGTTTTCTTTTTGGTTGGAACTTGTGAGTATACCTCGTGGAAACTCCCCCCAACAATACAGGTCAGTAATTTCTCAGAGTTAAGGTTGTAGAAAGCTGCCTATGGATAAAGTTGAGTGACTTGCCTGAAGTGACACAGTCAATCCTGTGTCAAAGGCAGGATGATAACCCGAGTTTTACTGGTTCCAAAGCCAGGACTCCATCTACTTTTCCAGTATGACTTTTGAGGGTGTTCCCTAATGAAGTTAAACCTGTTGTCTGTGGAATTTGGAATTAAAGAAAACCGTCTAGGAAGAGAAAGTTAGTTATTGCAAAACTCGTTAGTCCTGTTCAAGCATGCAGATGTTTTATTTTATTATTCCTCAAATGTCTATTTCTTGTTCAGCACAACGCAGTTATTATGCTATCCTCCAAAATAAGATATATGAATTTCAAACAAAATTGTCAAAAAACAACAACCTTGGTTGCTCCATATGGTACACAGAAATAATTACATTTCATTTACAGTACAGATGCACTTTACACAGTCATCAACAGTCATTCACTACCAACACAGTATTTGGAAATCACCTAAAACACCAAAAAAGTTTTCTTTTTTTTAATTTCAGAAAAAATGAAAGAGTTTTGCATAAATGAGGAGTGGGAAGAGGGTGCCAAACTACCAATTGGAAAATTTTTTCCACATTTAGACATTAAAAATAAAACTGATAATTAAGGGAATTAAAATCCTAAGTATTCCTGCATTGCAGTTTCCTTAGTCTATATTTAGCAACAACAAAAATTGCATTAAATGTTATCAAAGAAGTTTCATTGTACAATCAACCTCAAAGCACAAAGTGATAAGAAGCAGGCTCTAGGAATGATTAATCTTCAAACTACTGGCAAATTAGTAATTTGTTCAAGAAAGTTTAGGAGTAAAGCCAGTTCCTCCCAAAGAAAATTTGAGTTTATCTTATTTTCTTTCGTTCTATAAGCATTTATCTAGTGCCTACTGTGTACACAACCTTGTCTTGGGTCAACCATAAAAATGTAAAGCAAATACAATCTTACTTTCAAAAAAAGTCACAAATTATTTGGTATACAGGGGATGACATTTTCTCTTCTTATGACAAACATTTAAAAAAAATATGGGGAACAATAATCTTTTCCCCCCCACATACATAGAAGTTAAACTGTATCCCTTGTAGTAGAATCTTGGAATGGACAGAGCATTTTGATTGACATAAAACTGTTCACATTGGTACATGCAGACATGTCTGCTGATACAATATTCTTTAAAATATAAACACGTTTCCACTTAATGTACACAGAGATCAAGTTTGCATCACCAAACACCTTGTCCTCCTTCATGGGAGGAAACTGCTGTTTACAGGAATCTCTTTCTAGAAAAGATTTGCATTGCTTTCCTGAAATAGGGGAGAAAGCAATCTTTCTTTAAGTATTGGTACAGAAGGCTTCTTAGTTTGGGCTCCATATTTAGAATCATGTTAGTTCCTCTCAAATTATATTTGAGAAAATGTAATCTAATCAGACCCAAAGTAAAATAAGTAGAAAAATGTGTAGGTACAGTTGTAAGACTACTTGGTGCTATGGCACTTGTCCCAGCCTATGGGACTGTTTGCACAAAACACCTCCTGATAAATTCAATATCTGGGCTAGTTGTTAACAGCAAAGAGGCTTAAAGATAAGTACTCATTTGTCAAATAATTCCTTTGCCCCCCTTCTACTTTTTGATAAGGGGGGGGTTTGATTATCATATTTCACTAGTAAGAGACCTTGTCAGTTAATATAAAAGTAGGAAAGCCATTGGTACTACAAAAAAGGTTAACCCAGCTGCTAATGAGAAACCTTTAAAATGTCAATAGAGAGGTGAGCTAGAAATACAGGAATTGACAACTCACTGTGTCACAGGACTACAGTGGACAAGAAGGCTAGTCTCAAAAAAAACACACCTATGGTACAACAGTTTGGATTTCAAACTTACTGGAAAAACTTGGGCTACATCAAAGAGTTATTTTCTCTGACTGTGGCACTAACTGTTAAGGGGATCTGGAAAATTAAAACAAACAAACAGAAAGTCCTGATTCCTGATACAACAGGTGTACAATGGATTATTGCAGTTGTAACAGTATCTAGGAAGCAAGGTAAAATGATAATCAATACTGAGCTAGCTGGACACTATAGGCTCACAGATGTGCGTCTCAGCCAGAAAGATCGCACTGCTAAGAGTTTATTTGTAGAGCTTACCATGGAATGTGAACAATCAGCTTGTTGTAAGTGCCCAGAAATGCCCCTTTCTACAGTTAAAGTTTATCATGCCTAATCTGAAGACAACATAAGTAAACTGAGATCACTGCTCCAAAGAATTTCAGCATGCATTATGATGGTATTCCTTTCAGTCAGTACGAACCTGTCATATGAGGTTTTGTTTTTTGTGGTTTTTTTTTTAAACGTGGTATACTTCACTTGTCAATGTTCGTGTTTGCTTGTTTTTACAGGAAAAAACATGTTATCAAAATGTTTTCCAGATTTGTTTTTCATTCAACTGGAACATAGTGTTCAAAGTTGTTTTTTAAATTTCATTTTATTTTTTTTAAAAAAGAGTTCTTATCTTAAGAAGCATCAATGGGAGGCATTTCATTGTGCTCATTTGTAAAGTCAAAGGATCACAGATATTTCCGCTGGAGAATAGGTCAAACCTTATGCCCAGAAATGCCATTTGGTGGCCTTTTAAGCACATCCTTAAGTTTGGAAACAATGTTTGGTTTTGCTACCAACCAGTCTTCCATTTTGCTGTTTAATCTGTAAAAGACTGGATATTTCTTCCGCCTTCCTCTTTAGAGCTCTTTCACAGTCAGGACTCAACTGCCCTCTGTCCTTCTTCCAATTGTTTTACAAAGCAGATACTCTGACAATGTTTCCTCCTGAGTATTCTGGAGATTCTGGCCTGTCATCTCCTTCAGGGGTCGTAACTGGAGGTGTCGGTATGCTTATTATTGCTGTAGTCACGTAAGGTTGCTCACAGTTTAGTTTAACACACTCTTCCATTTTGGCATTTAAACTGGATCGGCTGATAGGGAAAGAATGGATTTAGAAAAAAAGGTAAGTTGTTCACATTTTCTTACATGTCTTTACCACAGAAATGAGGTGAAGATGTTTTAGTTTCCATGAATCAAATTTTTAAATCTAAGACTATTTGTGATCACTTCAGGTACATTTTTAAAGACGAGTATAACAAAGTATAAGAAAGCCTCAATAGAGAGGCTTCAAGCCCAGTTGACTTTGGTTAGATAATTCAGTTTCTACAACTTCATTCTTACTAGAACTAACACTAGTGCATTCATTTTCCACTTACAGAATAACACCCTTGAAGTCAATGGTATTTTAAAAGTTCCTTAGGAATTATTACTATTATTATTTTTAAAAAATCCTCTTGCGACAACCTAGATGATGATTTAAACCACATGACAAGAGCTGCTGCTGGTGTTTATGTTTTGAGAATGGAATTATTCTTTAATGCACATCACTCTCTCCCACTCTACATGGTATTGTGTTTAAATAAGACAGACTTCAGAGACAGAACCCTTTTAAGCTCTTAGAAGTTTGAGTTATGTTTCCAAAGCCTTCTGCTATGTTTAAAAAGCCACAGACTGAGCTATTTGCTTAGTCTTTTCATAGACTGTTACACACACACACACACACACACATCCTCCCCACATATACATGTGCAAAAAGAAAAAAAAAAAAAAGCAACCTGCAATACATTTTGCCCGAATCAACTCTTAAAAATTTCCCTTGATAATGTTTTTGTTGTGCTCAAAAATGTTTTTTGATTCTCATCTCAATTTTGAGTCAATGACTTTGTACAGCTGTTCCTTTAGTTTTTATCAAGTCAACTATTAATCTTTAAGTTCTTTATAAGTACTTTTAAATGTTTTTCTTTGTGTTAATCCTGTCTTTTCATCTACATTTTAAGAACCTTGAAGGGGAATAGAAGAACTTCAATTTCTTTGCTGTGTCTCCATAGCATCTACTTCAAAGGCACTGAAAAAATGTTATTTTCCTAAATTTAAAAAAATGCATGTAAAGTCTTCCTGAGTGTAGAGACACTTGTGTGAGCTCCCATACAGGAAAAGGAAGAGTGCTTATCCAGGTGGAATGCCACTGTCTCTTTCCCTCTCCTTTTCAACTCTCCTATTCCTTTCCCCCTTAATGGATATGTGTATATGTGAATGGTCACCTGACCTCCTTCTGCCCATTACATTGACTGCTTTGGTCTCGGTTGTACATCTTTTTTAGTGTGTATGAATTGGGTTACAGGCATGTGTACACGAATAAATTCACATGCAAGCTCACACACCTGCCATGGTGGTGAGGATGATTTATGTCATCAGTTGAGATCAAATTGAACATTCCAAGTACCTGTTAGATAAAGGTGTTCTCTCCACACACCTGATTTGGATAGTACTGAGTTCTTGTACACTGCCTTGGCGGCTCCCTGATACATTGGCATTTGGGATCCGGAAAGTCTTTTTGTGTCGTCTTGAGCAGCAAGTGCTGGTGACGCCTTGTTGTGATGACAGAGAAGGGCTGTGACTTGAAGGACGGTTGACTGTTGAAACTTCCATGCAGCTCTCTTCATAAACTTGTTCATCCACAAATTCATGATTCTGTCCAACACCATTAAGAATGTGGGTTGACAGCATAGATGGGAAAAAAAGGATAGATATATTATAGAACTCTATTCAGAACTCAGTTTTGCTCTATGCATTTAGGCCATGCACAGTGTTTAATTCTGGTGAAAAGGACAAGTCTGAGCCTTTTTTTCCCCCAAGAAAACTTCAGAATACAGTCAAACTAAATAAGAAATGGAAGCCATGAAACTATACATAAGGATCCCTATGGGCACATAATGACTTAGAAAACTACATATTAACATTATCTATGTTTTCTTTTATTTTTATTAATTTTTAAAAATATTTCTCTATCACATTTTAATCTAGTTTGGGTTGCATTTGAGAGTGGGTTACATGTTTGACACTTCATTCTAAGAAGCACCTTCCAACTTTAAGTCTAAAATCCTATGAACTTTCATTTTTTGTTGTTATTGTTTAGTTGTTTCAGATGTATCCAACTCTTTATGACTCCTTTTGGGGTTTTCTTGGCAAAGATACTAGAGTGGTTTGCTATTTCCTTCTCTAGGTCATTTTAAAGATGAGGAACTGAGAAATAGGGTCAAGTGACTTGGCCAGGGTCACACAGCTAGTAAGTGTTTGAGGCCAGATGAACTCTCACAATTGAATCTTCCTATTTCCAAGTTGAGTGCTCTATCCACCGTGCCACTAGCTGCCCATGAACATTCATGCTTTCAAGTAAAATCTCAAAGTTACTTATGTTTTAATTTGCATTTCTGGGAAAATCTTTTCTGACCTGTATCTCATTGACCCCTCAATTGTACTTAACATAAATTGATATACTCCTAATTTGATGACCGAATCCTTTTTGAAATTGTATCTACTCAACATCTTCTGAATACAAAATCTGGATGTTAAAAGATAAAAATGCAAAACTTTGGAGCAGAAGTAAGTTTGAAAGATCTTCAGGAGGTTCTAGTGCTAAAAATAAAACTAACTCCAACATGCAAAAACTACATAAGAAACTGTTCTGAGGACTTTGGAGGCAGCTAGGTTGCACAGTGGATAGAGAAACTGAGCCTGGAATCAGGAAGACATGAGTTCTAATGTGACCTCAGACACTTATTAGCTGTATGACCCTGGGCAAGTCATTTGACCTTGACCTGCCTCAGTTTCCTGATCTGCCTCTCAGTTTTGTGAGGATAAATGTTTTTAAAGCACTTTACAAACTTTAAAGCTCTATACAAAGGCTACTTATTGTTATTATTATGATCATTATTATTCAGTTTTTCTGCTTCATATGAACATTTTCATAGTAACAGATTCTATAAATCAGTTTTTGGGAAATTATAAACTTATACTTTCCATGTCTTTAGATTTTTATCTAAAATCTTGGGATATAGAAAAATCACAGAATAGTAGAATTATTTATTAGCTAAATACATGGAATGTCTTAATAAGCAAATGGTTCAGACTTACCCTCCTGCAGGAATTCTTCCTGATTTCTGCCTCCCTACATTTCTCCCTCTCTATCCCTTTCTCTCCCTCTCTCCTACTTGCTCTCTTCCTTCTCCCCCAACTGGGTACCAGTAACAAACTACCAAATTACCTTTCTACCACTGATGGAAAAGCCAAGTCTGTTCAGGGCCTATGAATGCCATGGAAGGTCTCACAGTAATAACTCTTGAATAGTCACATAACCTTCAGACACAAATAACCAATACTGCCTGCATTAACTCCTTGCATTGCCTGCAGGGGAAAATAATCCCACATTTTTTAAAAAGCAGAATGTGTTTGGGAAATGTACTTTTTGTACCAGTTCTTATTTGATTAAGTTGCATTTGAATTTTCCAGGCTCTTTATTTTCATAATGTATTATGTATAAGAAAAACTACTTTAAGCAAGGAAATGCATTAAGCATATAAAAATATAATTCAGAGGGCATATGGATCAAAACATAGTAACAGTACATGATAGAATAAATTTTCTTACACAAAATTATCCTATGTATAAGAAATAGACATTAAATAACACAAACATCTATAGGATGGTAATATTAAATTTAGCATAAGAAGTAGAATGTTTTAATTTCAAGTAAATGCCATGAAAGTAAAAAAAAAAGTGATGTATTATTTGCAGTTAAAAAAAATTAAACGGGGCTTCTAGGTGGTGCAGTGAATAGAGCACTGGTCCTGGAGTCAGGAGGACCTGAGTTCAAATCCACCCTCAGACACTTAACACTTACTAGCCTTGTGACCTTGGGCAAGTCACAACCCCAATTGCCCTGCCTTCCCCCCTCCAAAAAAGCAAAAAAAAAATTAAAGGGAAAATTTATATGTTCTTTTTTTTCCACATGTGAATGAATAAGAATTTTGGCTGAGAGCAATTCTGCAACGGCCTGTTTAGAAAACTGTACCTTATTACAATTTGTTTCCATAATTGTTAATAGCTAGATCCAAATCAAAATAATTTTACATTAAATATACTGCTAATTGAAGCAATAATTTAGGGTCTCAATCATTTACTTGAATATGATAAAGTTTTTTTCCTCTTATTTTGGATATCTTACTCCTTATGAAGAGAACTCATCTGGTATAGTTAGTACAGACAGAACATGTTCAATAATCATAAATTTATATAACTTTTTAGCATGGTGCAGTGGAAGGGTCTGAGTTCAAATTTTAGCTCTGTTACTATGTGATCTCGGATGAATCATTTAACTTCATTGGACTTCATTTTCCTTATCTGTGATATCATGGTAGGGGATAGAACAGATGGCCTCTAAAATTTCTTCTAGCTCTGCATCTATGATCTTAGAATTTTGTGTACAGGAAGCATCTTATAATTGTTAAATGAAGAAATGTCTGATTTCACATGTATCCTAAATCTAAGTGAATGTGATAGTCATAGTTTTATCTGAAGGTAGCCACCATATAACAAAAGCCCATTAGCAGTGTGTGCAATGAAATGCCCAGGGGGCAAAAAACAAACAAGCTAGATCACTCTTAAAGCTAGTTAAACTCTATTACCTAAAAAAAGGGATAGGACAAAAAGAGTTTGAGTTATTGGGTTAATTTTATCATATTATATTCATTTTTCAAAGCTTTAACACACCAGTGGAGAGGAAACATATCATAATGGATAGAGTACTGGTCTTAAAGTCTAGAGGACATGAAGTCAGGTTTAAATAAGTATATCATTGAACGAAAGTTCCCATCTGTGAAATGGGTATAATAATATCAGCCAAACAATGGAGTTACATCAAAAGCACATATAACTATATAAATTCATAGATAAGCACTGGAGAGTAGAGAGTGGAGGTGAAGTACAATTTAAATGTCTCCAATGATGTCTCCATTCTATTTGGAGTAAGCTTGAGTAGATGTGAATCTGTTGTTTGCTCAGTCTTCTCAGTTCACACATGCCACTCACAATGTGAGCACATCACCTTCCTACCTGTGATTCTAGAATACCATTGTCATCACAGGCTCATAGAGATTGAGGACAAACTTAAGTTACCCTTCCTAGTTAACACATTCCTGGTCAACTGAAAGGATCCCACTATTTCCTTTAACTTCCTTGTGTATTCTTTTGTTTCATGGGGAATCTGGGCATAGGAACAATTATATCTAATATATATATATATATATGTATATATATATATATATATCATGCTTATGTGTTAAGCCCTTTCATGAGTATTTTATCCTCAATCATCAAGCTATGGTTTTGAAAGCTATGTTTTTTTTTAAATCTGTTTTTGTTTTTTTCTGTTTGAATTGGAGTCTTTGTTCCAATCTGTCTCCTTATCAATGTAAACCATTGGCATAGTGAAAAATATAGTTTACATTCAATTGTTTCCTTAGCAACCACATCACTTTTGTTTGATCTCTAAAACACTCTCTTCTTTTTAAGAGACCCTAGCCTACCTAGTTCTTTCCCAACTATGCAAGTTTAAAGATATTATGCTGCCCTTTCTAAATGATTCAAGGGTTTTCCAAAGATAATTTTAACTTTACAAAAATCAACATCCTTCAGAATCTGACATAAGCCCACAGTAAGAAATACCTCCTTTGTGCCTACTGGCTCTGTTGTGAGGCTCTAAGTCAAGTAAAACATGCAGAGTCCTTAGCAAATATGAAAGTATCATACAAATATCATCATTATTATATTTTTATTGTGATGGATTTTATTACACTCAGTTATCAGGAAAGTGATCATTTTTTTCTGCTTGGTCAGCATTTCAAAAAATCATTTGAGGACATTTAGAGATTAAAAAATCTTCCATTATTATATATTACACCGCTTATAGACTTGGGAAAGCAGAGTGACTTTGTATTGGTACGCAGCTCCATGTTAACTGTTTGGTTTCCCCTTAAAATGCCAGAATACCACGTGCATAAACATTTCCCAAATACATATCTGAAAAGATTTCCAACTTCAACTTTCAACATAGTCACTCAACGTAATTCAGCACTGGGTCGTACACAAGGTTGATGAGTCACTCTATGAAAAAGAGTGATGAGAAGCAGCAAGATTGTGCAAAAGCAAATGAGACTGTCACCACAGAACAGGGGAAGGCAGTGATGCCTGCTCCTTACCGTAGTCTTTTCCAGACAGTGAAGCAGGTGGTGGTGCTGGGTCTCAAAGCAAGAGCCAGATTTGCTAACAAAGGCCTGTTCATCTTCTCCAGAGGACTGTTAACACAGAAAATACAGTGTTGCTGTCTATATTATTTGCAAACAATGGGAATGCTAGTCATATGCTTCTGCAAGATGAATCTGGGCTACAATAGGCCATAATTGTAGTGTTTGTCAGCAAAACCCAACAGACAAAAAAATAGCTTTTGAGTTATATGATCAGCAGTCAAAACGACTACTGTATCTTCTTCATGTGAATATTTAAACCATTGTTTTGAAGCTTCAACTGTTATAACTCTGGGATCAGTCTGTCGTCAGTCTCACATTCAAACAAGTACTTAATAGACACATTCTAAAAAACCCCTTTTACTTTTTTAATGATAAGAAAGTTACTTTGTTTTTAATTTTTATTCTTAACAAATGCCAAATAAAATGAGCATTTTCAAATATTTAGTAGAACAGAAAGAGAAGATTATACACAAAACTGCAGATCTCAAAGCTTCCTTGTCATTAAGATGACTGAAATCATAGCGAAGCATGTAGGACAAGAGTTTTTAACTTGTTTGTTTGTCATGGGCAGTCTGGCAAAGCCTATGGACCCCTTCCTGGAATAATGTTTTTAAAGGCATGAAATTAAAAATACAAGATTATAAAGGAAACCAATTATAATGAAAAATAGTTTCCAACATGTTTTAAAAATCAAAGTCATAGATCCCAGGTTAATAATTCAGGATATGAGGTTTAAAAATTAAAGCACATAAATGAATTCAATAATAGAGGTTTTTGGAGATTTTATGACATTCTCCAAGTTAACCAGAAACGAGCAATATTTATGGCTGGGAAAGAGATATGAAACACACCTGAGGTAAGCAGTACAAATGCACCCTGTAATCTCACTGGGGAGTCTCTCAGAAAGGAGAGGGAGAACAGGAACAGGGTAGGGAAAAGATTGTTTGGGGCATAACTGTCAGCATGCCATCTAGTGGAGTGCAATATTGGCTAATTATTATTGCTAATTGATACTGAACTCCGTTGTTGTTATACTGCTGAAGAACTTTGTTCTAGGCAGGGCATCAAAACAGAGGATGCTGATATTATTCAAAGTCCTGATGGCCTCACCCTAGCTACATATCTTTTGGGGACTATTGAGAATGCTGCACAAGCATGTTTGAGGGTCAGTGGGAGAGAAGAAAAAAAACGTGTTCCCTAGAAATACCATTGATTCTAAACTCATAACATTGATGCTAATCAGTCATGTCTGGGTCGGAGGGAAGTAATGGAGTCTTTAGGATTTCATTATTCATAATTATTCAGTACATGATGTAACTTTAGAAGAAGCATCATGGCGTAATGGATAGACAGCTGTTCTGGGAACTGGAAAGTCCTAGAATCTAGTCCCACTCTTGATGCTTTCTGAGGGCGATCCTGGGTAAGGCAGTTAACCTCTCAGTGTCCCAGGGAGCTCTCCAAGACTGTAAATTGCTGAACAGTTGCTTTTGTGTATTGGTAGAGGAGGTTTTCTCACCATGATGAGTTCCTTACAACAAAGAAATCACAAGTATGGGAAAAGGAAAAATAAAATGACAATAAAGCAACCAGTAAGGTAGACTTGTTTAAAGCACTATTATATTAATGACTGTGGACAAATTTATTTTCAAGTAGGAAGGGACTTGTCAATATATTACCTGGAGCTGGTTACTCAGTAATCCATTCCGTTTGCTCTGCATATAAGCATTGGCACTTCCACTCTTAGCTGCCCGGATTCTTGCAAGCCTTGCTTTCTATATCAAAAGATAAGAAAAGAAAAATGTCTTTTTGCTAGGTCCAGCTTGTTGACAAACCAGCTAAAACACATTTCAATTAAACCAAATGAATTAGTATTGTTTTTTTTTTGAAAGCATTCTAGCTTTTCCTATATAACACTTGAAAATATGATTCTACTCTACTCATATAGCCATGACCTCATCAGTATAGGCAACTCTTCCAATAATGTAGCTTTAACACATGAAAAATATGGGGGGAAATGTGCAAGATTATTTGAGGTATCAAAGTTTTAGCTTTTTAATAGGGAATACTCTCTTCAGAAGATTTACCTGAGTATAAATGTACCCTTAAGAACTGGCACTCTTTAAAAGTCTATTTTAATACTCTAATTGAATGATTATATTTTTTTCTATTCTGTTGAATTCCCTTTCTTATTGTTTCTGCCACAGATGTGTGGTAGTCCATTAAAAACAACAACGACAAATGAACAAACTATTTCTAGGTTTGAGGGCCTTGTCTTTCATCAAACAATAATGCCCCATAGAACTATGCCCTCTTTCTGTCTGGTAACTGTCTTTTTTCCCAACTCCTCTCTGAAACCACTAATAATTGAACCTTCTTTGTCTGGAAGACTCTAGCTTATAAACTTGTAGCTTCCTGGTTGATTAGTGCCTTCTTGCCTATCACGTCAGAATTGCAGATCTAATTGAATCTCTTGTGGGATACTTTCTCATACTATAAAATACCTAAAATTGGCCTGATCATATCAAGGAGCTGCCCTGAAGAATGAAAGGACTTGTGGGCCCTGGAGTTCTAGCTAAAGCATCATGTCCCAGATGCATCTTGTCTCAAGACCACTATGGACTTCCTCTTCCTGCTATGGTCTGAAGACCTTTATTCCTTAAGATCCCTAGAAATACCTCTAGTGGAACCTCTAGAACCACTATGGTGGTGTCATTCAGGTCCCAGCATGGGGGAATGATAGGCAGGCATAATTTGCCAATCAACTAATCAATAAACCAAATTTTCTTAAGTGCCTATTATATTCCAGATGTGCTAGGTACTGGCAATAAGGACAAGAATAAAACAATCAAGGAGTTATCTAGGGAGACAAAGGATAGATTATAAAAATAGATTCAAAATAAGTTTTTGGGGGAAACTAGCATCTATCTAATAGGATCAGTAAAACCCTGATATAGATGGAGTGCATTCCAAGTATGGGGGGCAGCCTGTAAAAAGGCACAAAGACAAGGGATGGAGTATCATATGTAAATCTATCAGAGGTTTCTCCACTTTTTTTATGGGGGGAGAAGCTGCTGCCCCAGAATCCTTCCATTGTTGCATCTTCCTCCTGACTGTCCCTTTGGGCGACTCCAGTTAAACTGGAGTAGCTTTCACTTAAATATTCAAATAGGAGGGCCCATTAATGTCAGCATTAATTGCCCCTTCTAATCATTATACGAAGCCCTTTAAATCTTAACACTGGATCTGCAAAAGATACAATCATATCAGAGAAAAAAGAAATCAATATTGCAGTGCATATATTTTTGCTTATTTCAATGACAATATCTCACTGAAAATGATGAGTATACCAGTGATCCAGGAATAACAATCATCATTTAAAAAACCCAGCCATTTAAACTCATATGTACTATCAAGTATGGGCCACAAAGAGACTAGTGTTTTCTTGTACCAAAGAGATGTTGATCTATACTCTGTCCTGGCCAAAGAGAAGTGTATCCCTGCCCATTCTCTAGTTAAACTGGTTATACTAGACTACCAAACAGTATACTTCATTTCCTCTCCACTTACTTTTATGGATTATCTACCTGCTGTAGCTATGAACGTTGACCAATATAATTTGGTAAGTGTCAGATTCAGGAGTCATTTTGTGCTATATAGAGACACCCTATGATAGGGTAATAACTCATAATCTTTCATCACAGGAAGGGACATGTTCATTTAGGAGGTCAATCACATCTAGATTGATTAATTCTGTGGATCAAATTCAAGAAGCAAGACATTTTTCTTCTACTATATTGGATTAATTGTGTGTGTGTGTGTGTGTGTGTGTGTGTGTGAAGACCAAAATAAACCTATAAAGAGTTCTGTGCGTTTTATTTAGAAAGATTTGCATAGAGAACCCCTTTTTTTCAGAGAAAGAGGGAGGGAATATAGCATATTAGACAGTGTGCTAGGCAGGAAAATATCAATTTAAATTCTAACTCTGATATTCATTAGCTATATAAATGTGGACAATTCATTGTATAAGCCTTTGTTTCATCCTCTAGAAAAGGAGATAAGGTAACAGTGAGGCTCAACAGAGGTAACACATGCAAATAACTTTAAAAACCTAAAAGCATTACATAAATGTGAAATTATGTTTTAGTTCTGGGAGAACTTAGAGCTGCCATTTGGAATAACTAAAGCAACAACAAGAAGCTAGATATTAGAAATTAAGTGCTAGATATTAAAAGGGAGCCAGTTTGATGCATTGGTTCTGGATTTGAAATCAGAGGCTTCAAATTCAGGCTCTGAGTTTGTCTGTGGGAAGCTGACAAATTATTTTCTGGGCCTCAGTTTCCAGACCTGTAAAATAAAGGGTATGGACTAAGGCAGCTCTAAGATCTTTTTTAGTTTTAAATCTATGGTCCCATGAAAGCATGGTGCCAGCTTATGGAAGCAAGATTCCTAGACAGTACTGTATTAGTGATGATACTGTCAGTGTGATGGAAATTCTATACTTCAAATGAGGAGTAAAAGTCTTTGGACAAGATGTTTTGGACAAGACTTTCCCTTTAACTTTCTCTTCCCCAGACTCAGACTAAATGCCACATTAACCAATACTCTCATTACCATGGTCCTGGAATGCTTTTATTTTGTCTTCTTCCTTATTTTATTTTTATTTATTTTTTGCTTTTTGGAGGGCAATTGGGGTTAAGTGACTTGCCCAAGGTCACACAGCTAGTTTCCTCCTTATTTTTCAAAGACTCACTTTTACAAAAGATATGACTATAGATTAAAAAGAACTATTGATTAAGCATATTTTTTTTAGCAATGACATTTTATTACTTTCTATTTATTCTTTTCATGATCTTAGAATCTGTAAGACTCACTATTTTTTCCTTCTGAAAATTGTTGACATTGGTCCAAATTTTCTTGGTTTGTATTTAATAAATATACTCTTTTAAATTAAAATTTATTTATTTTTAGTTTACAACATTTAATTCCACAAGCTTTTGAGTTTTAAATTTTCTCTCCCTCCTTCCCCTCCCCAGGATGGCATGCAATCTGATATAGGCTCTACATATACATTCATATTAAACATATTTTCACATTAGTCATATTGTGACAAAGAATTAGAACCAATGGAATGAACCATGAGCTAGAAGAAACAAAACAGAGAGAGAGTAAATAGTATGCTTTGATCTGCACTCAGAATTCATAATTCTTTCTGTGGATGTGGATAGCATAAAATATACTATTTTAAAGCCTATCATTATTGAAAAAAAAAATTTAGATGATAGAAAAGGCAGGTAGGTTGGTGTGATGGATAAAGTGCTGGACCTCAAGTCAGGAAGCCTCATTTTTGTGAGTTTAGATCTGACCTTAGATACTTCCTAGTTGTGTGACCCTCTGCAAGTCACTTAACCTTGTTTGTCTCAGTTTCCTCATCTGTAAAATGAACTGGAAAAGGAAATGGCAAACCACTCCAGTATCTTTGCTAAGAAAACCCAAAATGGGGTCATGAAGAGTCAGAGATAATTGAAAAATGACTGAAAAACAACAAAGATAATAAAAACAAAATGTTTTTGTTTAGTGGATGAGCTGAAGTCTCAGATTCTTCAGCATACCTCCATTAAGCCAAGGCAAATAATAAATTACATAACTAAGAGGGCTAGTGTTTTGAAATAAACTACTAAAGAATGAGTGAGCAAATCCAGTTTTGGTAGCTCACACCTGCAATCCCTGCTCCTGGCCATGTGAAGGTCCATAGATGGTGGATGGAGATCCATGCTAAATCCAGCAAGCCCCCAGGAGTGGTGGGGAGGTGCTAAGAAAAGGTTAACGAGGTGGGGGTGGTGCTAAGAAAAGGTTAACCAGCCCAGGCTGGAAACAGAACAGGTCACAATTCCCATGAATATCAGTAAGGAACAGTTCTCTACATAGTTGTTATACTTCTAGTAAAGAAAGATAGGGATGGGGCAGCCAGGTAGCATAGTGAGTAAGAGCACCGGCTCCAGTGTCGGGATGACCTGGATCAAATCCGGGCTCAGATACTCAGCACCACACCTAGAAATAACTGGCCATGTAACCTTGAGCAAGTTACTTAACCCCAATTGCTTTAAAAAAAAAAAGAAAGAAAGAAAGATAGGGAGACCCAGGTGGAAAGAGAAAAAAATAGTATTAATTAATTAAATACCTGCTTTGTTCCAGGCACTATAGTAGGTTAGGGATATTCAAAGTGAAAACCAAAATAGTGGATGACCTCTAGAAGCTTATATTCTACTTATATATACATTTAATTGGTAGAGAGACAGACTAGGACTGGAAATTCATTCCTAAAGTTAATCTGTTCACACTAGGTACCATTACTTTCTGCAGCCACCATAGAAATTATATTAATCTATGTTGTGGTTACTTTTAAAATTCTTTGGTTTTCTCTTTCTTTGACACTCTGTGTCTGTATTTGTTTTTCTGTCTCTTTTTCTCTTTTACTCTCTTAGCACTTAGTAGCAATACTGGGAAACAATGTTGCCCTATATTAATGAGGCAAATACCTTAACCCGAAATACTGCCCAATACAGGAAAATTAAATATATTAATCACAAAGATACATCCATGCATTTGAAAGTAATCACTATCATAGGACTAGTTAAAGACACAAAAGGAAAAAGTACCAGTTGTTTTTATAAGAGAATAGCCATTTAAACTAGCTCTGAATAATATTTTTTTAAAAAAAATTAACTACACTAATTTAAACCCATAACTCCCCCCTTGTTCCTCCACATATGACTATAGTACTGTATTAGGTAATAGGTTTTAATAGGCTTTCGAGAACACCTTACCTTATGGCTAATGAAGGCTAGCTACCTTTTACATGCAAAAACTTGTGCCTTTTGGTCTAACTTGTAACTGAAGGAAATTATTTCACAAAAATACTAAAGAAATTCACTAAATCCCAGTCCTACTTAAGCATCTAATTTTGGTAGCATGGATTGTGAAGATTAAAAGAAAATCAACCACTGGTTCATGTTCAAACTTAACTATTTCTGAAGTGTCTACTATGTGCAAGGCAAGTAGTTGCATATGTAGTGGATCGGCTTGTATATTTAAAGCTTGAAAAAATTTTTAGAGATCACTTTTTCAGCTATCTAATTTTATAGATGAGGAAACTGAGATCTGAGAGGCTAGAACATTTCCCCAATGATATATAGGTAAGAGAAAGGTTTTACCTTGAAATCAGAGAGAACAGGTTTCAAGCCCTACTGCTGTGAACATGGGCAATTTCACCTTTAACTGCTGAAAGCAACTGTCTAAGACTCTGAGTTTGAGAGGAGTTGCTGATCTGCAGTAGTGAAAATAAGTTCTACTCTAGGAATTACCACACTGATGAAATTGCCGGATGGAAATGCCTCATAAGTCCTTGCCAAATGTAAAGGGCATTGTGCCAGCTGCTGAGGATAGGACACAGAAGTGTACAAAAATGAAAGAATCTCTGCCTTCGAGGAGATGAGATTTTACTGGGAGAATATATCATATCCAAAGATAAGGAAATACAAGGTAATCAGAGGAGAGGGAAAACACTAATACTTGTGAGGACTAGGTGAGGCTTCCTCCTCTAGGAGGCAACAAACCAGAGCCTTGGGAGAGACAAAGGTGCTCTGAACCACAAAGTGTACAATGGCTATGCAAAGTTACTAGGGCAGAAGAGGGAATGCTGAGCTGAGGGAACTGCCCTTTTGGGAACTAGATGGTAGACTGCATGAAGGGAAATAAGAGAGACGTTGTACAGGTTAAAGACTGAACACAGAGTCAGAAACGCCTGGGTTCAAATCCTACTTCATATACCTATTAGCAGTATAAACCATGAGCAAGGTATAACCTCTATGAATCTGTTTCCTATCTGTAAAATGGGGATACTAATTTTAGTATATATAGTTACTGTGAGATTCAAATGAGATAATGTAGGCCAAAAGCTTTGCAAACTTTAAAGTTCTTTATTAAATTACTACTATTAATGTTGAGTTGTTTCAGTCCTGTCTGACTCTTTGTGACCCCATTCGGGGTTTTCTTGGCAGAGATACTGGAGTGGTTTGCCATTTCCTTCTCCAGCTCATTTTACAGATGAGGAACTGAGGTAAACATGGTTAGTGACTTGCCCAGGGTCACATAGTTAATAAGTGTCTGAGATCAGATTTGAATTCAGGTCTTCCTGACTCCAGGCCTGGCTCTCTATCCACTGTATCACCTGGCTGCCTCCTTAAGTGCTATATTCAATTATAAATATTATTAATATGAATATCATTGGAGATATTGATTGAAATTAGATTGTGGAAGCCTGAAAATTGCAAAATAAAGTTTTTGGTTTTTATCCCGGAGGCAATTGGGAAGCACTAAAGGGTTCTGAACAAGAAAATGTCTTAGGGAGACTTTCCTATTACTGCTGGGGGCACCACCATCCTCCCAGTCACTCACACTCACAACCCACCAAGTCTTGTCAAATGTACCTTCACAAAATCTCTTGTCTACTACCTGTTCTCTCCTTGGACTCCACCACCACATATTGTTGTTGAGTCATTTCATTCGTGTCTGACTCTGACTCTATTTGGGGTTTTCTTGGCAAAGATACTAGAGTGGTTTGCCATTTCTTTCTGCAGCTCATTTGATAGATGAGAAAACTGAGGCAAACAGGGTAAAATGACTTGCTCTAGGCCCTTATCACTTCACACCTAGACTATTAACAATGACCAGCTTGTTGGCCTTTCTGCCTCAAGTCTCTCCTCACTCCAGTCCATCCTTCACTCTGCTATTAATGTGATCTTGCTGAAAACCATAGGTCTGACTGTGTCAACCTCCTATTCAATAACATCCAGTGTTTCCCTGTTGCCTCTACTATAAAATATAAAATCCTCTGTCTTTTGAAGTCCTTTATAACCTGGCCTCTTACTGCCTTTACAATCTTCTTAAAATGTTATTTCCTCCATATACTATAAAGGCTAGTCCTATTTTCTATTTTTCTCATAAGACGCTCTGTCTCCTGACTCTAAAATCTTTCACTAGCAACTGTCCTCCATATCTGGAAAGCAGTCTCTCCTCACCTTTGCCTCTTGGTTTCCTGGGCTTCCTTCAAGGTTCAGATAAAATTCCACCCCTAGTCCTCTGTAATGTTATTGCCTTCCTTTGAGATTATCTCCAAGGTAGCCTGTATATAACTTATTTGTACAGTTATTTGCATGTTGTGGCTCTTCCTTCCTTTCCCCCCAGGAGATGGTAAGCTCCTTGAGGGCAGGGTCTCTTTTTGCCTTTCTATCCCCATTGCTTAGAACATAATAGGTGTTATATATATATAACATAATGTATATATGTATATGTATATATATGTATGTATGTATGTATGTATGTACCTTTTGCCTTGCCTTGCCAAGAAAAAGACCAAAAACATAGACACCCAAGGAGTTACTGAAGTAGCATAAGTGAGAGTTCATGAGGCCTTTGAAGAGGTGTAATGGTCCTGGGAGTGAAGAGGAGAAAGATTCAGGAACCTGGAGCTAGAATGGAGAAGACTCAACACCTGGCTGAATAGAAGGGGTGAGGGAGAAAGAAGATTCAAGGACAACTCCAAGATTATAAACCCAGGTGACAGAAGTGGGAAAAGTGGTTCGTGAACAATAACTGATATTGAAAATCAATCTGTTTGCCCCAGTTGAATGTAGGCTCCCCAAGAGTAGGCACGGTAGCATTTTAAAATCCATGCATCCCTGGCTCCTGGCACAATGCTTCACACACAGTAGGACAAGTAGTAAATGTTCATTGAGGGGAAATCAATGTTTTCCTCTGGCATCTTAGCACTGTGCCTAATAAATGTCTATTGACTGACCAATTATTGGCATCTCACCTCCTCATAAATTCAGTTTCCATTATTATGTGTGGAAAATGTTTTTTTTTGTGACATGAAGCCATCTCCTGGATATCTATATCAGATCTCCATTAACATCCCTCCTGTTCTGCGTAGGACATGGACAAGAAGGAACAGGTAGGATGCAGGGAACCTGCTAGTTGGTTAGCCTACAAAGCACTGTTCATACCAGGGAATCTATGTTAGCTCTAAAGAAAGTAATAGTTTGTATCTAGAAGGGGGGCCCATGAGCATAGTATGCAAAGGACATGATTAGGGTTGGTTCTGGTCTTGACCTCCAGGTCATCTTTTGTGGATGGTGACAGAGAGGTGTAACAGTTCTCTTTAAAATTTTCGAGAGGAAGGGGTTAGTTCTGAATGTTCTAACACTGTAGTTGAATGGAGAGAAGGTTGAAATTATCTGAGGTAATTCAATCAAGGAGCTATTGAGAAGGCAAGTGCTTCTGAAAGAGTAATTCCCTCAAGTGTATTTCACCCTACTAAATGAGGAATGTGGGAGATTACTGGACCATTTTATTGCCTAAGTCCCAATATGTTTTCATTGCCATTGAACAATAAAAGTGTCCAGGGACAGGGTTATAAGTAAGCAGAGTAGGAAAATACTCTGGTGTTATTGGAGAAATGCCAGGAAGAATTTTAAACCTAAATCTCTTCCATTGCTGACTCTTTAAACTCTACCATTAGAAAGCCATTGCTTTGGGTTAAGTAATGTTTAAAAAATATCACTGTAGTAACATATTAAACAATGCCAACTACTAGCTGTGTATTAATTAATTTAACACATCTTTTCCCCACCCTGTTGAATTCTCTATAGGATGTTATATAAATGATAAGAATGAATAAAAAACATAATGGAGAGACGGGTCTAGACAACAGTGGTCAAAGCTGAGAGTATAGGTTGGTAAAATAGTGTGGAGGGCTCTTGGGAATAAGGAGTAGCATAAATGTACTAGGTTCTGGGGAAAATTTGGAAGTATCAAAATGGGAACCAGAAGGAAGAGGAAGGAAGGTACCAAAGGCCACAGAATAATTCTCTCTCTCTCTCTCTCTCTCTCTCTCTCTCTCTCTCTCTCTCTCTCTCTCTCTCTGTCTGTCTTGTCTAACAATTTTATGACAGGCTGTCCTTGGAAGTTTCTAAAATATTTTAGTATGTCTAAAGAGGAACAAATCTTTCTTCAACTAACCAATAAACATTTATTAAGTGACTACTATATTCCCAGCATTGTGGTAAGAGCTGGGGTATACAAAAAGAGGCAAAAAAGGTCTCTGCTTTCAAGGAATTTACAATTTAAAGGGGGAGACAATGTGCAAACACACACATGCACAGAGCAAGTCATATACACAATAAATAGGAAATAATAGTGGGGAGGAAATAGAATTAATAGAAGTTAGGGAAGGTTTCCAGTAAAAGATAAGGTTTTAGTTGGTACTTAAAGGAAACCAGGGAGGTCAGCAGGTGGGGTGAAGGAGGGACAGTGTTCCAAGCATGTCGAACAGCCAGAGAAAATGCCCAGTGGTGAGTAATGAAGTATCTTGTTTGTGGAACTGCCAGGTGGCCAGTGTTACTGGATCAAATAATATATTTTGGTGAATAATGTGTAAGAAGACTGGAAAGGTAAGAGGGACCTAGGTTATAAAGGGCTTTGAATGCCAAAGAGAGGATTTTATATTTGATACTGGAGGCAATAGGGAGCCATGGGAATTTACTGAGTAGGAGGGTGACATGATCAGACTTGTACTTTAGGAAAATCACTTTAGTAACTGATTGGAGGATGGCTTAGAGTAGAGAGACAATTGAGAGAGGCAGACAAGCTGGCTGGCTAGTCCAGGCATGAGGTGATGAGGGCCAGTACTAGAGTGGTGATAGTGTCAGAAAAGGAGGTGTATTTGAGAAATATTGCAAAGGTGAAATTGAAAGGCCTTGGCAACTGATTGGATATTGGGGTGGGAGTGAGAGTGGGGAATCGAGGATGACTTCTAAGACAGACTTAGAGGATGGTGTTGCCCACTAATATTATAGGGAAGGTAGGAAGGAGAGAGGGTTTAGGAAGAAATAAAATTAGTTTTGCTTTGGACATGCTGAGTTTAAGATATCTATTGGACATCCAGTTCAAGATGTTTGAAAGGCAGTTGGAGATGTGAGGTTGGAGGTCAGCAGAGTTTGGCAGGATAGGTAGATTTGAGAATCATCAGCATAGAGATGGTAGATAAATCCATGGGAACTAATGAGATCACCGATCAAAGTTGTATAGAGGGAGAAGAGAAGAGGGCCCAGGACAGAACCCTGAGGGACACCTCCAGTTAGAGGGTATGATACAGATGAGGAGCCAGGAAAAAAGTGCCTTGAGGAAAAATAATATGATAAGTAGGAGAAGAACTAGGAGAGGGTTGTTTCCTGAAAACCTAGAAAGAAGAACATATCAAGGAGGAAAGCTGTGTTAAAAGCTGCTAAGAAGACAAGGAGAATGAGAATTGAGAAAAAGGTCATTGGATTTGGCAGCTAAGATTCATTAGTATCATTAGATACTAATGAGAAAGCAGTTTCAGTGGAATGATAGGTTGGAAGCCAGATTGTAAGGGGTTAAAGAGAGAGGAAATAAAGTGGAGGCACCTGTTATAGATAGTCTTTTTAAAGGTTTTAGCTACAAACAACAGAAGAGATATAGGATGATAGGAGGGATAGAACAATCAAGTGAAGGTCTTTTTAGGATGTGGGAGACATATGCATATTTGTAGACAGTAGGAAATGAGCAGGTAGACAGGAAAAAAAATGAAAGTCAGTGAATGATTAGGGATAACAGACAGGACAATATATTGGAGATGATGGGAGAGAATGGGATCACTTGAACAAGGAGTAAGCCCACTTCATCATATGAGGTAGGGGTAAAGGAAGAGATTATAGTAGAGACATCTGAATCATAAGAGATAAGGGAGAGAGGAGAAGAAGCAGCTAGGGTGAATGGCTTTTAAGTTTTTCTCTAAAATATGAGGTTAGGTTCTCAGCTGATTGAGGAGAGATGGAAAGGTTTGAAAGAGTTCCTGTGGAGAGCAGGATAGTAAGTTGGTAAAGGATGTATATAGTAAGATTGCCTAGCAGCAGTGAGGGCCCAGTTGAGGTTGTGTAATATAAATTTGTAGTGGAGCCAGTTAGAATGGTGGCATGGTTTTCTCCATCTTCATTCAGCAGCACGTGTGTAAAAGCAAAAGTAATGAGTAGTGGGAGTCCAAGGTTAAGGGTAGTCTGGGCACAACTGGTGATATTATAAGGGTCTAGGGATTCAAGAGAGGAGGACTCTAGGGTTGAACTGGTTCACCAATGGGTTGAGATAGGGAAAAGAGGAGAGAGTGGTTAGGTCAGAGGAGATGACCTGAGAGAGAATTGAGGAGCTGAGGAAGTGGAAATCATGGTGAGGATGAAAAGCAGGGTTTTGCTAGGAAAGAAAGACAGAGGTGATAAACCAATAGATTATGGTTAGTTAAGGGGATTTCAGAATTCTTGAACATAGAGGTGGTACATTTGTGGGTGATGGCAAGATCAAGTGTAAGTTCATATTTGTATATAGTTGAGGTTCATGGGAAGTTAGTAGGTATGGTAAATAAGTGGTGAATATGTTTGAGGGAGAGTCACTATGTAATTCTCTAGTATTTAGGGCAGGATTTGAAGACGAAAGAAAAATTATAAGGTAGGTTCCAAACTCATCAAGGAAGACAGGGGAATGATCTAGGGGTCTGTAGATAACTACTAGTATTTTAAGTGGATTGTAAATATGAATAACATAAACAAATCTCAAAGTAAGAGATGTTACTGAGTGAAGGAGGGAGGAGAGAACCTGAAAGTGGCAACAGGAAGCAAAGAGCTTCCAACCCCTCCCCTACCAAAACTGGACGAGTGAGCTCAGGAGAATTCATGGCCAGGGAAGCTGGGTCATCAGGGGGTGAGAGAGGCAAGTTTCAGCAACAGCTAGTAGTCATAGGTCATGAGTGACCACTAATATTAATAATTGTTTATAGTACCAAACCTTGAAAAGATTATGTAAAAGAAGATTAGCCACAGATATTTTTCATTTTCCACTTTTCAAATAATCATTAATGGGCTATTAAAAAAAAAACACAATAAAAACTTGTTACACTTTCCTTCCATGTCAGCAATCTGAGAACTTTGCCTTGGGCAATGTTTGATTCACTAATGAATGGCAAAAGACAGATGGAAAAAAAGAACTGATCAGTTGTCCCATAGTAAAGGCTCACCTCTAGTAGAATGAAAACATTGTGAATAGAACACCAACAGTTTACAAGTCTTAAATCTTTGGAGTTTGACTATAAACTTCAGACTGAAAGATTGTGTTGGAAAGTTGTGTAAACCTCATAGTCTTTAGACTATGAAATTAGAATGAAAGGGAAATATTTGGTGAGTATCTTCTGGATTTGTATTTGATATGACTCTCACCATCTAGAAATGTTTAGAATAAGTTCTTAGAAAATCTCTAGAGTAGGAAGGGTTTTTTCAGTTATCTTTGTGTTTTGGACCTTTTTGGTAGTCCAGTGAATTCTCAGAATTATATTTTTAAGTGTAAACAATAAAATACGTAGAATTACAAAGGAAACTAATTATAATGAAATATTGTTACCATAATATTTTAAGGCAATTTCATAGATCTCAGGATAAGGTCCTCTACTCCGAAGGCTCAAGATTCCATAGAAATATTGTCTTAGAAGACCTCCCAGAAGTCTTTCAATATTAGGCTGTTTCTGTAGGATGGTTTTGCTAATTTTTAGAGAAACCAAGTGGTTTTATATGTGGTATGATTTCAGTCAGCATGGAGCAGGTTGCCTAACGTAAAATATCAGTCCTTCCTCCTGTCATCAGACATCTAGAGTTTTATTGTTTTGATTTCTGAAAGTCTTTTGTTTCTCTGCTTCTTCATTGCCTACTCATTACTCAACTCTTTGCAATGTGACTTTTGTTCCTATTCTTCTGCTGAATCTATTTCTCTTTCCTCTTCCTCCTCCCCCTGACCCCAAGGTTATTAATGATTTTCTTTATGGAAGACTCAAGACCCTCGGCCTCTTCCTTCCTGGCCTGTGCATCATTTGAAACTGTTGATGCCTTCTTTTCTGCCTTGGCTTCTATGACCATAGGCTACTGTGGTATTCCTATGACTTTTCTGACCGTGATTTCTCTTTCTTCCTTTTCTGACTCCTCATTAATCTTTTGCTCCTCGATTGTTGGTGTTCTTCAAGATTCTTTCCTTCATCACCTTTCTCAACCACTCTCTGTGAAAGTGACATATCTTGTTCTCAAATTCCTCGTGAGCTTTGTCTTAACCACTTTTGTGCTCTTGTGACATTCTCCTCATGTGATAGATACTTGTGCACTATCTGCCTCCTCCATTTTATCCTAAATTCTTTGAGAATGTGGACTGTGCTTTCTTTATCATTTCTATCTTTCTATCTCTGTTATCTCTATTTCTGCCATTATATGTCACTATACAGTTCTTAATAAAAGATTGTGAAATTCAATTACCTCAATTCTTAAGTCTACCAAAATGCAAATAAATACCCTGATGAGGGTCTTGTCTAAGCCCTTAACAACTAACAATCTGTCAGCTAACACCCTACTGGGAATTTAGTAGCCAAGGGTAGGCAATTTTAGAGGGAGGAAATAGGCCATTGATAAAGGAATTGTGAAGATATCAAGAATTTCAACTTCTCAATTTTACTTACTGGAAGTAAACCTATATTCTAAATTACTAATGTAAACCCTCTTGATTTTGCAAATGAAAATATTGAGACCAAAGAGATTAAGTGACTTTCCGAGGTGATAGATGGTGTCAGTATCACAACTGGGACTCAAACCCAGATCTTCTGCTATCAAAATTGATTCCTTTTTCCATCAGATCCCACAACCTCCCTAAAATTACTAGCTCTGATTTTTTCCCCCTGAATCCACCAGGTGCTGAACACTTAGCACAGTGCCTGACACATAGTAGGTACATAGTAAATGTTTATTGAATTGGACTGTCTTCCTGCATTCATGAGTTATTTTGGCATCACATTGTTCATCTTTTGTTTTCAAAAAGAAGCAATGCCATCATGATGGTGGGGTAAAAGAGTGGGTGATGGGTGAGGTCTTGACTTGCATGTGAATTGTATTTAAGTGAGGCAGAGTTGTACAAAGTCCTTAGCCTCATTCTCTCTTCCAGAGTCATCAGAGTCTAGTGGCAGGATGAAAGGCAAGATGGTTGGTGATGGCCCAGGATGCAGTGAATGACCTTGATATCTTCAAAGTCTGACCAGGCTCTAAGTACTCCACAGTGGCTGCTTCAATGTCTTCATGGCCGTTGGAATAAATCATTCTCATCCACCGAGGGGAAGTCTTCATATACTTGGGGTAGACATCCACCAACTCACTGACAGGTTTGAGGCCTGTCAGTTATCTTCAACCTCATTTAGCTCATCTGCCAAGATGTTTTTACCAGGGGGTGGCTGCTGTGTGTGCTACAGCTTCTTGCAGCTACAGGTGAGAGTTGGGTGACAGGTGGACACCAAAGGTGGATAAACAGCCCTGAAAAGGGTATATGGGATGTTTAGGGAGGACTAACACCTTTGGTGTGAAGGTGTAATGTAGATGTAGCCTATAATGATGGCTATTTAGACTTAAGGGTCTTTGCTGAAAAGAAATCAACCAAGTCCCTTGGTAACATCCTATTCTCTCTCTATTGTTCTTCTCCTCAACTATCATATTCAGGTTATTGGTCACAGAGTATTTACTAGTTATATTGCATTAGGTTTTATTACATTTATTAAATTTCTCCAGCAGTCATGATATGCAAAATTCATTGCATTAAGAGTCTGTTGTGTTGAAACACAGAACCTGACAGATATTTTAAATTTACCAGTCTTCTTTTCTATATGTAAGGAACAGATCTTTTTCAATGTAGTTGTTTTCTAGGACATTTGATTGATTTATTTTTGCATACTCTAATTTTTTTTAAACAAAAAGGACATTGAAAATAGTCCTGTGTATTTAACAATGAAAGAGCTAATGTTTCTTGCTTTTCTGTATTGATTTCCATTTGTTGCAGATAATAGAGTTTAGAGAAGAGGAGATTATTTTAAGGATAGTCCCAGTTGAAAAACAGATCCAGGTTCTTAGTATTTTCTTTCCTTATAGAATCCAACTAGGCAGCTTTTATTTATATTTAAGGAAGAATTTCTAAAACCAAGAAAAATGGGTAGGTGGGGGCTAAGTCCACTTATAATTTTTGTAGGTTTTTTGCACCTTTAAGCAAAGAGCAAATTTTATACATTCAGCTTAGTTGGACTATGGACTATGTTTAATCACATGGAAAACTTTGTTATTTGCACAGTCTTGAGTATTTATCAAGAATTGAGGCTTGTATAATGTGATTCATCATCAGCTTGAAGGAGAATTCTTTTTTAGAGCTGAGCAATGACCCCTCTCCTCATCCTCATTTGTCAATGAGAAACAGTATTGATGAAGTATGAAGGATGTTCTTTGAACAAATCTAATAAAGCTTAGATATCTTAATAATAGTAATACATATTTAATGGATAAAGGCATTCCATTCATTAAAGAAGTCTCTTTGGAAAGCTTTAAACTTACTCCATTGATCAAAACAGCTTTGGAACTCATCTTTAATATTACTGTCAAATCTGTTGAACCACACAAGAGAATCTGTCTTCTTATTTTGTAGTTACATCTGTTTTTGACCCCAAATGATATTATTCACATTAGTCAGCCTCATTTCATTCACTGGCTTTGGCTCTGAATATGTTTTAGCTGACTACAAAATGATTTGAATAATGGAAACATTACTGTAATAAGGAGGGTTTTTCCAAGGTGACTACTGTGATAGGAAAATAACAACCCATCTTGCTGCAGAGATATAAGAGCAAAAAACCGGGGGATTTGCCCCAGGGTACTAAAATTTAGAATATATTGATAGTATTTTCACTCTTTTGGCAACTAGATAATGAGCTTAGATAACTAGATAACTGAGTATATCACCTTGTTAGTAAGAATAATTCAAATAACAATTCATCATAATACAAATTTATCAGATGGTGCACTTCTTTTCCTAGAGGAAACATCGTCCTCATTCTCACCTTATCCTTATCCCCCCAACACTCCAGGAATGGCCTCCCTAGCAATGCCTTTATGATGTCTAAGGGTCTTTGCTCATGGAGAACAATGTCCCAGGGTTTCTGTCTTCTTTTCACTAAGAGAGGCTTGTGTCCCAGGGTCTCTCTTCACTTTTTTCCATTGAATTTTTCTTAACAAAAACTCATTTGAGGTTATTGACAGGCTGATAAGATCACAGAATCATAGATTTAGAGCTGGAAGGAGCCTTGGAGGTAATCTAGTCTCATCCCCGAATTTTACGGGTGAGGCCCAGGGCGTTGGTAACAAGGTCACATGAATGGGAAGCTTCGGAGGTGAGATTGGGGCCCAGGTCCCATGACTCAATAGCCAGTGCTCCTTCCACCATAGCACACGTCATGCTATTTAACCTGGTGACTTTTTGAGAAAATTCCTCTGGTTGCCAAAATTGCTAGGTATGGTTCTGTTTTTATATGTAAATTGACGTATATTTCTTTATAAAGGATCTGATGCTCACACATTTTTTTTATGCTCTGTGACCCCATTACAAAGAAGATAATTACCTTGATACTGCATGTTAAATGCAATGAGCAGCCCTGCTCACTGTCTATAAAGGCTAGGAACCATAGAGAAATTATTTCCCTTTTAATCATTAAAAAGAAATTTTTTAATGATTAAAAGGGAATAATTACATTACAAATATGTTTTAATGTTTTCTATAGGGGTTTTCCACTGAGATATATTTATTGCACTTCATCTTCTGTTTTACAAAATACCCTATGTGTTTACCTTTAGTTCCCTGCTTGTTCCTACAAATGAGCTTAGAATGTCTTAGGAATACCAGGACAGGGTGAGGAGAAGAGAAATATAGGTCTTACAACCTTAAAAGGAAGGAGCATGGGCGATAATTTAATATTTCATTTATAAACCATGAAAAGTGAAAAAAAATGATATAAACTGATGTTGAATCAATAACTTTAGGGTGATGATAACATTTCTGTTTATTGCCTTTCTGACAGGCCAGAAGATTGGCACAGTTTTTTTTAGTGGATCTTTCATACTTCCTCTCCCAGACTACTTCAGCAATGCCAGATTTCCAGAAGTAGCCCATTAATTCAGGGGCAGGAGAGAATTAAATTGTGTTTCATCTTATTCTTATCCCATAAGTAGAGTTAACTTTTTGGTTATTGCCTTGTGTAGTTTTCAAATGATATATAAGGATTGTTATCTTTATACAAAATATGATTCTCTAAGCTGTATCCTTTCTCTTCTCTGCATCAGTCATGGCACAATGTCTTGGGAATCTTTCCATACCTTCCTGTAGGCTATTAACATTGTTCAAAGAGGGGAAAATGGGTTACTTCAAGTAATAATGCTATAAAGCAAACAGGAATTATCCATTGTTGACAGGAGCTAAGAAGGATCTGCATTCAGCAACCAAGGCAGACCTTGACAAGGAGATTGCCTTTTTGCAGTTGCAAAGCTAATCACTAGCCTTTTCATTTTTATGCAACATGGTGGAACATGACCAAGAGCTGTTTTTTGAATTTGCTACATGGCACATTTAGAACATTAAATCAGGAATAAAGTATGTTTAAGACCTTTGCACAAAGCTGGAGATATTAATAACAGAACCCTGGAGTAAGAAGGAAACTTGTAATTGATCCAATCCAGCTGACTGTCTGATCGTGAATCAGAATACAACTTCCTTGATATGTGGTCATCTACTCTTTTAATATCTCTAGTTGTGGGAATTCACTACCTTATAAAACAAGCAATCTTTTCCATTTTGGGGTACATTTATAATTTTTAGGAAATTATTATTTATACCTAAGTGCATTTTGCCTCCTTGTGACTTCTATCCATTAATCCTATTTCTTCTCCCTTGAGTTAAGCAGAATGTCTTATAGTTTATCTTGTATTCTGTATGTAATTATTCCTGCTTTCTCTTTGATGTAGGTTACTTGAGAGGAGGAAATGTTTCTTTTTTTAATTTTTACATGCCCACCACAGTGCTAGGGTAAATAGCAGGTGATTAATAAATGCCTATTTATTGATGGATTGATTCCATCTTTCATGTGACAGCCCTTCTGAAATTTTAGGGCTATGATTGTGCCCTCCCTACATGTTCTTTTCCAGGTTAAACTGTTGTAGCTCCTTCAAACGAGAACCATATGACACAACTCTTAATCACTTCATATATGCATGAAGGGGAACCTGTGTCTGCATACCTTTTGTGCCCTCCGTTTATCAGCTCTTTGATTTTGGTGATAGATTCGACTGAAGTTGGAGACAATCACAGGAACAGGTAGGGCAATGACTAAGACACCACTCAGGGAGCAGATAGAACCAAAGATCTTTCCAGCAATGGTCTTTGGTACCATGTCACCATACCTGAGAAAGAAAAAAAAAATAGGTATGTAATTTTAAAAATCCGATATAAAGTTGCCTTTGAAATACCAGAAGAAATATTATAATGGTTAAAATTTGCTTTTTGCTGTTAGCCCAACATCTTTTCCATGTGCATAGAATTTCAGAATTAAAAGGAACCTTAGCATCTCAGACAAGTTTCCTTTTCATCCCTGCAAATATTATCCCATAGAATCAGAGCTATGAAGGGCCTTAAAAAGTCTAATCCAGCTTCCTTGTTTTAGTGACTTACTCAAAGTCAGAATATGACTTAGTGGCAGAGATGGCACAAGAAAACTGGTCTCCAGAATTCCAGACCATTGTTTTCTGCATTGTTTCGGGTTTCTACTAATCTATCACAACTCATGGCTTCATCAGAGAAGTTTTCTTTTTATTAATAGTCATAGAGTATGCAGATACAAATATCAACATTTATATTACAACCACGCAAAAGCTTCCTTTAAACTTTAGAGGTATCTTTGGTTGTAAAATGCCCTAGGGGAAAAAAAAGAAAGGACAGTAGTAACTCTTCAATTGTTAGTTTATCAAGATGATTAAAAAAAATACTGCAATTGGCATTTTGTATTCTTGTGCTAAAAGTTACAATGTAAATTATATAAAATACTTCCATAGTTGTTCTTTTCCAAATTGAGTAGGTCACAAAATTCAGATGGGCTTTATAAACAAAAAGGTAGCATCCATGTCCCAGGCAATGACATTGTATCTTATTTTCTTGGTCACAGCAAACTGTTAAATGGGAAAAAAAGTACAAAATTGTCCTTCATTTTTTTAGGACCCATTTCTACATCTATGGTGATAGTGGTGTACTATTGTAAAAGGGGTCAAAATGTGAAAATGATCGTACAAATAGGCTATTAAAATGTATCAGTTTAATCCTTGGTTGTCTTAAGGTGTAAGGCAGCTTGGTGGCCTACTAGAAAAATTGCTAGAGAGTTTGATTCTTGTTCCTGATACTAACTATGTGACCCTAGACAAATTATTTAACTTTTTGTGCCTCAGTTTCTTCATTTGTAAAGTGAAGAAGTTGGGTTTGATCACCTCTAGGTTCCCTTCCAGGTGTGAGTCGATTATTGCTGCAAACTGACAAATTATTGAAGGACTTGGAAGACATTCATATGATTGTCTCATGATAATTGCAACAAAGACAAGGAAGTTCAAGTGAATGGGAAAAATGCCTCCCAGGTTTTGAAAGGCAAATAATAAGCAATGGAAACATCACTGTAATAAGTAGATAGTTTTCCAAAGTGACTACTATGATAGGAAAACAACCCATTTTTGCTGCAGAGATATAAGAACAAAACAGCAGGAGATTTGCCTGTCAAGACATTATTTTCCTTTTATTTCTTAAATGGAAGGGGTTGGACTAGAGGGCTTACTTATAAAGGACCCTTTCAGTCCCAATATTCTCATATTCCCAAAGGCACCAGGAAATATTGCTTCATGAGATATTTATTCTTCTTCCAAAATGTCTCTCTCATCATGAGCATAAGGTATAGAATTAGAAATTGATGTTTCAAAATATTTTGTGGGCAACGAAAAAGTAGTAAAATGTTTTGATAAACTTTGAAAAAATTCTACAAAGGAAATGGTTATTTACCTTGATGGCTAGTGACTTCAAGGCAAATTTCAGTATAGTGGAAAATAGCAAAACTATACTGAACATTTTCTTTAGAGATCAATATATGGAACCAGTTGGTGGCTAGGTGGCACAGTGAGTAAAGCGCTGGCACTGGAGTTAGGAAGCACCCAAGTTTGGTTCCAACCTCAGACACTTAACACCCACACACACACAAAACCTAGCCGTGTAACCTTGGGCAAGTTACTTAACTCCAATTGCCCTCCAAAAGGAAAAAAAAAAGATATGGAACCAGTCAAAGGCTTATACTCGAATCAGAAGCCTCACAGCTGGACATCATAAAGATTATCTTTTGGTCTAGAGCAGGGATGGGAAACCTGTGGTCTTGAGGCCACATGTGGCTTTCTAGGTCCTTGGGTGTGGCCTTTTGACCAAGTCCAAGTTTTACAGAACAAATCCTTTTATTAAGGGGATTTGTTCTGGGAAGTTTGGATTCAATTAAAGGGCTGCACCTCTAGAATCTAGAGCCTAAAAGTGTTGGATGTGGTAAGCATCAAAAGACATCATAAACTTGAAATTGATGTTATCTTAATAAACAGAAAAGTAAAAGCATATAGGAATCCCAGTCATTTGATCCATTGTGTGTATGTACATTTAGTTGGATGCCAGGCTAGCTGAATCAACAGTCAAAGTAAACACCAGATTGGAAGAAAAGCTGATGATAAGAAGACAGCAGCTCCACTTCAATCTGTTTCTACTTTAATGGAGCTCTGATCTCATTGATGTAGGTACTTTCCCCACTAATATTGACCAAAGGAGTGTAGTGAGAATGAAATATTATAGATAACCTGAGAAATACAAAAGAAAATAGATCTGGAACTGAAAGTACCTCAAAGGTCATCCTTTCCAGACCCCTCATTTATATGCAAGGAGACTCAAAGTCACATAGGCAAAAAGTAATAGAGGTGGGATTCTATAGTCATTACCAGAACACAAGGGTCTCCAGTTTGTTGGGTAGATCCTTTCTGGAGGATTTACATAATGATGTGGTCAATAATTAGGCAGAAGGCATGAAGCCCTTGGGTTTTATATTCTTGGGCTCAAAGTCACTGCAGACAGTGACTGCAGTCATGAAACTAAAAGATATTTGCTCTCTGGAAGGAAAACTATGACAAATCTGAATAGCATACTAAAAGGCAGAGACATCACCTTGCCAACAAAGATCCACACAGTCAAAGCTATAGTTTTTTCAGTAGCAATATATGCCTGAGAGTTGGACTAAAAGGAAAGCTGAGCAGAGCAGAATTGATGCTTTTGGATTGTGGTACTGGAGAAGACTTTTGAGAGTCCCTTGGAGAACAAAGAGATCAAATCAGTCAACAATTAAAGAAATTATTTCAGGCTCTTCACTGGAAAGACAAATACTGTAACTGAAGTTTAAATACTTGGCCACATAATGAGAAGATAAGAGTTATTGGAAAGCAATTTGATGTAGGGAAAGATTGAAGGCAAAAGGAAAAGGGGATGGCAGAGGATAAGACAGGCAGATAGTACCATGGAAACAATAAACATGAACTTAGACTTCAAGAGAGTCAGACACGACTGAACAACAAGGAGGACTTGGGACCCACACAACTGAAGGAATAGAGGATTTGCACTTTTCAACTGTATCTTAATAAAATCCCCAGGGAGTGACTGCAGTGAAAGAAAGCATTAGGCTCTGAGAACAAGTAAGACATTGGAGAAAGGCAAGGGAAACATGAGGACACCAGAAAAAAGACTTCTAGGAGATGTGTTACCCAATCAGCACACGAGCTCTAAGCTAGGGCACATTTTACCTTGGATTGTACATGTACTGGTGGGGGAGTGTGTCACAGATTTGGGGGAAATGTTTTGGACTAATTTTTTCTTTATAATAATTAAATATGCATGACTAATTGATATCAGCTAAGAATTATTGGGGAAAGTGCATCAGTGTGGGCTTGTGAGGTAAAGTATTAAATAATTATGCCCAACCTATCGGGGGTACCATTAAAGCCCTGAGGGTGAGATGTAATACCCACCATCTGGTAACTGTTTGCTAGTCTGAGTTTGTGCTGGATTGAAAGTCAATAATCTCGTACAATTTATTGTTGCCATAATTGGGACTTGACATGACTCTCATGGAGGTTTGGTACACTTTCATGGAGATACATACAATTAATATGTAAATTGGGCAACGTGGAGACAGGGACTAGTTGTTGTTAGAACACTCTTTTCTTCCTTTTACACATACCCTTGTTCTTTACACATACTCTTCTTTTTTTTGTGGAGGGGGGAAGGCAGGGCAGTTACTGTTATGTGACTTGCCCAAGGTCACACAGCTAGTAAGTGTCAAGTGTCTGAGGCCACATATGAATTCAGTTCCTCCTGATTCCAGGGCTGGTGCCTTATTCACTGCACCACCTAGCCACTCCCACGTACCCTTTTTCTTAAATAACATTTCCTCCTTCTTAAAGGCAGTATTGATATTCATTTTAAACATCTCATCTATTAACAGATTGGTAGTTGGAGATAGGGGATGTCCAATATGATTTGTACTGAGCCTTGGATTTCCCTAGGAAAGAGACAGCTTGGTATGATGAAGAGAAGCTTGGGTTTAGACCAGAGGCCTTGGGTTCAGATTTCGCTACTGTGTTATTTGTGGGAAGTCATCTATCAATTTGAGCTTTAGTTTTGCATCTGTAAAACAAAGGAGTGGATTAGAAATATTCTGCATTCTCTTACAGCTCTAAATCTATGATATTATGATGGTTTTGGGTAGTTGCCATAGATGTTAGCTTGAGATCTAGCTAAGACAGTGCTTATTAGCACAGTGCCTGACACATAGTAGGCATTAAATAAATGTGTACTGATTGATTGATTCAGTGACTGATGAGACAGGAGCCTGCTCAGGTGGAAGGGTAGAACGTAGACTTTTGCCTTAAGCCATGGGGGTGGGGGGGTCTTGCTTTTTTTTTTTTTAAGTTTACATCATTCATTTCCACAAGATTTTGATTTACAAAATTTCTCCCCATTTTTCCCCTACCCACCACCCCAAAATAGCGATCCCACTGACTATCTCCTCCCCCAATCTGCTCTCTTCCATATCTTCCCCCAATCCCCTTCTGACTTCCCAGTAGTGGGGGTTTTGCTTTTTCTCACCAAATTAACTATTTACTAGAGATCTCATCTATATTTTTCCCTACAGAAAGAAGTAAAATATCTTTATGATAAAAAATACAAATTGTATCTTTGTATCTTAGGATACAAAGATTTTTAACTACTAATATTTATGCATTTGACTTTTGAAATTTATAGATATTGCCTGCGAGACTGCTTGCTTTTAAATGATGATCTTTTTCTGTCCTTGGCAAAACTGCTTATACAAGTTTGGCTCCTCAGAGTTCCTTATATTCCATGTTCTTAAATTTTATGCTAAGACTAGCAGTATTATAAATTCCATTTTTCCTGCTGTCCTTCAGATTCTTGATCTTATGTAGTTAGTCTAATCTAAAATTCCTTCAAAAACTCATTGAAGTTACATGGTTTTATTTAAGACTTGATCCATGGCTCATGCAGGGTCTCTAGAGTGTTACACAAAAGAAATATTTAACTCAATTCAATAGAAAAACATTTATAGAGAAAAAAATAAAATAGAATTTAATCATGTATTGAGTTGTAGTTGTTCTTGTTTTGTTTTTCTTTTTACAAACTAGAGATGGGAATTATAATTTTTTTTGGGGGGGAAGGCATCTTTTTACCCATTACGTTTATATCTTTTCTTTCTAGTCTTTCTCCTCTTCTTACCAGTTGTGAGATAGGAATGAAATGAAAGCATTCTTTCCTTGATCCTTATCTACTGTGGACTACTGTTATATCTTCCCTCTTCTTGGAGTTTCTATTAGCTAAGTGCTATAAAGAAGTAGATCATAATAATAATTTTAAATTTATACAGCTATGCTGGGCAATAACAGGCTCAAATTCTACGTTTGGTATTAGGCAGTGTTCCTCAGAGAATGGGGATCTAGCCTTGAGGTCAGAAAGGTATAGTATCAAATCTCTGGCTCATAATGGCTTTGTGGTGATGGACAAATCACTTAACCTCTTAGTATTCTAGGCATTTCTCTAATATTACAGGTTTCAGAGAAGGTGCCATCTTGCTTTGGTAGTAGGAGTTTCCTCATGCAGGAGTTTTTTTGATGAACTCACAGGTCCAGCCCCAACTCCCTTGAGGAGCAGACTTCTGTTTGTGGTGAAGAAGATAGATAATTGTTGACAAAACACACAACCTTTGGTCTGTCAATATTTTAATCTTGAAAATTCTTCAAAAATTTTACACAGAATCTTAAGGTACCTTCTCCCACAAATTTCTCATTGGTGCTCATTATATGATACCAAAATAACTGGTATGGTAGAAGAATACATTGTTTGAGAAGATATGGTTTTTCATGGCATAAGTCTGCTTATATGAAATAACATGGATGGATTCCATAGTAATTTAGCATCTCAAAAAAAAATCCAATTTTACTTTACTGAATTTTTCATGTGTGAATTGGTTGTACTTCCATGTTGACATGGTCTCAGTGCATTATTGACCTCTTCCAGGACCTTCTGATTTAACCCATTCTTGCTAGTGTCTGTCTCCTTCCTCAACCAATTTCTTGTAGGACAAAATACACAATCCTCATCCTGGTCAATAAGTCAATAAACATTTATTATCTGCTGTGTGCCAGGCATTATACTAAATGCTGGCAATAAAAAAAAAAGGCAAAAGATAGTCCCTTCCTCCCAAGGAGGTCACAATCTAGTGGAATGATTTGAAGCCCTTCACCTGGTTCCCAGGTACCTTTCCAGTCTGATCTCATAAGAATTCCCTTCAAATACTTTCTGCTTCAGTCAAATTGGCCTACTAGATATTAAAATCTCCCAGCCTATGCCTAACTCTACATACGGAATATACTTCTTCCTTGGGATACCTTGTAAAACACTTTGTCAGCTTTGAAGCACTATTCAGAAGATACCTCCAACATGAAATTTTCCATGATTTCCCTGGTTATTAGTACTTTCTCTCTCTTTAAATTACTTTGTCATTACTCTGTATTTCGTGTGTGTGTGTGTGTGTGTGTGTGTACATGTTGTGTGTGTGTGTGTATGTTTCCTCCCAGTGGAATGTTCCTTTGAAGGTAGGGATAGTTAGCTTATTATCTTCACATTTTTAGTGTCTTATACAGTAGGCACTTAAAAAATTCTTAACTAATTGAACAATCCCAAATAGCATTATCCAAAACATAAGAGGTTACAGTTTTTGACAAATCTGATTTCATACACTTACTGTGTGACCATGACCTTTTTTGCCCCAATTTTTTTCATCTGGAAAATGAGCTGGAGAAAGAAATGGCAAACCATTCCAGTATCTTTGCCATGAAAATCCAAAAAGGGGTCAGGAAGAGTCAAATATGACTGAAAAAAATGACTGAACAATCTATTGAACTACATGCTAAGGCTAAAAGATTGATGGCCCTGCAGTCAGAGAACTTGTTTTCAAATCCTAGCCCTAAAAATACTATCCCTAAAAGTTCTATAAAATCATTTAACTTCTTTGGGTCTCAGTTTCTTAATTTGATGGTAGAAAAGAACAGGTAGGGCTTATCTCTTTAGATAAGATATAGCCTGCTACTTACCGAGTTTGGTTATTTTATTGTAGGCACCAAAAGAGAAAAAAAGGAAACCAAGTATTTTGCAAGTAACCATAAAAATAACCTAGATCTTGGTGCAAAAAGAAGAAAATGCTAATTTCAAAATAAAGCCTAGATGCTTATTTTAACTCACTTTTCCTCTTAGAATTAGCACAGCCCAAATTAGTAGGTATAAGGAAAAGCAGTGAATGGATTTCTAAACAGATGCTCTGAAACTCAGAAATAGTGTGTGCTTTATATAGGGCAGGTGCTGCTATAATAAATATACTCTTTATTTCAATGATTACAATGGCATCTAAAACATCCTTTATTTTGAGGGTGTAGTTATATTGTGTTGCAAACAGAAGCTGTCTTTTAAAAAGTTAGATGAAGGGGACTGGGGTTTGTATAACACCATGGGGAAAGCCATTAGCTTTCTGTATTTCTTTTAAAAACAAGTATTGATTCTATGTTTGAGTTCTTTTCCTGCAACTAGGTCACTAGAAATTTCTGAGTGCAGGTCAAAAAGAGCTCCAGACCAGTTCTACTGATCTAAAAGCTGACTTACTTTACTAAGTAATAATTCTAACCCCCCAATGGTTTTGGAAACTGTGTCACCTCACTTTGGCTTTCTAGGATGCAATTATCTACTTTGCCAATTTTTTTTTTTTAGCAATTGGGGTTAAGTAACTTGCTCAAGGTTACATGGCCAGTTGTTTCTGGGTGTGGTGCTGAGTGTCTGAGCCCGGGATTTGATCTCCAGGTCGTCCCGGCACTGGAGCCAGTGCTCTTACTCGCTGTGCTACCTGGCCGCCCCTACTTTGCCAATTTTTATATTAGCCTCTGATGGTCCATGTTCATAAACAGTCCAGTTTTTTTTCCTGAGAGTGTTATAGCAGGGATGCCTATTTAACAGAAGTTCTATATGAGAAAGAGCTTCATGTATCTTCTGTAATAGGTATGTTTTATTTGGAAATTGGTATTTGTTCTCTCTTGGAATTTTACCTTCTATTATTAGACACACCTATGGAACCTATCATAATATTCTGACTACTTTGAACACTGATAAATTTAGTTTGAAAAAACTCTCTTTCCCTTTCCCCTTTAAAGATGATCAAATGGAATATCACAATCTGCTTATCTTACAAAAATTATTGACACACCAAAAAAAAAATGCAAAATGAAAAAAAATAATGCAGAGACATCAGGACATGAATAACTAAGAAGTCTGGCCACAATTTCTACCAAATTAGGAAGGGAGGCAGACTTTTGTTAAATGATTTGGTGACTGATTAGTGGTATATAAATAGTCTGCGCAGAGACACTTCATTAAAGAAATATTCTAACATTATCACTCAGTATTTTGCAAGTGCAATAACACAAAATTTCCACCAGGGAGCAGAAAAGGCTAAATTACAACTGGCAAACCTTACTGTCTATTCAGGTGTCCCCTACAATTGGAGAGGGAGAAAAGTATTTCCCATTAAATTGCTTTACTGATTCCTTATCTTTTATCTAGACCCACACAACATTTTAGAGGTATTTGCAGCAACTTTTCTTAAAAAAAAATGTCAAATAGGAATAGGGGCAGGAAGATAAGTGTGTGTGTGTGTTTGTGCATGCATTTAAGTAAGAGGTGTAAACAATCCAGAATACACCTTGCTGTTTGTTTTAAAATGTTTTGCTTTTTATTTTTAAAAGAAAGAAGTAATTTGTACATTGTGAAACTTTTATATAGTTCCATCAGAGACACTCAGGAATAAGAACTCTATTGTGGAAAAAGATAAGAAATAGAGAGGGAAAAGGAGAGAGAGAAAGTGAAAGAGAAAGAAGGGAGAGAGGGAGGGAAGAGAGAGAGACAGAAGAATGGGAAAAGGGAAGAAGGGAAATGGAGAAAGAAAGGGAGAGGAAGAGAAAAAAGAATGGGAGAGAGGGGGAAGGAAACAGGAGAGAGGGAGGGATGGATGTAGGGAGAGTGAAAGAAAGAGTGAGAGAGGGAGGGAAAGGATTAGAGAAGGAGAGAGAAAAGCAAGGGAGGAAGGGAGGAGGAGAGAGGCAGAAAGAAATAGAGACCTTTTAGCAACTGTATTTAATATATTTGTTCTTTTTTTTCAGTTGAGTTTATCCACTTAGAAAAGAATTTGTTAACAAGTGTAAAAGCTGAAACACTTTCCCCTCTGTATGTGTGTGGGTGTGGGTTGGGAGGGGAGGGAGAGGCATTATGGTGTAGTAAATAGGGAGCTGGATTTGGAATCAGTATGACCAAGGATCAAATTCTATGTTAGACATTTACTAGCTGTCACTTAATCTTTCTGGGCCTCAGTTCCTCCTATGAGGAGGAAAATGAAGGTGTTGGACTAGATCTCCTCAGGAGTCCCTTTCAGATCTAAAGCTGTGTTTCTATGATCATTCTGCCATTTCATGTTTTGGCCAACATGGAGGCAGAAGGATGCTTTGAAAGATGGTAACTACAATAAGAAATCTTTCATAGATTTCAATCTGGAAAGAACCTCAAGGTCCAACCACCCTACTTTACAGATAAAGAAGCTGAGGCTAAATATCTTATCAAGGTGAAACAGCTACTAAGGGGCAGAGCCACTACATTAAAAGCTTGAGAAAAATATTCTTTCCTAACTGGTTACAAGCAGGTGCAGACATTCATTAATACAATCTTTCAGGTTATTTTCACTTTTGCAAATGATATCTGTCTGAATCTATGTTTTTCAGCAAAAAAAAATACCCACTCTACTTTTTTTCACTGAGGTAAAATACTATTCTAAATAATAAAAGATCACATTTATATAAAACTATGTTTTGCAAACTTCTGTACACACATTATTTGATTTGATTCTCACAACTCTGTGAGACAGGTGCTATTATTATTTGCAATTTACTAATAAGGAAATAGATTCCCATAGCCACAAGAATAAGCATGCATCTGAGGAAGTGCCTGAGACAGTATTTGAACTTTTCCTGATTGAAATTCTAGAATTTGAGTCATGGTAGTCTCATGTAGATCCACATCTATTGAGATGACTATTATCAAGGATGAATGAATGAGCAAATGAATGAATGAATTTATGTCAATACCCAGTATAACTGGGAAAGACAAAGATTGAGGGTTTTTTCTTTTTCTAATTAACTTTCAGTTTGTCAAGCTGGGCTATAATTTCTATCTTTCTGATCTTCAGAATATGTCCCTTGTCTTTAGGAAGCTTGGTCTTTGGGTGCAACAAATCAAGAAGTGAATCTTTTCTTGTAGTTTCTCTCCCTTACTCTTTCATCCCTATTATGCCTAATAAACAACTCATATTACTGTATTACTCATTATTCCCTGCATATTTTCCTCCAAAGTTCTAAAATCATTTGAGTGCAAAAGCCATGGGTTTAAATACAAAAACTAGGAATAGCAGAGGCTTTGACTTATCTATTATTATAAAGTCACTTAGAAATTATGAAGAAAAAGAGACTAATACATAATTCAACTCCATATTACTCTAGAAAGGCTTTTTTGGTGCTAAACAATCTCCTTTAAAATAATAGCTTTTATGTAGTGCTTTAATGTTTTTGCAAGATGCTTTAAAAACATTATTTCATTTGAACCTCATGATAACTATGGGAGGCAGTTGCTATTATTATCCCTGTTTAATAGATGACTAAACTGAGATAGTCAAAGGTTAAGTGACTTGCCCAGAGTCACAAAGCTAGCAGATTTTTTTCAGGGTGAATTTGAACTCAGGTCTTCCTGACTATAGGTTGGGTTCTCTATCCCATGTGCTACCTAGCTGTTTGAAAAAAAAAATTAATAGGGTCATATTTAATTAGGGATAGTCTAAATCCACCCCCAATGAATAAACCTCATAGAATTATAGAGATTCAAACAAAATAAAGCTACACTGATATAATTGCTACCCCTGTCCCAAAGCCCATTGGTATGTAACTCTCCTCATTGGTGGAAATAAATGTCCTGCTCTGCATGATGGCTGGGGTGGAGGTGTCCATAGTGGGGAGCTCCAGTCTTCTTCAGTCCTCTTTGGGAACTCTTCAAGTTTTAAGTTTTTTTTCCTTATTCTTTTTGGAGAGGAGAAGGCAGGGCAATTGGGGAAAAGTGACTTGACCAAGGTCACACAGCTAGTAAGTGCTAAGTGTCTGAGGCTGGAATTGAACTCAGGTCCTCATGACTCCAGGGCCAGTGCTCTAGTCACTGCGCCACCTAGCTACCTCCAAGCTTTAAGTTTTTAAAACATAAAGTCGCTTGTGGTGTTTCTGGCTTCCAACCTTAAGAGGGAAGATGTTAGCTTGAAGGCAAATACTATTTTTGCACTGCTTTCTACTCCCACTGTTTTGCACAGTATTTGGGAAACAGTGATTAATAAATGCTTACTGATTCTTAACCAAGAAGCATAAAGGCAATAACAAAAAATAAAATAGGTAATTTAGATAACATAACTTTGAAAACTTTTACATAAAAATGTAGTGCATTTAAGACAAGAAGTAATACAGTAACTGGGGAAAAATCTTTGTTAACAAATAGCTCTGATAAGTGTTTGGTATCTAAGATATATAGATAACTAAAAGAAATAGAAAAAGAAATAGAAAAAAGAAAGACCAAGGGTCATCCCTCAATAGAAAAAGTTGACAAAGGTTATGAATAAACATTTTTTAGAAGAAGAATTGTAAACTGTTCATCAACAGTATGATAGAATGCTTGAAATCACTAATAATAAGAGAAATGCAAATCAAAACAATCCTCAAGTTTTATTTCATATGCAGTAAATTGACAAAGATTAAAAAAAAATGGGAGTAGTCAGGGTCAGATGGGCTGTGGAGACCAGCCATCCATTGGTGGAATAGTGAATTAGTGCAAACATTTTGGAAAGCCATTTGAATTATGCAAATAAAGTGACTATTGTGTCTTTAGTCTATGACTCCGAGCTCTCATTACTAGATACATATTCAAAAGAGGTCAATTAATAAAAAGAATTTTAAATTTAAAATTCTTTTAAATATACCAAGGTATTTTTAGTGGCACTTTTTGTGTTATCAAAGAAATGGAAACAAAGTAGATTCCCATCAATTGAAGAATGACTAAAAACACTGTTTAAATGAAACAGAATATTGCTATGCTTTACGAAAAGAATATGATAAATGCAGAGAAGGAAGAAAAAATTTACACGAACTGAAGCAAAGTGAAGGAAGCAGAGCCAAGAAAATAATATATACAATGAAAAATATAAATGGGAAGAGCCACAAAAAAATTGAAAAGGGATATTGCAAATTATGAAGAACAATTTTGCCCACAAAGATACCTCTTCCCAACACATTCTTTTGCAGAATTGTGAGAGGTTCAACAAATGTGGAACGCTGAATAAAACATCAGATTTTTAACAATGTATTAATTGGTTTTGCTATATTAAAAAAAATCTTTTTCTTATTCTTTTTTTGTTGTTCTTGGTTGTAAGGGATGGGTTCTGGGGAATGACAATTGCAAAGACAAAAGGAAAGTTAGGCAATGTTAAAAAACAAAAGATCAATAAAAATCTACTAAAAATACAGGACTTTTGATTGATTTATTAGAATTTTCTTTCTATTCATTATGATCTCATAGAGTTGTTATGACACTCCAATAACATCCTATCTGTATTTAATAGACATTAAAATACATTATTACTATTAATGTTACATATTTTATTATATTAATATTTTATTATATTAATTATTACATATGGAGGATGCATGCTTGGAAGATGGAGAAATGGTTCATTCTAGCCTCCCAGGATGTCTAAAAAACCTGATTTTTCTCCAGAGGAGCTAGGGATTTTGAGTCAAAAAAAAAAAAGTGAGATTGCACTCTCCTTTTCTCCCAACTCAAGATACTGATAATTTTGAGCTACAGGTGCTTCTGGTATGTTACATTTTTACATGGTAAAATCTGAATGAATTTGATAAAATAGAGTCTTCCTTTGCATTTTAAGAAAAAAAGATATATGGAGAGAAAATAATGTCAATCTAGGGAGTAAATCAAAGAATAATCCTGTACAATATGTCCCAGGGTCAATGTATAGTCAATGACTGATCCCCTTTATCCACATCTCTGGTCTACTGTTCAAAATATCAACCTTAAAAGCATTGCAATGTCCTCAAAGAATGATTCAATTAAGCTCATTGTACTGAACTAAAATAGGAAAACAGAGAAATACATTTTGGAAAGATTTGTTTTTTTTAATAAGGACAGAAATGGAATGTTTTTTTTTTCTATTGAGGTTATCCTTCAGTTACTGGAGAATTCAATTAATGAGATGATCCTATTGTTATAACATTCCTGTTAATGCAGGTTTTTACTGTACTTATTTTCTCTTATCTTATGGGTTACAGACATAAATCCACCTATATGAGCCAAATGGAAATTGAGAAGGTAAGTGAAATACTCTGGGTGCCTGTATCGTTTATCAAAAATTGTACACAAGGTTCTTTTTTCTATAAATCTCTCAGCACATTGTGGGAATGATTCTAAGTGTTACAGTTCTTATAATAAAGTGTTGTTCTTGTATTTGGTATTCCTTAACCAGGCTTCTCCTTGTCATTTGTTCTGCTCCCTGCTCACACATCCACCCACATTAACTGGGCCATGAAGAGTTAGCAGATGCTTTGCCGCTCACTGTTACTTCCAGGGCTTTACTCAGTAAGCACCATTCCTTCCATGTTTCCACCATCAGATTATATGACTTTGCTCAGACCTCTGTCACTCTTATGTGTCAACCTCTGGGATACATCCCTATTCTCAATAGCCTCAGCACTTGACTCAAAGCATTCTTCTTTTTTGGAGGGCAATTGGGGTTAAGTGATTTGCCCAAGGTCACATGGCTAGGTTTGTGTGTGTGTGTGTGTGTGTGTGTTAAGTGTCTGAGGCTGGATTTGAACTCAGGTCCTCCTGACTCCAGGGCTGGTGCTCTATTCACTGTGTCACCTAGCTACCCAACAAAGCATTTTTTCTTTACTGCAATACCTCTCCCCATCCTTGGTGACTTCAGTCTTCATATTGATGATATTTCTAACACAGATTTTCTGATTCATGACCTCCTTAGTCACTCGACTTCAACCACCCAGAGATGGTTCCAACTTGGACCTGCCTTCACATTGCTAGAACCCTAATACTGCAATTTCTTTCTTCATTCACAAGTTCCTGCTTTGCTGCCTTTCATTGCTCACCAACCTGCTCTTCATTCCTTTGATCTTAGCTCCCATTCTCTTCATCCAGCTCATCACATATGTTCTGGCTTCCTGACTTTCTCTTTACAATCTTGACATTTTAGTTGGATATTTCAACAGGGTGCTGTTTTCCATCCTTGAAGCCATTTTCCCCTTGTCCCTAACTCTGAGTTTACTGCCACAATTTGCCTTCTGTCAGTCTCCTCTCAAGCTGCAAAGCATTGCTTTTGGAGGTCATTGAACAGTGGAAAGTAGGCAGGTGGCAGAGTGCCTAGAGCACTAGACTTGTTATTAGGAAGACCAAAGTTCAGATCCTGCCTCAGACACTTAATAGCCGTATAACCCACGGCAAGTCCTTTAACCTCTCTGTGCTGCCATTGCTACATATGTCAAATTATAGATGGATTCAGTGGCCTGTAAGGTCTCTTCTAGCTTGAAATCTACAATCTGTAATCTATGATGAATGGTCTCATAGGAATTCATGCTATTTATCCTCATCTGGGGTCTCTGCTGAATAAGAATTAATACTTCTTATCCACCTCTGATTAACTCCCCCTCTCAGGCCTGCACATCCTAAGGCTGGCCAAAGGATTTCTGGCGACTGTCACATGACCCATAGCAGTACTGTGGGTCTCATGACAGCTGCCCAAAATCCTTTGTCAAGTTGCAAGTGGCCTGTGGGCTGTATGTTGTGCAGGCCTGCCCTATTGGATGATGCACAGTTGCTGTTTTAACCCAGGGTGGGGACTTGCAGCCTTGAGGCCACATGTGGCCCTTCAGGGCCTCAAATGCGACCCTTTGACTGAATCCAAACTTCACAGAACAAATCCCCTTAATAAAAAGATTTGTTCAGTCAAACTTGGACTCTTTCAAAAAGCTACACTCAAGGCCTTGAGGTCACAGGTGCCCCACCCCTGTTCTAAACATTCTTTCTTCTTGAGCCCCAAATTTTACCCTAGTCCACTTTCTCTAAGTAGTTGACCTTGCCTTCTATTTCACTGAGAAGACTAAGATCACCCATCATAGGCTCTTTTACTTACACTTCTTTATGACTCAAAATCTGTTTTCACTTTTTTTTTTCATCCTTCCTTCTGTTCTCACAGGATAATGTCTTCCACCTGTAATATGGGTGTCATCTCACCAACCTCTCAGGATCTCTTACTCTCATCTTCAGTCATCTATCCACTAGGTACTCCTTCCTTAAGGTCTAGAAACATGCTGTAGACTGTTTTATTCTTACCTGTTACCCCTTCCTTAAGTTTATATACAATAGCACTTTCCCCCTTCATTGCTAATTTTCTAACCTACATTTCTACCTTCTACTTCCTCATTATCTACTTAAGAAAGTGTGGGGTCTAAGGTCACCAGAGATCCTTTGATTGCCAAATCCAAAGACCTTTTCTTGGATCTCCCTCCTTGACTTTGACCTTGTCTTGAGGCAGCTATGTGGTATAGTGGTAAGGGCACTGGACCTCCAGTCAGGAAGACCTTAGTTCAAATCTGGTGTCAGATATTTATTAGCTGTGTGACCCTGAGCAATTCACTTACTCTCAGTTTGTCTCATTTTTCACATCTCTAAAGTAGGGATAATAATAGCACCTACCTCTCAGGGTTATGAGGATTAAATGACATAATAATTGACAAGTGTTTAGAATAGTACCAGGTGTAGTAGAAAACACTATATAAATGTCAGCTATTATTATTTAACACCAGTTTCCTCTCTCTCCTTCATATTACCTTCCTTTGATCTGTATAACATCCCTCTTACTCTTCTCCTTCCTTCTAACTACTTCTATTCAGTTGCCTAGTTCATCTTCCTCCTCTTATGAGTATTCCCCAAATTCTGTCCTCCACTCATGTGTCTCTTTCATGGTTATCTTCCTTGATAACCTCTTTACAAAGGGCCTGTCTGAATCTCTCTCCTGAGTTTTATGGTCATGCATTTCCCTGCTTTAAAAAAAAGGAAACAAAATGTCTATAGCAGCACTATTTGTAGTAGTAAACAACGGAAAACAAAGCAGAATTCCATCGCTTGGGTAATGGCTCAGTAGGAGTGCATACGGAATCCTGCTATCCCGCAAGAATGATAGATAGGATGAGCTTGGAGAAGATGGGAAAGGACATTGACTGATGCGCAGGGAAGCGTGAGCACACCCGGCGGCAGCAAACCCATGGGGAACCTGCGCACTTGCCTCTGGTTTTTTCTTTTTAAAGCAATTGGGGTGAAGTCACTTGCTCAAGGTCACACGGCCGGTTATTTCTGGGGGTGGTGCTGAGTATCTGAGCCCAGATTTGATGCAGGTCATCCCGACACTGGAGCCAGTGCTCTTACTCGCTGAGTCACCTGGCCGCCCCTAAGCAATCGGGGTTAAGTAACTTGCTCAAGGTTACATGACCAGGGGTTTCTGGGTGGGTGCTAAGTGTCTGAGCCCGGGATTCGATCTCCAGGTCATCCCGACACGGGAGCCGGTGCTCTTAATTGCTGTGCTACCTGGCCGCTCCTGTCTCTGTTTCTTTACAGAGGTGAAGGGGTCTAGCTAAGGAATACTGCATATAATGGCAGACTTTTTGAAATACTGTCTAGTTTTTCTGAACTATTTTCCCTCCCTTTTTTATTCTCTCTGATTGACACCCATGCTTGGAATTCTCTCCTCTGTTCACCCTTTTGACTTCCTTAGCTTCCTCTAAGTTTCAACTAAAATCCCTAATTTCAACGGAGGACTTCCCAAACCTCTCTTAATTCTAGTGCCTTCCCTTGGTTAATTCTTTCCTATTTATCCTGTAAGGGGTATATAGATGGTACAGTGGATAGAATGCCATGCTTGGAGTCTGGAAGATTCATCTTCCTGAGTCAAATCCGGCTTTGAACACTTGCTGGCTGTGTGACTCTGGGCAAGTCACTTAATACTGTTTGCCTCAATTCCTCATCTGTAAAAATGACTTGGAGAAGGAAATGGCAAACCATTTCAGTATCTTTGCCAAGAAAACCCTGAACAGGGTCTCAAAGAGTCTGACATGATTGAAAAATGACTGAAAAACAAAAATTTATCCTGAATATAGTTTGCTTTGTATAGATTGTTTTGTCTGTTGAACATCCCCCCACCCATAGGCTGTAAGCTGCTTGAGGGCAGGGATTTTCTTTTGCCTCATTTTGTATCCCCAGTACTTACCACAGTGTCTGGCACATAATGGACATTGTTCAGTCACTTTTCAGTCATGTCAGACTCTTTAAGACTCCATTTGGGATTTTATTGGCAAAGATATTAGTACGCAGTAGGTACTTAATAAATGTTTATTGATTGCTTGATTGCCTCATTTTTTTAACCTGCCAAAAGTAGTGTTTGAACTTAGACGATCTCCAAAGTCCCTTCTGACTCAGAAGTTCTGAGATTTGCATGAAGGTTTGGGGCCTTAGCCAGAACAGAACTATTAGTTTTATTCCCTGGTAACATCACAACCCTGCAAACTCACCAAACTGTTCTGTAGATGTCCCAAGACCAGAGCAGTGATATGTAGTGTTCTTGACTAAGTAGAAGCATTAGCAAATTCTTGCCACACTGTTTATTTAAATATGCCTGATAAGCAAGGCAGTCGAAGTAGTTTAAGAACCAAGGGAAAAATCTGGGCTTGCTTGTAAGCTGCAGGCAAGTACGTTTCTGTCAAAAACCCCTATTTTGATCCAAGGTAAAATGATAATCAGCTAAGGACTGATAATGTCTATTTTGACAGAGTAAGAAAAAATGCCAAACATGAAGCAATGTTATAAAGATATCATCAAATTAGCTCTGACAGTTGGAAACTGTTCTACTTGCTTGAGACAGGCACTGTAAGTGGTTCTAAGAGCTGGTCCCTGGAGATTCCAAGCTGTTGGGGACTAAGTGCTGACAAGTGACCACTAATGAGAGTAAATGTTTCAGGGCTGCAGTCTGCACCTAGCACAGGGCCTCACACATAGTAGGCACAGAGATGTTAAATTGGATCCTGGAGCACATTATCTAAATGCCACTGCTAATAAGCTAATCTCTTAAAGGAAAGTTAAAATATTCCCAATAGGGTTGCCTTGAAGAATTAACAATGTCTAAAGATATTATCAATGGCCTCTGGACAACTTTTTCCCCCCTGTTATCAAAATACAGATGTATTTTCATTTGTAGTTTAAAAAATGCCAAGGCTTCACTTTGATGTAGTAATTAAAGTGAGAAAAATGATAATTAAAGAAAAAAAGCATAAATCAATACACCATGTTTATACCTGAATAAAAATGGAAACATAATATGTCTAATGCTTGTTTATGGTGTGGGTTTGAGTTTTAAAGATTGAAAACTTTTGTGACTGTTTTCAAAGTTGATATCATTAATATGCCCAGTTTTTAGAATAATTCTGATAATTATACTTATATATTTATATCTAATATACTATATAATATATTTATAATGATTCTGATAAATTCTCTAAATTATATCTAATATACTATACAATATATTTATAACAATTCTGATAAATACAATTTGTAGCACAAGTATACACACATACATCATATTTAAAAGATAAACACAGAGCTGTTCCTGTCACTGAAAAGTATTCACGGTATTCAGGCCAAGTCCTATAGAAGCTATTTTATACCTCCAATGTACTGCTTTTGCAACTTGGGTAGTTGCCGCTAGGTGATGGGTATGTCTGATTATAGTATCATAGGCTGGATAAGAGAAATAAATAGACATACTATTCAAAAGAAGGTTTTTATGTAACATATTGAATATATAGCTCTAATGTTTCGATTCCCACCCCATGAATTTACCCCTGAGCATAGCTATACTTTAAGTCACTAACTTTAGTCATTATATACTTACAGAATGGTAGGATTTCAGAGCTGGAAGGGACTTCTGAAGTTATCTAGCCCAACCTCTTCATATTATAGATGAGGAAACTGAGGTTCTTCAAAAGTTGTAAGTTTCTCAGGTTCACACAAGTAAAAGAGTGAACCAAGACATGAGTTTTTGTTTCATTTCAATTAAATTCAATTCAAGCATCTTCTTAAGCACCTCCTATGTGTGACTCCTATGTTCCCCTCTCATTTTAATGGAGGGTGATTTTTTTCTCTGATATTTGTTCCCAAGCCAGGTTTAAAGAGGTGATGGATGAACAGAGGTGATTGTGTGTCAAAGAAGGGAAGAAGAAAAGAGTGTGGGTGGGAGGGTAAGGGTAGTAGAGGGGTTAGGAAAAGCAAATGAAGGAGAATCTAAGGGCTTCAGTACCAACTTGTTGCTTCTGGTTTGGTCTGAAGCCCAAAACCCTACTTTAGGTAGCAGAGGTCCTTTCTTGTTATGGGATTAAAAAGATTGGTGGCTTTTGGCAAGTGGTTAATCTTCCCTGGGCTGAAGTTACTTTATTCATAAAATGAAGCAATTGGTCTATATCAGTTTCTTTTTTTTTTTTTTTTTGCATCATGGACCCCTTTGGTAGTCAAGTGAAGCTTATGCACTACTTCTTAGAATAATGTTTTTCAGTGCTTAAAAATACATAGGATTATGAAGGAAACCAATTATACTGAAATATAGCTATCAAATTTTCAAAATGTAATCCTCAATTTTAGAATCTCTGGTCTTAATGGTCTTTGAAGTCCCTTTTAGACCTATGGGCCTATACTGGCCTACAGGAAGGCTAAGAGTAGATGCTGACTTCTCCAGGGAACCCTCAAATATTACCTGTGCTTTAAAACACATGGTCATTTTGCCCTTCACAGGTGGGTTTTCTAGTAGTACTGTATTGCAGTCATTCACGGTTGAAAATGAATTCTTCCTTCCACAGAGGCCCTGTAATGGGAATGGGAATTTGAAGATCTTCCCTGCCTCTGAATAGACATAGGAGGGAGTTTGAAGACCTCCCCTGCTTTGAAAGTAAACTCTGCCCTCTAATAGGCTGAAGTAATCACATGGAGCCTGTGATGGAGGGAATTTTCTTAAGGGGAGAGCAGAGCCCACAGGAACCTTCCCTTCTCTGAAGATAAACTCTGTCCCCTGATAGGCTGAATGTAGTCACATGGAGCCTGTGGTGGGAGGAGCTTGCTGAAGGGAAGCAGAGCCCACAGGAAGCTGGTCAGAGCTATCCAGATGGTGGGGGACAGAGGAGCTCAGGCAAGGAGATAGTGATTTTTGTGAGTAAACATTGATCTTGTATTGGTTTGTGGGAAGGCTGAAAGATGCTGTGACTCTCAGTGTTATGGCTTCTGAATATCTTTGGTAGTATGATGGAATAGGCTTACTGGTTTTGGGATTGGGTCTTCTGGTGTCTGAATAAATGCTTCAGCTCTGTCCTCTATCTGGAGAGTTTGGCATATTTTGTTATTGAATGTCATGCGATACTTATAATCACAGTCTTTATCGTGGTTGTGGGCACTGTAAATATGGCATTTGTGCTGCAGGCCCCCAATATGGGTTCATATCCATGAGCACATCAATAGGGTTTATGACATCATCCTTTCTTCTATCAGGAGGAAGAATCAAATTGGTAGAACATATCTGAAATAGTTATTAACTCACTTTTTAATATACTTTACAGTTTACAAATGACATCATCCTTCTGATTTAGGTAAGTTATCATACCTATTCTACACATGAGGAAACTGAGGCTCGGGGGGGTAATAATAGTAGTAGCATCTGTAGCAGTTAACATTTATATAATATTTTAAGATTTGCAAAACTTTTGTATATGTGTATATACATAACGAATACTTAAATACGTATATGTATGCATACATGTTTACATATATGATTTCTACAACAATTCTGTGAAGTAGATTATGGTATTACCTCTATCTTATTTCCTATTATTATATCAACTAAGATTGAGAGGTTAAGTGACTTGTCCAGGACTTCACAGTTAGTAAGTGGGTACGACAGAATTCAAACTCCAGTATGACTCCAATTTTAGCACTCTATTTGCCATGTAACCCTAAATTGTCCAAACTTGTATATCTATTGTCAGATATGGGATTTAAACCCATCTTCTTGATTCTAAGTCTAGAAGGATGAATTTTAATCAGTTGTAGCTGCTCACATTTGTATTCCCTCTGAGTGAGGAGGTTGAGACTGGTGGATCACTTGAGCTATGGAATTCTGAGCTGCACCAGGGCTAAAGCTCAGTGTACCTGCATTAAGTCAGGTACCAATATGGTGAATCTCAGCGAGAAGAGGGCCTCCAGGCTGCCCGAGGAGGAGAGAACTGACCCATGTTGGGAAAAAAGAGCTAGTCAAAGCTTTCCAGCTGAAAAATATTTGGATGGAGCCAATAAGTGGCTATGGAAATTCTAGCTAGCATGAATGGGATATGGAGACCTAGTCTGAAAGAAGGAAGGAAGGGAAAGGAAAAACAATGAATTACCTCCATATCACACTGCCTCTCATAATAGCATGTTAATATAATACATATTAAAGTGATACATTATGCATAATTATGAAGCTAAAATCTGTAATAATCACAAACCACCAACTGAAATCTGCTTTTCTTCTTTAGAACTCACAATTTATGCTATTTTATGCCCATGCTTTACTATTTTTCTCATTTTCTGTATGAAAGTCATGTAACTAAAGGACCCCTACAGATCAACCGAGTATTTTGACTTTTAGTAAGAAAAATTTTGAAAAAGAAAGCTTTGTTTAGAATGACTTAACTTTTAACCTCAGTCTAAATTCCTCATTAGAACATTCCAAGAAACTGTCAAGGCAAGCCTTAAATCTCACCTTTGCTAATAAGTTGTGACAGTGTCTTAAATTATGTCTTCTTACTCTTCTAGACCACCATGGTACAATTGCTTGGGCACCTGGCTTATGGTATCCCTGAATACCCATTTCCAACTGTTGGATTTGTGATGAGTGTTGCTCAGTGCTCCTGCCTGTTTGTTTCTTTCTCTCCCAGGACCTCAGGATTGCTATGATTCAGCTCTTCTCTCCTAACATTTACTGTTAATGTGACTTCATGTTGAGTCTAATTCACAGGTGTGCTTATTAAGTAGTAAAATGTATATAAGAATCTGGATAGAATGTCCTTGCCTGGAAGCCACAGAGGTTAGTCATATGCGAGGTCAGATGCTACTAAAGCTGTAAATGACAGTTTGGATGTAAGGGAGCCGATTGGCATTTTTGTAGAAAACTTCAGAGTGGAAAGTCTCTGAGACATGACTGGTACATGGGGCTGGGAATAGACTCAGTGTCACCAGCATCTATAACCCAACGTACTGTGAGGTAATTGTTGGCAATGCTGCTATTGGGTAGGGCTTGGAGAATGGCTAAACAGAGGGGAAATATTTATTATTTGGTAGCTTCTTATTTTAAATAATTAATTCTTGCAACTTATTTGTTTCTATGCTTGGTAACCAGTTATGTCTGTGCTACTGAAGCAATGCGAGTACTATCAAAAACCCTCTATATTTCAGTGTCTTGGGACAAACCATCTTCCTCCACTCACCCCTAGGAGTGGCACCATATAGTACTATCACTACAAATTTTTATTTTTATTCATGGGATGATACTGAAGCCTACTCCCTAGGGGCAGTTAGGTGGTGCAGTTGATAGACCACCGGTCCTGGAGTCAGGAGGACCTGAGTTCAAATCTGGCCTCAGACCAGACACTTAACACTATCTGAGTGACCCTGTGCAAGTCACTTAACCCCAATTATCTCACCAAAAAAAAAAGACTCTTTCTTCTCATCTTGTTTCTATTATGATAAAGAAAACTACCACATTAAGCAGGAATGCTTTTATTATTGATAATGGGATATTCTTAGGATCTGATTCAGAAGTAGAAGGGATCTTAGAGATTATTTACAGTTATAATTTCCACACTGTGACTTTCCCCATCATGGTTTCAATATATCTCAGGTCAGCATAAGAAATTAAATGGGAATTTTGGGTTGAGTTTTTCAGAAGCCACAGACAACACACAAAGGTCAGCAGACAACACAGAAAATGTTTTAAAGCTCAGAAATGCACAAAATATATGTATAGTATTGCATGATATCAACACATCTTATCTTTTAATACCATAATAATTCATAATTCTCTGGTATGGAGGGAAGACCAAAAAATCTTTATGCAGATTTTTTCAGATCACAGGGGCACTAAGCCCCTAATCTCTATGATGTGGAAGGGATAACTGTAGTTTAGTCCCCTCATTTTACAGATGAGGAAACTGAGTCACAGAGAAGTTAAAAAGATTTATTCAGGGTCACACAATCTCTATTAATAGTAGAGAGGAAGGATTTCTCCCAGGCCCTCTGATTTCAAATCAAGCTCTCTGCATAAACACACTATGATATCTTTCATTTATTGTTCTCCGAGGACAGTTTAAGTCAGGTAAGAGAGGGGATTTTTCTTGAATTTAGAATTTTAGGGAAAACTATAGAGACTAAGTCCCCTAAATTAAATGTACCTCTCAGTCTGAGAGATACTTTAGTACAAATGAGAACTAGAGTATCAGAAAAGAGAGTTTTCTTATTTCAGGCTTTTTAGAATTGCTATTGACATAGAACACCGTGATTACTTCCAGCTGAGGCCAATCACATTTGTTTCTCCTTCACTATCATTTTCTTTTAATCTTTTAAGGGGGAGAGAACACACTCTTTATTACTTAGGAGACACCCCTTTCACTAGACATCCACTGAGTGAAGCAGATAAATCCTTAGTCAGAGAAACCTTACTTTTCATTAAAATATCTAAGGCAGTGAGATCTGGCAATTTGATGAACAGTATTTCATGTGCACCATTTTAATTGGCTCCTTTTACTTGCCTGAGTAAAAGGAGATTCTTGACCATGAGCCTCAACATGGAATCACTTGTGCTGATTAGATGAATCATAAGCTAAGCCAAACTCACACCACCACCATTATCTTCATCTTTATTATCTTGATGCAGCTAGGTGGTACAATGGAAAAAATATTGAACTTGGGGTCAGGAAGATCTAATCCTGCTCCAGACCATTACTAGCTATGCTACCCTGGACAAGTTATGTACTTTCTTTGAGCTACAGTTTCCTCATCTATAAGATGAGGGAGTTGGATTCAATGGCTTCTAAGGTCCGTTTTGGGGCTGCTATGCTGTGCAGAAGATAAAGCACCAGGCTTGGAGTCAGGAAGACTCATTTTCCTGAGTTCAAATCTGGCCTCAGACACTTACTGGGTGTGTGACCCTGGTCAACTTAACTGGTCTTAACTCTGTTTGCCTTAGTTTTCTCATCTGTAAAATAAGCAGGAGAATGAAATGGCAAACCATTCCCAGTATCTTTTCCAAGAAAACCCCAAATGGAGTCACAAAGAGTCAGACATGATGGAAAATGACTGAACAATAACAAAAAGTCCCTCCCAGCCAATTCTTCATGATTCCTATGCCTCTTCACTATCTAGTCTATGTTCTTCTAGATATCTGACTCAGAATGCTTCTGGAATATTCCCCAAACCAGTGATGTCTTACTCAAATACAAAGAGGGTAGCTAATTTGTACATAAGGATTCCTGTGGGCCATGTATTTGACATTTCTAGCCAAAACCATAGAATAATAGATTTAGAGTTGGAATATTCTTTAGAGCCAAGATAGCCCAGTCCCCTTATTTTATAGATAGGAAGAATAAGGTCAGATAGGTTAAATGACTTATTCTAGGGTAGTAAGTGACAGAAATTAGATTTCAACCCAGGTCCTTTAACCACAAATCTGGTGCTCATTAAACAGTACTACATTGCCTCTCCTCTTCCTCATCACCATTTCACCTAACTACACTTTGACTAAAAACAAAACACAAAATATCCCAAACTCCACAAACTACTCATACTTACAGAACCAATTTGAACCATATTGGAGACTGAATCTGTTCACAAAATTTTAGAATTAGTGAATCTCACAGTTAGGAGGGAACAAAGAAGAGATTCAGGTCAATCTTTATCTGAAAAAGAAATTCTGTTTACTGTGATGTTGTCTGTTCATTGTAGGCTGCTCAAATTTTGAGGAAGCCACAGATTTGTATGCCCCCTGCCCATTAATTCTACCCTTTGATTCTACTTCTGCATTTGGGGCAAAGAGAATCATTCCTCCAAGTCATACCATTAACAAAGGTGAAGATTGTGATAATCTTCTAAGTTTTTCTTCTTTAAGCTAAATATTCTCCAATGCTTTGAAAAAATCCTCTTACTATCTGGGTTGCCTTCCTTTGGATTTCTCTGACCCAGAACACTATCATCATCATCATCATCATCATCATCATCATCATCATCATCATCATCATCATCAATAGCAGTAGCAACAACAATAACAGTAGTTAACATTTATATAGTACTTTAAGGTTTGCAAAGGACTTTAGAAATGTTACTTCATCTTATTCTCAAAGTATCCCTTGGAAGAAGATGTTATTGTGATACATATTTTACAGATAAGGAAGCTGAGGCACAGAGATTAAGTGATTTACCCACAGTCACGTAGTTAACTGTGTGTCTGAGATCTGAATTGAATTCCCATCTTCCTGATTTTCAGGTACATGTTTCCTATCTATGGAGTCACCTAGAAGCTGCTAATAGAATGCCCTCTAAAACATCCTGAGTTGAATTGATATTCATTCACACCAAATGGATAGATACATTGATTTATTACTTGTTTCTGAGAGCAAGTACACAAAGTGTGTTTCCTTAACTAGGTTTAGAGAGGCTATCTCCATAGGGGTCAGCCATCGCCTCTTCTGCCTTTTGAAGTCAAAGACATGAGTCAGTGAAATTATCATGTCATAATGCCTTTTTAATAACAGAAACTTAATATTTGGTAAATAGGTGGATGTTACTTATGATAATTTATATCTACATTTATGAATATACATGTCATAGTTTAGGAGCATTGGCTTGGAAGCCAGAAGTCCTAGTATCTAATCTCATTGTATCTAATCTCTCTAAACTACAGTTTTTTGTGATTCAGTGGAAATAATAATATATTTGGACCTGGGTTTGAAGACTGGTTTTTCTGCTTACTAGTTGTATGACCTAGTATTGTTCTGTTCTGTTTTCTCCCATAAGCAATTATTAAGGCGTAGACATTGGGTACATGAAGAAAAAAACAAAATAATTTTTGTCCTAAAGGAGAGTATAAGGCACAGGGGAGAAACTTGCGAACAGATAAACTAACACAAATTATATACAAAGGAGTTGTATTTAGGAGGATGGTAGCACTAATAACCTGGAGAATCAGGAAAGGCCAGGGTTCTTAATTTTTGTGTGTGTGTCAGAGACCCTCTGGCAAAGCCCATGAACCTCAGAATAATATTTTTAAATGAATTAAATAAAATGCATGTAGATTACAAAGGAAAACAATTACATTAAAATAAAGTTATTAAAATATATTTTTAAAACAAGTTCACTGACTACTGGGTCAGAATGTTTGCTCCAGAAGGAGGGAGCACTCCACCTGGGTCATGAAAGCACTTAGGAGTCTAAGAGTTAGGTGAAGGGGGGGATATTCCAGATATGACAGAAGTCTGTGGGAAGGAAAAGGGGGAGAAAATGGAATGTTGTGTATGAGGAGCAAGTAAGCCATATAATGTGCTTGAACGGGAATCCCTACCCACCCACTCCCAACCCCTGTTGGCCTCAATATTTTCATCTGTAAAATGAGGGAATTGAACTGGCTGACCTTTACGATCCATTTTTGCATGAAAAAAATGGGAACCATAGCATCTGCCTTCCTTACTTCACAAGACTATTTTGGAGGTCATTTAGGATAATAATACAGATGAAAGCATGTTCAAAACTCTAAAACATTATACACATGTACAATATAGATTTCAACAACTTAATATTATGTGTAATGTATATAATAAGATTGGCATCTGTGAATAGAAAGTGAAAAGTGAGCAAAGAAATTAAGCAATTACCCAGAGAAGTTAAGCCAATTCCTACACCACAATTTTTGACTCAATTATCTGTGTATTTCAGGCACAAGCATATGGGTTGGGGGCTGGGATGAGGTTGCTGTTGAGGAACTGAGAGTTTTAACAGCATGGTTTTGGAAACTCTACTCAGGGAACTTCCTTCTACAAGCACATAGGGGCAGAAAAAGTGAGAAAGATTTGAGAAACACTGTAGATAGAATACAAATATGTTCCCTCATGCATGAGAAGATGACAGACTAATGGCTTATTAAGGAGGATGTAATGTGAAAAATAGAAAATTCAGCAGCAACGCATAAAGCTTTGGTCAAAAAAATTGGGAGATTAGATGGCTTGGGATTGGTAATGGAATCTGGAACCTTTCATCCTCTGGTGTTTGACATTAATCTAATTCTTTTTGGAAGAGAATTCCATTCATTATTAGTTGATGGCTTGTTTGTGACCCAGGAAAATTAGGCTGGATCTAAGGCTATCTGAGTGAAAAGGAGAATGGAAATAATTGTCCAGATAATTCAATCTAATGAGTACTTTGAAAACAAATAGTTCATTTAAGAAAATGTGTTTCTGATCAGGAAATACACTTGAAAACTCATAAGTGTTATGTAACTTTCTCTTTTTATTTCATGTCTATCCTCAGTTTCCACATATCTTGTTCTACCTTTTCTATTAACTATCCTTTCACCTTTTCTGTCTTACCTGTTGTCCATTTGTTGTCAGCTTATGGGTTCATGGGATCACAGATTAAGGACTGGAAGGACCCTCTAAAGTTGTCTAATCCAATATTCTAATTTTTTTCCCCCACAGATGAGGGAATAGGCCCAGAGAGGTTAGACAACTGGCTCAAAATTTCAGATGAAGAAAATTACAGGGCTGAGATTCAAATCCAGATCATCCGATTCCAAAACCATTGTTCTTTCCACTTAGCTATGCAGTTTCACTAGCAGTCTTATAATGACCTCTCAGTTAAAGATGTGATGGTGATCTGGTAACTTGCCCTTTATATTGTGGTTCTGCCCTTCTCATGAATACCAGGATTTTGGTTCTGTGACAAAGAAAATTGAAAAAAGAAGAAAAATAGTGTCCGGAAAAAAAAAAAAACCAAACCAAACTCACAGTGAAACAAAAAGTTGGCCTTATGACCTAAGGCCTAGATTTGTTTTTCTTTTCCTTCTGAAGAACCTGAGAGGAGCAACACATTTCTGACTAAGTTAATTAAACTCTTCTGTGCTTTAGTGTATTGTCTATTTTTGAATACTTATGATGTTTTGTTTACTCCTAAAGATCAAGTTCAGTCTAGGACTATACAATAAAATAGGGGAGAAAAAAATTATAGTACTAAATCTACCTGCTCCCTGCCTAGATTTTGAATATTTAATGGTGCAGGCACTAGCAAAGCAATTATAACTGTCTGTAAATAAAGTTATTTTCTTCTCCCTGTTCTTTAAACATATTTACTTGCTTGCTTTATTACTTGCCTTGGAAGTTTGTAAGAATATTCAGTGAATTAGTTACACTTGCTTTCCAACAACATTTAATAGGCATTTATTTGTATCCTACTATGTGCAGAGATACAAACAATACAAGGTCTCTGTTCTCAAAGAGCTTACAGTGAATTAGGGAAGATCAAATATGTATGTGGATAAGTATAATATCAGTAGGAATATAAGAGAATTAAACAACAAAGTTCTCTGAATTCAGATGAGGGAGGAATCACGACTAATTTGGAGTATCAGAAAAGACTTTAGGGAAATAGTGCTATTCAATGGGATTAAGAAGGCAAAAGAGACATAGGGAATAATGAGGGGAAAATGTGGAGGTTGGAAAGAATGAGGCTTGTTAAAGGATAGCAAATAGCTTAGTTTGACCAGGGCATTGAGTACATGAGGTTAACTAGTGTGATAATAAACCTGTCAACATAGGTCGGAAGAAAATCTGAACAGTCTTGAATGCCAGATTAAAATTTTATATTCTATTTGATGGATGATTGGGGAGAAGTTCTACAAAGAATCTGTTGACAGCTGTGAGGAATCAGAAAAATTAGTCAGATGGGCAAGGTACTAATTTATTTTGCTTGACTATGTTTTTTTGTTACAATTCCTTCCTTCCTTCCTTCCTTCCTTCCCTCCCTCTCTCCTTCCTTCCTTCCTTCCTT